>NW_022103958.1:10159795-10171399 GCF_000313985.2 Echinops telfairi
CTCAAGGGACCGGAGGAATATTGTGTATGTCATTGGTGCTTTACTGCACCCTGGTTGACTCATCCCTTCCCTGTGACCCCTCTGTGGGGGATATTCCATTGTCTACAGATGGGCTTTGGGTCTCTGCTCTGATCCCCCTCATTCTTAACCATATGGTTTTGTTTGATTTGTTAAGGGTCTTCTGATGCCTGTTACCTGGTCCCGATGACACCTCATGATCTCAAAGGCTGGTGTGCTCCTTCCATGTGGGCTTGTTGTTTCTCTGCTGGATGGCTGCTTGTTTCACTTCAAGCCTTTAAGACCCCAGATGCTATATCTTTTAATAGCTGTGCATCATCTACCTTCTTCATCACATTTGCTTATGCACCCATTGTGTCTTCAACAATGTGTTGGAAGATTGAGTATCTCAGATTGCCAATTTGTTAGAACCACTTGTTCTTGTATTGAGGGAGGGTCTGAGCAGAGGCCCAAAGTCCATCCACTACCTCAGTGTATTGCCATACAAATATATGTATATAGGCCAATACCTCTATTATTATGGATTAATGTATTTACATACAGACACCCCTATGCATTTACCTCCATCCATAGCTTTGCTTCCTTTGCTTCCTAGATCATTCCTCTGTTTCCTTTTACCTTCCTCCTGCCCCACTATCATGATCACCTTACTTCTCCTCATAGTACTTCTGCTCAGCTAGATTGCTGTTGGGCCAGTGCTCCCAGGATCTCTATATCTACCTTGTTATTGGTTTTTATTCCCTAGTTGTTCTCCTGTCTATGGTGCTGTTTGTGCACCACACCTTGGTCTCATTGCTTTCTCTTCTAGCTTGCTTCCCCTGCCTGTCTTGTGTCAGTAGGCATACCAACCATGGCATAGACCAAACAAATAGAAAAAAAAATTATTGACAAAAAAAGTGAAGTAATAATAAGGAAAAAAAGACAAACAAAAACAAATAGAAACAAACAAACAAAACCCCAGAACAACAAAAAATGTATGCTTCCAGGTCTGTCCACTGACCTTTATGACTATCTCCCCACTGGTCCTGGCGGAATTCTGGGAACTGCCCCTTCTAGCCTGAAGTCTATTTTGGGGGGCTAAGAGCATATTTTAAATTGTCTTCCCCAAAGCCACAAAACCTCAGAACTCACTACCCTGGATTTGAATCTGACTCCTAGGACCCTCTAATTCCTGAACAGAGTAGGACCCTCTAATTCCTGTTTGTTTCAGAGACTGGAGATCTTTATGGGAATAGAAAGCTTCATCTATCCTCCACGGAGGTGCTAGTGGGTTTGAAAGTCTGACTTCCCAATTAGGAACCCAAAGTGAAACTCACTATGCCACCAAGGCCCCCAAGTTGGGTCATTCTGTGAGTTCACCTAGGAGTGCTGACAATTTGGTCCTCTGGTGTTTGGGTTAATTTTTTAGTGGCAGCTTCACTCAGCAGCACAGTACTCATCGCTGGCATGTGATGGTGGCCTTCAGTCTTTGCTGCAACACATCGTCACCATCTTCGCATATGGGGTAAAGCTTCTACTTTCAGCTCAATAGCAAAGTTTTCCCTCTTTCGGTATTTATTGTTATTCCTCCTGGAGTTCCTTCAAAGGTATCCAATCTGAAAATATGGTAATTACCAGAGAGTGGTCACAACTACACCTTCAGCGTCATGGGCAGGTTTCTTCCTTTGATTTGTTTAGTTTTTGTTGTTTCCCTGGAGTACCTGACTGTAATGAATAAATGCTCTAGCTTGATACACAGAAAATCTAGACTGGAAAGGATTGTAGGATTTATTTAATACAATTGCTGTTGTGGTAGCTAGCTGCCCTTGAGTTGCCCTCCCTTGCCCACCCCCCATCTGCCACCTCCTAAGGACCCTGTGCACAATTGACCCAAACACTGCCCAACCCCGACCCAGCCTCACAACTGTTTGTCAGATCCCATTGTGGCAGCCAATGCCAACCTATTTCTAAAACACAGGGTCTTCCTCTTTTTTTCTCACCTTCTTATTTACCGTGAATGAAGTCCTTGTTTAAGTACTGCTCTCTCCTGGTAACATGCCCAAGATACCTGTGACTCAGTTTCACTTTTTTGTGGTTTGTTTTTAAGGAGAAGTCTGGCCATACTTCTCTCAAGACTTATCTGTTTTTCTGGCAGTCCATGGCACTTCCGACATTTTTTGCCAGCACCATAATTCAAAGGTATTCATTACACTGTGGTTTTCAGTATTACTTATTCTATGGATCAGTAGTTTAAAGTACTCAGATGCTAACCTGGACAGTTAGAAAGCACCAGCAACTCTTTGAGAGAAAGATGTGGCAGCCTGCTTCTATACCCCTTACAGCCATAGAAGCCCTGTGAAGGACAGCTCTAGTGTGTCCCATTCTTACTTTGAGTCAGAATTGAATGGATGGAAATGGGCTTGCTTTGGTTTGTGTTTTGCCTTCATTATTTATTCGTGTGAAGTTGAGCAAAAGAGTCTTGGATAAGAATTTGCTAAGTGTTTGGCTGCCAAGCAAAGGGCTGATCATTTAGTCACCCCCAAGCCCTGCAACAGTGATAACTCTATCGGACAGTTCCATTTTGTTCATATAAGAATTTTAACTGTCTAAATCAGTAGCATCTTGCAACAATAGCAACAGGTTTGTGTAAATCATTTTGGCATCTATTTTATTATTATTATTTTTAAGATGCTTTTATTAGGGGCTCTTACATTTCTTATCACAATCCATACATTCCTCCAAGGTGTCAAGCACATTTGCACATATGTCACCATGATTATTTTCAAAGCATTCTCTTCCCACTTGAGCCCCTGATATCAGCTCCAATTTCTTCCCCCTCCGCACCCCCCCGCCCTCCCTCCCTCACTGAACACTTGATAAGTTATAGATTATTTTTTTCATATCTTACATAGTCTACTGTCACCCATCACCCACTTTTCTATTATTTTTCCCCTGTGGGGGGTTCTAGATTGATCCTTGTGATAGATTCCCTCTTTCTTCCCCCACCCTCCTCTAATCTACCTGGTATCTCTACTCTCCTTGTTGGCCCTGAGGAATTTAACTATCCTGGATTCCCTGTGCTATGGGCTCTTATGTGTAGCAGTGTGCATGCTCTGGTCTAATCTGATTTGTAAGGTAGAATGGAGGTCATGATAGTAGGGGGAAGGAAGCACCAAAGAGATAGATGGAAGTTGTGTGTTTCAGTGGTGCTATAGTGCACCCTGACTGGCTCATCTCGTTGCTATGACTCTTCTGTGAGGGGATGTCCAACTGTCTATAGATGGGCATTTGGTCCCCACTCCGAGCCCCCCCTCCCCCACCACCATTCACCTTGGGTATGGTTTTATTCTGAGTTTTAGATGCCTTATACCTGGTCCCACTGACACCTCATGATCACCCCGGCTGTGTGCTTCTTCCATGTGGGCTTTGTTGCTTCTCAGCTAAATGGTCACTTGTTTATCTTCAAGCCTTTAAGACCCCAGAAGTTACATCTTTTGATAGCTGGTCACCATCAGCTTTCTTCACCACATTTGCTTATGCACCCATTTTGTCTTCAGTGATTTTTTCAGGAAGGTGAACATCACAGAATGCTGATTGTTAGAACAAAATGTTCTTATGTTAAGGGAATACTTGAGTTGAGGCCCAATGTCCATCTGCAACCTTAATTCCTAACATATACATAGGAGTACATAGCTCTATTCCCCTCTCATTATATATATATATATATATAAAATAAAAAATATATGTGTATATATAAAATAAAATATACATATATGTATATATAAAATAAAATATATACAAACATACATGCCTGTATTTAGGTCTCCATAAACATTCTTTGCCTCCTGGTTCTTTCCTCTATTTCCTTTTTGTTTCCATCTTGTTCCATCATCAAGTTTGGCCTTCATTTGGGTTTAGTAATTCCTTGCTGCTACATTGTCCCTGATTGAACCTCAGTAGGCATCCTATGACCTTTCTTCCATTGATTTTAGTTCACTTGTTTTTCCCTTGTCCCTGAGTTGGTCTCCCCACCTTCCTTTCTCCCACCTCCCCTTCTCCTGTAGCCCCCTGGAACCATTGCTCCTGTTCTTTTCATCTCCACATTATCCCACCTATCTTATCTAGATAGGCATGCAGATAAATTAATAAGTGCAAAAACCAGGCAAAGCCAAAAAAAACAACAAAGGAAGTCAAAACCAACCAAACAATAACAACAACAGCAAAAAACAAGAACAAAATAATAACAAATGGAAAGTCACTGACAAAAATGGAAAAGCCTATAAATAGTTCAAGGTCCGTTTATTGGCCTTTTGGAGTGTTTTCCAGTTGAGTCTGATGGGGTGCCACACTCTGTATCCCAAGTCTATTTTTGGGATTCCCCGGGGTTTCATCACTCTGCTCCCCCAGCTGCTGTGCTGCATGCCCTCAGCACCTCGTCCCAGTGTGATGGGGCCCAGCTGTGCACTTTTCCTGCACTGTGTCTACAGTGGTGTCCCCCGCAGTGTCATAGTTCAGTGAGGGATGCCGTGTCCCGTGGTGGGGTTGGTCCTACGGTCCCCCCCATGTGTTGTCTGCTCCGAGCAGGAACATCGCCCTTGGGACTTGGTGGGCCAGGATATCCTCTCCTCCCTCTCCATCCCTTTGCATTTCTCCTGTGTGCTCTAATCTGACACACCCCTCTCCCCAATATTTTATAATTTTTATTTTATTTTTATCAAAACAGAAGAGCCAAAGCCCATTTAATAGGATTACTGTGAGGATTTAATAAATGAATGCAGAAACCCTGGTTCCATAGTGGTTACACATTAGGCCAATAACCACAAAGGCAGCCATTCAACTACCAGCCAGTTCCCATCTGTGAGGGAGAAGGGTGAGGCTTTCTATTTCCCTTAAAGAGTTAAAGTTTGGGCGCCTATAGGGTGATTGTGTATGGGCATCAGCTTGATGGCAGTGAGTTTGGTTGGCTTGGGTAATGCAGTCCATAAAACATACTCATAATGGTACATTTAAAAAACCTCAATGAACCCATTAAATATCCCCATGTGACTTAGGGAAGATTTTAGATTTGTAGCTATTATCTCATGTAGGTAGTCCACCTCACCCACTCCCTGTTATTGAGTGTATTAAAACTCACAGCAATCACATAGGTGGAGTAGAACAATTCATGTGGGTTTCTGGGGCTGTAAGTCTTCAGAGGAGCAGGAAGACATCTTTTTCTCCTTCAAAGCAGGTAGTGGATGAGAACTGTTGGCCTTGCCCTTAGCAGTCTAGTGCATCACCCAGGGTAGCTAGCTCCACATCAGAGATCACTTTTTGTTCCAGATTTAATCTATTCTCTCAGTCAAAATCCATTTGCTTGGCATTTACTGAGGGTGAATTTCGACAGGTCATCTTGTTGGAATATTACTCAGTAAATAAGGAGTGCTCTGCCTGGCTTCATAGTCTCACATGGTGGCTGTAGAATTTCAACTCATGTATTTGCACTACAGGTTATGTTAGGGAAGTGAGCTGAGCATACTTTAGTAAAAGCTTTCTCATGCCTATCTCTCTAGGTGCTAAGGGTACTTGTGTAGCTTAAACTGTTTGGAGTGTGTGCTGTTGAGAAAATAAACTGTGAGCCATTCCTTTTTTTTTTTTTTTTTAACCTGCAGTGGAAGGATAGGGGGGCGGTTTTATTCTAACAGGCATTTGAGTCATGAGAGCATCTCAGGACTTAACCCTCTCTCCCCTTGATATTGAACTTGGCAAGGGGGAAGAGAAATCATTTTGAAAAACAAGAGGGAACTACTCTCTCCTATTTAGTTCTTAGCTTCTAAAAGATTTCTGAAGCACTGATGCAGGAAATTGCAAAAACATCTTTGCATTTCATTTGGCCTCTTTGTTGGCGCAGTCACAGTCAATGCTTATGAAGCGTTAGATGAGAGTGATGTCTTCAGGGATGGAGCTGATATATACAGTATCCCAAAGGAAAAGTACTTAGTAAATGATGGTCTCTGCTTTCTTTAAGTCTCATGGTTTATTCATAGATACAACACTTTATGTAGAATCTTGATAAAAGGGGGAAAAAACCTCCTTAGAATCCCAAGTTAGAATGCTTGTTCCGTTTCTCATATTTTGTCTGTCCAGGGTGGATCGAGAGACCTGGACATTGTCGTTACATGGTAGGCTGTTGATTGAAAAGTCAGCAGTTCAAAACCACCAGCTTCTCAGGAGCAAGAAGGAGCTTTCTACTCTGGTAAAGGGTTGCAGTCGCAGAAACTAAAAGTGGAAGTAGTTCTCTGCCCTATTGGGTCTCTCGTGGTTAGCATCTACTTCGAGCAGTGAGTTTGGTTTTGTAGAAGGTTGATCAAGACCAATGAAGTGAAGAACACTAACGGGAATCCTTTCTTTTCTTTCATGCCAATACACCATTCACATAAAGACAACAGAGAGCTTTGCAATTTTAAAACAGTATGCCTCATTTTAAACATATCAATCTACCATCAATTTGCTACTAGTCATATTTTATTCAACATTTGCAAGGTGCCACACCCTGATACTTGTTTTATAAGTATTGAGGAAATAGTGTGGGGGCCACCCCTGATCTCTTCCAGTTCTACACAGGGGAAGGAGAATCTAGCCCCTCATCTGCCCAAGGCTGATTCCTCAAAGGCAATGATCAGATATGCCTCCCCGCTCCATCCTTCCTTATCATACTCTGACAGCAACCCCTTATCCCATGCCATCTCTGCTGGGCTTGCTAATCCATTACAATGCCCATGCAGAACTCACAGATAATACTCATGACTGTGGACATTTATTAGGAATGTTAACAGGTTTCTACAAGTCAAGAGCAGAAACCATGATAAGGATATAGTTCTTTTGTCCAAAGCAGAACCTCTTTCAGCAAGACCAGCAGGCATGTCTCTCTGGCCCTCAGCTTATCAACCAGGGGCTTCTTTGTCCTCTGCCCTCTTTGGGCCTGTGTTGCAAGGCTGACCAATGCCCAAAGACAAGCCAGCCTTTTGCCCAAAGACTATACGCAATATCTCCTTCTCTGGGGAGGAAGCCCCCCACTTTGCTTCATGATCGGGGCTTTGTTTCTCTGCTCTGTGTGATGGTTTTAATGCTGTGGCTTCTGGTGCCTCTGTCACTTCAGATACGGATCTCACACACACTCCTTGCTGGCTCTTCTTTCTTAATGGGAATAGGTTCCCCAGTTCTAGCTTCTGAGGGGATATATTTTTATACCTAGGGTAATGGCAAAGCTGATCACTCTTAAGTTAGACTCCTCTATGCCTTATTTGCATGCTCCCACCTGATCACTGAGTAGGAGTTACAAAGGTTATAGGTACAAGAGCCATATCAAGCAATGTCAGTACACTACATGTATACTATTGCATTTTCCTTTAGTAAAAAAAAACAAGTTTGAAGAAATTCTACTGTCCTTTTTTTGACAGATAAAGGCTCCAAGTCTAAACAATAGATGTTACACCTTCTGCCTGAGGTCATTAGCTAGTCTTTAATAGATTAGGATTTCAAATCCAGATACATTCTACTGAGTAAACTTTTATTGTTTCATTTTTCTCTTTTGAAATCCCAGTGGCTGATACAGTGGTAAGACCTTATTTGGTCTTCAATTAAGTTTATTTATCATTAGATTTCATTTCCATTTTTATGTGGTATGCTTCTTATGCTCTATATTCCTCCTTCCATATTTCAGATGTGCATATGCTTTCTCCTTTTTGTGTCTTAGTTTCCTTCCTTTTCCACACCCCTGTTTCCCTCTATCTGATATACCTATTACATTGGATTGTGATACAAAACAATAGATGGCATCCGTGAAAGGCCTAGCATTGCATCTAGAATGGAAGTTATGCTCAGCCCATGTTAAAACACTGTGTCCTCTCTCAACGCTGGTTTGGTGAAGGGCCCTCTTGGGCAGCAGTTACCTCTGAAGATTTAGGTTTGCAGCAGCAGGAAATCCACAAGGAAAGAAGCCATGAGGCTGGTTGCCTAGACTTTATTACTGCCGCCTTCACATTTCTTATCTCTTTTTCCACTGTTAAGGGCCTCTAGGTTAACACTTGTGATACCTTCACATTAAGAAGAGAGGGACAAAATTAAGGATAAGGAACAAGGGCAGAAATTCTCAGAGATGGCCAAACCCTCACACTTACTGGTTGACAAAAAGCCTTGTTTATGCCTACCATGTACAGCATTTTAGGGGCACCATCTAGCCCCTGTTTCCTCTTCATTGAATTTCATTGATGAGATTTTGCATACACACACACTTATTTGAAATGCATGTGCCCCTGGAACCTTAGCCTTTTTAGTTTGGCAAATTGGTTCTTATTTTGATTGTATTAACAGGTCACATTATTTAAAGCACAAAATCTATAGTCCACATTGAATTACCTTTTAGAATTCTATTTTAAAAAGCAACGTTTTACTGTGTTCTTTTAGTGAAGGTTTACATAGCAGATTAAGCTCCCATTGAACAATTTCTGAACCAACTGCTCAATGATATTGCATACACTTTTCACAGTGTGTGAAGCTTATTATTTTAGTTCTGTTTGTTACTTTTCCATTAATCAAGTTGCTCTGCCCTTTAACACTCTAATTTTATCTTAAAGTAATTGTTTACCCCCCGTTTCATTGAGAGGATTCGTTATTGGGGCAAAGTAGTTATAGGCAATGTTCATTATTCTGCGAGCCAGTCTATTATTTAGCCACAAGATGACTAAGGCACAATAAAAATTATTTTAAATTATTCAATTCCTATCCTTCTATTAATTCCAATCACTATACTTTTAGTGTATATCACAAGGTGTTACATCTGGATTCACTTTATAGTAATGTTTGCACAAGGCACAAATGTCTCACTGGCAGAGCCAGTGGTATTCTGGATAGGAAAACATGGCCAGTCAAGGATAAGGAATAGATGAAACCAAATCCATAAAGAAATGGGTTCTAATTTCTGCTCGATGTGCTTGGCCATTCATTTCCACAGCTGGTTAGAGTGTTAAGCATGAGCCAGACTCTGTGTGGAATATCAATATGAATAGGATGTTTTCTCTCCTCTAAGATGCACATATACATAGTGGAGGGATAGGCATGCCAAATTAAATTAAATATAAAACCAAGTGAGATTTAGAAAGAGCAGAACTAAAGATCAATGGGAGATCAGTAGAGGTACAATGCTTTGTTTCCTTATATATTTATGCACTTACTAAAAGAAATTACTAAGAACTTATCATGTATCAAGTACTGTTCTAGGCAGGGACACTTGGGATAAACTACCAATATCAGTTGACTCTGAGTCGTTTCCAACTCATGATGATTCCAAGTGTGTCAGAGTAGAATTGTGTTTCATACGATTTTCAATGACTCATTTTTGCAAGTAGACTGAAAGGCCTTTATTCCAAGGAGCCTCTGAAAAGACTTATTTGCCAATCTTTTGGTTATTGGCAACTGAGCATGTTAACGTTTGTACTGTCCAGGGACTATGGACACACAGTGTTGTTGTTTTTGTTACTGTTGTTGCTACCAAGTCAATTTTGCCTTGGCAGAGTACAACTCTCTTATGGCGATTGCTAGGTCAAAATCTTTACAGGAACAGAACTCTAGGTCTCGCTCCCACCGCATTACTCAGCTGATTCCCACCACTAACCTTTCCGTTAGCTGCTTGAACTACTTAGCCAGCGCATCCCCAGGGCACCTTGACCACACATTAGGCACCTAGTAAGCACTTATTAAATACATTGGTTTCTAAGTGACTGTAACAGAACTATTTGTGCTGTGCTAATACAGGGAGCTAAGTACTGGTAGACTAGAGACATGACAAAGTTTCTAGATCCTTCTTTTTTCATTCGTATCCCATCTCAGCCACTTCTATATGGTAATGTCCTAATTGTATGTTTGAGCACTGTGTCTTTACTCCTCAAATCATATGCCTGAGGGGAGATGGTCTCTGAATAAAAGGGGGCGAAGTGATAATGCTGTAGAAAACCACCCTATGAAAGAATTAAACTTGAATTACACAGGAAGGGTATACAAATCATAGTAATGAAGTCTTCTGAAAAATATTTTTTAGCTTGCTTCTTGTTACAGACTCACAAATGAGACCAACATTTCTCATTAGCATTTGCAACCAACTGCACAATGGAAACCAAGGAAAATGAGATTACTGTTGATCTGTTAAAACAAACTGAGCCATGGAGTGCAACATCTAAAGAGTTGCCTTTTATTTCTGTTACTGTGAAAAGTGGCATTTGTTTATCTGCAAAAATATCATGGAATAAAATGTCCTTTAGCTCATTTGCTTTAATATGCCAATAAACCAAAAATCAAACTCATTGCCAAATATCAAATGCAGACTTGTAGTGACCTCCTGTGGGTTCCTGAGACTGTAACTGTTTTTACAGGTGTAGAAAACTGAGTCTTTCTGCCATGGAGCAGCTGCTGAGTTTAACCTGTCAACCATGCTGATCGCAGCCTAATGCGGAACCACTATACCACTAGGGCTCCTTAACATCTCAATAGATGAGGTAGTGCTGTAAAAACATACAGCGTACAGACACTTAAGAACCAGACATCCCCTTTATACAAATAGGAATATTAGATGGAATATTCATTATTTTTGGTTTTGTACTCCAGCATATATTAAATATATAATTCCACAATGTTGAAACTTGAACCAGATGAGAGGCTTCCACCTGAATTGCAATTTTAAAATATGCATATATATGATAAAATTCACAAAACCTTATCATTTATTTTTAAAGTATTTTACTGATCTTTAAATTCACATATAAACTAAAGTGATCTGAAACTGAAAATACTATATAACTAAGAAAGGAAAAAATGTAGGAGATGATTCCTACTTGATGAGTATGTTTCTCTAGAATGTGTTTGATCAACCCTTTAAGATTCAGAAGAAGTTACTTCTGTAGTCTTTAATTTGAAAGTACTTAAAGAACTTTTTTTTTCATAGAAACAAACATTTCCACTTGCTTAGGGTGGCCCTATCCTGTATAAAATGGTATTCTTTAAGCTGGAAGTCTTAGCAATAGTTTGTCCTTCTAAATATTATTCCTTCTTCAGAGACAGAGGAAGACATATAGATTGTTTTACTAGTACACCAGTAAGTTCCTTTTATTTTTCTGCCTCATTCAGAAACTTTTACAAGAGAAACTAGTGCTTTGTTATTAAATATAGTTTCATAAATCGTCCCTGTGGAAATAGCACTGTAATTCTTGGAAAACAAAGTGAAGTTTATTTCCCTTTCCTTCCTTTGAAAATCATATTTCTCTTGGCCTCCCCATCACACCTATCACATCCACTATCCACACATACATACCTAGAAATCTTGTTACTTTACAAGAACTAGGAAAACTCATTTTCTATATTTTATTTATGCTTGCTATTTGAACCAAAAAGAAGAGGATGATTTGATAATTCTAAGATAGTATCCAGAAAATGATACAAACTTTAGGAATATGCTTTTTGGGATTTTAAAAAGATTAATGATATTCTACTTACTCAAAATATTATATTGAATATATATAATCACCAAAATGATATTCTGCTTTAATCAAAAGTATAAAGCAATGAAGATGAATTATT
>NW_022103958.1:10171744-10209780 GCF_000313985.2 Echinops telfairi
CTTGGGGATGTCTTGCAGGAAGTCAGCCTTGCAAGCTGAAGCAGGGAACTGCTAAGGCAGCTGCACCCTGGTGCGACCATCACAAAGCAAGAGACCCTAGAACTGGAAAGGCGAGGCTCACCGAGCTATTTATCCCTCTGCCCTTCAATTAATCCCACATGTGTTTATTGGCCAGGTTGGCACAATAACTAACTGAATCAAGTATACATCCATAAGATGTTACCATTAAACCAAATTCTGCACTACCAGACCCATAGCTGGGAGTTGAATGATTCATTTAATAATTTAGAGTTTAAAACCTGAGCTCAGTATGTTTCAGTCACCCCTTTTCCTTCATTCATTTTATAGGCGATGCTGGTAAGGCTCACAGAGAGAACTTTTGTTGATTGACTAAATTGATGACAAACAAAAGTTGGATTTTGATTAAGAATCCCTGATATATTAAGAAAACAGAGGCTTCCTCTCTAAATGGACTTTCCAAAGTTTCTGAGGGTCATAGTTCAAGGTGCAAGGGCTGGCAAGTCACAAGTTGCCATTGAAATTCTGAAACAAAGTACAAACCATCTAACATTGGAAGAGATGGCAAAAGTCAAAAATACTATTTTACAAAGGATGACTAATTTTTATCTTTGTTGGACAAAATAGGCAATAAAATAGGATTTCTAATAGACATTTACTACATGTACCATATACTTGCTTATACTGGAAAACATAATACACCTTCAGTATATTGTAGTATATCAAGCTGGAGCTCTATACCACTAGTGTAGTAAATGCTAGCATGGTCAGCCAGGGAGCTTTCCGACATAGGCAGACTGGAAAGAATGATCTGACAGTTTACTTCTGGATAAAAGCGGGGAGGGAACACCTTTTTGGATAATAGCTATATGCTACTGGATATACTGCTTAAACATGAACACCTCAGATGGGGAGATTCTCAAAATATGACTGGAAAAATCCTGTATCCTCAAAGTTGTGCTAATGTAGCATGGCTCCACATGAAAGGAAACAACTACAAACTGTATTAGTACTGGAATGTATGTATTAAAATTCTAGGAAAATTGGAAGTGGTCAAAAATTAAGAGACTGGGAAATATATGTGTCAGGCATTGGTTAGCTGAAAAGGACTGGTATTGGCAGTTTTGAATGAACAGTCTTACAGTCTTCTGTGCTGAGGGTTGCAAATTGAAGTACAATGTAGTCTCATTCATTGCCACAAAGCATTTTATTACCAGTGATAGAGAAATATCCATATGCCTCAAGGAAGACCAGTTAATAAGACTATAACTCAAGTTTATACACCAACTAGTCAGGCCAATAATGAAGAAAATGATATTTGTACCCACTTCTGCAGTCTGAAATGGGTCAACATGTAATCAAGATGCATTGATAATCCCTGGATAGAAAGGTGTAGACATTTGTAATAAAGAAGGATTAGAACTTGAGTAAAGAACTTGAATGATAGAAATAATGTTAGAAATCACAGGGTATAATTTTTCAAGACCAATGATATAAGTGCTGACATAACTTTTTAAACAAAATCAACGGTGACTTTATATCTGGAACTCGCAAGACAAAATAAACAAGAATCAAAGTCATCACATCTGGAAAAAGAGGCAATGGAGACGCTCTCCGTCTTCAATCAGAATTCAGCCGGGGTCAGCTGTTGGACAGGCCACCCACTGCTCATATGCAAGCTGAATATGAATCTGAGGGTTAGTCAGCTAGGCCTCAAGAGCCACAGTGCAAACGTGAGTGTATCCCACATGAATGTCGAGACCTTATTCTCCAAAACACTAATGACTGAAAACCAGATGACTTGTGGCAGGATAGAAAATATGAAGAAAGCGAAAGTCATTAAAAGAACAGCTCAGACAGGAAATACTCAGAAGAGATCCTTAAACTTGTTCTTAGGCATAAAACAATGACAGTCAATGGAGGAAGACTAAAAGAGCTCATCAATAGATTTGAAAGGACAACTCAAGAAGAGAAAATATAGTATTATAATGAAATGTGCAAAGTCCTGGAATTAAAAAAACCTAAAGACAAGAACATGCTCAGAATTTCTCAAGCTCAAAGAACTGCAGACAGATAAACAAGCCTTACATTCCCATATTAAAAGTTTCTAGGGGGGATAATTAAATAGCACAGGAAATACACAAAGACAGTGGAAAGAAGACTAAGAGGCATTGTACTCCAAATTGGGGCAACATTAAATAGCAGAAAATGGCATATGATCAAAACTACCGGCATTTAAAAAAGGAGCACAAACTGCACTCGAGGAGTCGATGGAAAACGGACGCCTGGGATGTGAGAGAGCACAGTTGATGTGTTTCAACAAGCAGAAGCCCCACTGGAAGGGCTCACTTTTCTGAAACAGACTTCAGATACTTCATGAACTGACTGTTAGAAACCCATATATTTTGACATTCTTAACAATGGAAATCCAGTAGAATGTGGAAATGATGAAATGATGTTTTGAATATCACATGTTGGGACAATTTTACTGAAGACCGTTCAAAGAAGCTTACAGCAGGAGGTCAATGGAGAACTGCCAGAAGTCCAAGCCGCATTCAGAAAAGGACATGGGACATGAGCTCTCATTGCTGGTGTGCAGTTGTTGAGATATTACTCATGGCTCTTGACTAAGCACAGAGGATACCATAAAGAAGTTCCCTGTGTTTTATGGACTATGCAAAGGTCTTCCCCTGTGTGGATCATATATCCTATGGATAGCGTTGAGAGGAAGAAGAATTCCAGACCACTCCATTTTGCTCTTGCAGAACCCGTCACGCAGTCCAAATGGCTGTTGTTTGAATAGAATAAAAGTATACTCCATGGTTGAAAATCAGAAAGAGTGCTTGATGAATTGCATTCTGGCACTATAAATATTCTATATGCTGAGCAAACAGTCAGAGAAGCTGGATTATATAAAGAACAAGGGAGTATCATGATTGGAGGAACACACATTAAGACTGTGAGATATGCAGAAAGCATGACCCTGTAAAGCTAAGAAAATGTGACTCACTTTTTGATGACCATCAAAGAGAGCAGCCAAAATGGATTACATTTCAATATAAAGAAAACAAAACCTTTCATAACTGAATTATACACTGTTTATTACAATATTATAATGAACAGAGAAAATATTGAAATTTCCAATTCAGTGGCTAATGCAAACAGTGGTCATTAAATCAAATGGCTTTTTGCATTGGGTAGATTTGCTGCAAAGGCATCTTTAAAGTGTTTGTAAAGCAATTATGTCACTCTGAGGGCTAAAGTGTGCCTGACCCAAAGCCTTGGTATTTTCAATTGCCTCATATGCATGGAAAACTAGATAGTAGTGCTCATAAAGAATATGGAATATAAGATTGACCGGCAGAGGAATGAAAAAAATCTATGTTGGAAAAAGTAAGCCCAGAACGTTCCTGAGAAGTGTGGATGTTCAAGTTCAAGGTCATGAAACTCGGTCTCACATCCTCTAAATATGTTATGAGGAGAGACCAGTCCTTGGCAAAGGACATCAAGCTGGTAAAGCAGAGGTCCCTGAAAAAGAGAACTATCTTCAACAGGATGTGTTGGCACAGTGGCTGCAATCATTGGTTGAAACCTAACAATGATTGTGAAGATGGCTCAGGACTGAAGGGCATTTTGTTCTGTTGTTCATAATGTCACTCAGGATCAGAACCAACTCAGTGCCACCGAATCACAGCCATCGCCACAACAATCCTGCCCACTGCAGAAAGCACTGAGATGCGTGAGGCCTTCTGTAGCCAGAGATCTTTAAAGTGGAGAGTTGAGAAAACGTGCATTGAAAGACATACAATGTTCATTGCCTTCTGAATGAATTCTCCAAACTTTGTTTTATTTGCCCATATCCCTGATGACTTTGATACAATATATGCTCGCTGTGCCTCTTCACCCCATCAACATTTGCTGTTATGACCACTCTGGGTCTTGCAACAGAACACCAGCCCTTATTATCTGGAGAACCGTTTACTAACATCTATTGAGTCTGTATAGTTCTGATGTTAGTACTTTACTGATGGCATGACATTTAATCCTTGCAGATAGATACTCTCTGAAGTATTCTTCTTTGTATGATGCCTGGGTCTCTGAAAATTGTTTTTCTGTGGTTTCAACTCACCTTCACCAAAATTGTTTTTATTACATTAGCATGAAGACAGTCTTTTCTGGAAACCTTGTAATTTAACGGTGGAGTCCTAGAGTCTGCCTATTAAATGTGGTCCACAGAAACTCTATTTCAGTGCCTAGGTATCCCGGAGGTAGTTTTGTTATAAGAGTGTCTGGAAGTGAAACCTGTGTGCTGTTTGTTCTTCTCACTGTGGCTGGCTCAGAGATTTAATTAAAATGCTTGAGTCTCCTTATATAAAATATAATTTTAAAAAATCAAGTGCGATTTGCCTTGAGACTAGCAGTCAATCTCCCAAATGTTTGCTTTCCCCCTTTACTCGGATAGCAGAACTTCCTGCCAAACCATTACTGTGGAGTAATTCACCAGCTTCTATACACAGTCATTCCCTCAGACACCAGTACACTTCCATCAAGTGAATGTGAGTAGTGTTCTCAGGGAAGCTCATTGATTCCTTACAATGTTCGAGAGGTGTATTGCTGGCAGATGACATAAGAAATGGATAGGTAAATGCAGCAAATCCTATTCTCCCTTAAGTGGGTTTTGTAATATATTTCAGATTTGGAAGAGATGAAGCGATGCGCTCGAGAAAAAGAAAAGTTTGCTTTTCTCTTCACGTAGTGAAAGTCAGAATGCACAATGGCACGTGCAGTGTGCCAGCAGATGAAAAACACTAGACTCGTATCCCTTTTTTTCATAACCGTATTGTTGCCTTTCAATGAGAACACTTGCAGAGATTTATTCAATACTGATTTCAGATGTTTCTCATAATGTCCTCTAGGTGAAGGCTGCAGAAGGACCTATGGAAAAGCATTGGCTTGAAGATTTCTCAGCTTGGTGGCCAACAGGATTATGGCCATCCGAATATGTTCATTCCCACAACCACTGGCTGTGTGGTTAGAAGGGAGGTGCTCAGATCATAGGTGACAATGAATCAAAGGATTTAGATGTTTTGGAAATAGATGGACACTTTCTATACCCTGGTTGTCACTGGGGTCAAGAGGCATTTGCGTTGTGGCATAACCCGACGTCCTCACCGTTCCCCATGTTTTCTTCATAATAGTTAAAACTCTTCCTCGTCTTCCTTTTGAGCAGATGGTGTGATTATACTTCCAGAAACTTCTAAAGTTAGGCAAAGCCATGAGACTTTCTTTGGTCAATGTTACTACTGCCGAACAACAACAACAACAACGTGAGTGCGCATGGTGTGTCATTTCAAAAGTAAAAATAATAATTGCTATTGAAAGGCTTTTGTCCAAGGTCTTCTCACTGCCCCGTGATTGTGATTGTGGAACGGAGGGTCAGAACCTTCTCGCTGACTCTCTTGATAATCAGAGCTCCTTTCCGATTCACATGTCAATAGCATCAAAACAGGAACTGCATTTCACTGAATGAGGTGATAGAAAGTGGGAGAAGTAGACTGTTCTGCAATCTAGCCTCACCTAGGCGTAATACTTAAAAAAGATCTTATTTATATCAATTAATATAAATCTTTATCAAGCAAAAATGTCAAACTGAAAAGCTCCTGTTTGATGTAGGTATTCACATTTTTTTAAGTCAGTGTCTCCATCTCTCTAACCTTTCCCTGAAGAATCCTCTGCTCTATGGTGTGCACCATGTCAAAATGGCAGTTTAACAATCCTCGAAGGACCCAGATTGCATTTTTCTGCAATGTTTTTTATGTGTGGTGGAAACAGACAATAACAAAAAAGCAGGAGGGGTCAAGACGAGGGTTATAAGGTAGATGAGATAAGGTTTCTCAATGGACTTCTAGTAAGAAAGGTTTCTCAATGGACTTCTAGTAAGAAAGGTTTCTCAATGGACTTCTAGTAAGAAAGGTTTCTCAATGGACTTCTAGTAAGAAAACTTTTACTACCCTCAAAGAATGAGCTGTGATGAAATATTTATACATTTGATGCAACACCCCTAGAATTTTCCTCACCAATGCAGTGTTAATTTTTGTATAACTTCTTCATATTAAGCTTTAATGGTCATCCTGTGTCCTTTGGAAAGAACTGAAATGGTCGATATTAGTTCTTTGGCATCCCAACAAAATACCATCGTCTTCTCTGCTGTCCTCACTGCCTTGAATGCTCCTTCCAGCTACCGTTTTGCCTAGACTTGTTGTTGTTGTTGACCATGCCATAGTGAGACTAAATCACGTGCATAACTGAGAGAACTTGGCTTTAGTCCTCCACTGATTAGAGAGACGTGTGTAACCCTGCTTTGTTTAGAATGAACCCAGGCATGCATGTATGCACTGAGACTCTAGTAGGCAAAACTTTGCGACTTTCCCTCCGATGCGAATGGACACTCAGGGGGTCTTGATTTATCATGGGAAGAGTTTGCATTTTGAGTTGCATAGGACAGAACACATTGAAAATATAGATGTGTATTATATTTTACTAATTAACTGTAAAGCATTCAGTCTACTAACAGTTTTGGAAACTGTACAAATGGGAAGAAGTTGGAAATAGCTAGAAAGGTTTGGCCTGGAGCAAAGGCTGAAGGGAATATGAGAGACATTTAAAATGTGAATAAACATCCAGGTATGAAAAAAAAGGTTGAATATTCAAATTTGTATTTATTAGTTTACTTACTTACTTACTTATTTAATGGGGAGGTAAGCTGATGGTCCTGCTATTAAAAGATTTAATGTCTGGGTTCTTAAAACACTTGTAGTCAAAAAGTAGTCATCTAGCAGGGAAGCAACAGAGCCCACATGGAAGAAGCGTATCGGCCTGTGTGATCTTGAGGTGTCGAAGGGAAAAGGTATCAGAAGTTCAAAACCAAGCAGCCAAACTGATATGAAGGGGTGGGGATGTATGGAAACCCAAAACCCACCTACAAGAAAATTGGACAGTCCCTCTCAGAAGAGCTACATGGAAGGTATGATAAATCCAGGGTGCAGTATAGTACTGATGAAACACATAACTATCCTCTAGTTCCATGGTTCTCAACCTTCCTCATGCTGTGTGACCCTTTAATACAGTTCCTCATGTTGTGGTGACCCCCAACCATAAAATTGTTTTCATTGCCACTTCTTAACTGTAATTTTGCTACTGTTATGAATCTGGCCAACCTGGCGAAAGGGTCTTTCCTCTACCGAAGGGGTCACGACCCACAGATTGAGAACCTCTGCTCTAGGTTTTAAATCTTTCTTCCCTTCACTATCATGGTTTTAATTTATTTCATATTGTTGTAAAGAGTCGATCTAGAAACATTAAAACTAAGGAAAAATTTTTTTCTAGTATTACAGGTATCAGAAATCTTTATAGAATACACTGTGATGCCTTCAGCTCCTTATGTTTGGATGTAGAAATAACGGAAATAGTGTATGCTTATGACACACAGACCTTTTTTTCAATATAAAGGTTTAGAATATGGGATCTTGAGTTCTTGAATTCAACATAAGTCCTCACCACTTAGGAGGTGGATAATCTTGGGGGAAATTACTCAATTTCACTATACCTAATTGTCCTTATGTCTAAATGATGATGCGAATACTCACTAATATCAAGTCCGTTGCTCCTTACAGCAATCCTACATAGGGTTTCTGAGCTGCAACGTTATGAGAGCAGAACAGCTCAGCTCTCGCCCTTGGAGCAGCTGGTGGCTGTGTACCCCTGACCTTGAATGAGCAGTTCAACACATGCCCAACAGTCCCCGAGGCTCCTGGTGGATGGGCACAGGGCTCCCTTTGTCAGTCTTGTGTGAGAATCACATGAATAGAATCTTATAGCAAGCTTAGAATGGTGTCTGACCCATGAAAAATCACTAAGAGTTGTTAGATGCTGTTATCATGTTTCCAGGGAGTGTGTATATTGTCAATTTGTGGAGATGAAGGATTGATTGAATGTTACCATTCTGGTTAACCCCTTTAAACTACTTTGGATCCTTCAACAGCTATCTCTCATAGCATCCCAACAAAATGAAATTTCACTTAGATTTATCTCATTGGACAATTGCTCCCCCAAAGTTTTCACTGCCGTTGACTTGTGCACTCTCAGAAGGATTGTTTATAATAAGGTATGATCGGGCTGTGTAGTCAGTATGACTGGCAGGAAGCATCCTGGCGGCACACTGGCTCAACATTCTTGCTGTTCAAGAGACAGACGTGTCATTCAGCTTCTTAAATCTTTGGGAAGCACGGATGGGCGTTTTGGTCTGTTCGTTAGGGTCAATAAAGATTAGAATTGACTGGAAAACAATGGGCTAATGGGAGGCAGATATTCCGGTACTATTTTATACTCTTATCTCTGAGACTGTGAACTAAATGACTTCTACCCACTGGTGTTCCTTCCATAACTGTTATTGTCACATTCTGTATCAAATATTTTGGAGATGTAAGAAAGGTTACTGATTAGCTGACCTTGAGATAGGGAGATGATAGATCCCAAACCAAAGAGGGGTTGTGAGTTTGAGCTGCCAACCTTGAGGTTGGCTATGCAACCATTGCCCTACAGGGTCACCAGAGAAGTGACAGGGGCAGTCCTAATCTAATGATGTAATCACCAGCCTGCCAGTCCCCATCAAGTCCATTCTGGCTCCAGGCAAGCCGTGAGTTTCAGAGAACTGTTCTTCAGAGTTTTCTGACGGTGACTTTGTCAAATAGATCATCATGTCGTTCTTCCCAGGCACTTCCGGGTGCATTGGAAGCACCAATCTTTCTGTAAGGGGTCAAGGGCTTCCATATCTGTGCCATTCAGGCACTCCTAATGTAATGATAGAAACCCTTTAAAAGGAAGACATCTTAGTTGGCTCTTAGCAGAAGCCAAAAAACTCTGAAGTGCAAGGTCACTTTGATGCTCTCAGAAGGCCTATCAGCAGGACTGTGAAAAGGCCCATGGCAAAGGACTGCAAGCCGCCTCTCGGAGAAGGTAAGGGTTCACCAACCAGGAACTAACCAGAGTTCTACAGCCCTGGAGAGACGAACTCTGCCAGTACTTGAAGGAAAATCGAAGCACATCCTTCCCTAAGCCTTCTCTATGAGCCTCACCTGCCAACCTTGAGGATGAAACCCTGAACTGAAACTAAGTTTATCCATACAGGACTTCTGAGCTACCGAAGCTGTGAAATAATAAACAACTTTTTTTTTAAGTCACTAGTTAGTTGTTGTTTTAATTTGTTATCCAGTGATAAAAAAAATAATATAGTTAGGAGAGCGAGAGATCTGAAGCTAGAATAATGTGGGGAAAGAGTCATTTTTTATAAAACAAAATTTAACTGGGAAATTTATTTTGGTAAATACATGTATGAAGCTGATAAAACGGTTCAGCCCAATGCATGATACATGTATAATTAGTCAGAAATGGAAACCACCACTCTATTACAAGCAGTTTTTACGGAGTCAAGAGTAATTTACCACCTGAACAGTATCTGACTTTTGATGAGGCGATGCTAAGCCTGTCTTCTCAGGATTTGTTTTCTGACTGAAGCCTATCTTTGCTCTCTATCTCTGAAATGTGGGTGACTATTCCCTAAATCAAGATCACGGTCAGGGGAGAGGCCTAAGTTTGCACAAGCTTTCAGATGAAACATCACTCTTCCAAAAACACACCACTATTTACAGCTATAGACATGGACATGATTTTCCACACATGTTTTAACTAGTTTCATCTTCAACTTGCATATGAGAAATTGATGGCTTATTCCACAGTTGGTGACTGGTCTTGTTCTAACAGATGATATTAAGATTCTTCATTATATCTTTTAATATAGTTAATTTTATTTGTATGTATTTTATCCAGGTAAGTCTCCATTTATATCTGCAGTTGATAGAGCTGTAAAAAGGTATTTACAAAAAAGTCCTGCATGATGTGCAGGTGCCCTTAAATCCAGCCAGCTGTCATTTAAGGATGGGCGGTTCCAGTAAAATTTATTGCCTTATTCCCAGAACAGTCGCTTTTAACCTCCACGACCCTTTAAAGTTGAACTACAGGAATGCCTCATTATCAGATATGGAAATTAAGGCTCAGGGACATGAATTAATTTTCCAGAGGTTGCTTTGAGGCACATTTAAATCCAGAATTTTAAATCCTTAATTCAGTGTGATTTCCATTATATCATTTTATGTGGTTTTGATACATGAATATTCTGGAAACTCTGGTAGTTACACACACACACACACACACACACACACATACACACACGAAACTTCAAGAAGTTCTCAAAGTTCCCCCGTTTCATTGATAGGGGCTACCATGTTGGTTCCCACGTGTAGAGAGCCGATGTGCAATAGAATGAAACTCTGCCATGTCCGGCGTCATCTTCACAGTTGTCATGCCTGCATCCTTTGTTCATTCATCTGCTCGCTCTCCTCTTTTCAGGCTGACTCTCAGTTTTACCAAATACGATGCCTTTTTCCAGTGTGTGTGTCTATGTATGTATATCTATCTATATAAGCAATTTTAATTTAATTCATAATGCCTAGTAGAAATAGCCAAAGACAATGAGAGAAAAACATCAAAAGTTAATTATCGGGGGAGATTTCAACAGGAACAAGATTAGCCACAAGGAGGGGACTCAGAGCAAAAGTGTGAACAGAGAGGGATGGTGAGAAGAGCAGACCGCGAGGGAAGAGATGAGATGTTAACATGGTAAATCTGAGTACTTTCAAGAATCACAGACACCAATTTGTGATGAGAGAAGGGGAAAATTGGGCAGAGGTATTGTAAGAGATGATGAAAACCTGTTAATTAAGATTAAAATAATTAGAATGCTTTTGTATTTCTACCAAAGGGAGTTATTTCCATTAGCAGGTAAGTCTGAAGGAATGCATAGATTTTACATTTAAAAAAACCGCATGTTTGTTTCTAGAACTAAAAAGGAACTGTAGATTAGACAAGGGAAGAAAACTGTTGTGTCCCGTCTATCACATGGCGATATGTACTGTTGGCTTATTGGTGGATAATCTTTATTATCAAATATTAGCAAGTAGGTTTCACTGGGGAACATCTTTCATTGGAAAATGATAAAATAGGATTTCATTCTAGATGCATATTATTTTCCAAAGTAAATGTCCCAAGCATATGTGATAGGACTCTCTCCAAACTTTCAAATATTACCTTTACAGCATTCTGTTTATAAGTGTTTTATATTCTGCTGAATAGATATGTTTTTGTTAATAGAAATAATTCCCCTATCATAAGACATGCAGCTTCTCTCCTTATTATTTAGACAAGCTATATCCTTATATCTAAATCTTTTTAGAAATGTGTAACTCATGTTTTAGGATAAATTTCTAGAAGCAAATTTGCCATGGCCAAATACTGAAGGTTTGGTTTACAGCTTCCAATAGGTGAATATCTAAATTGTCTTCGTGCAAGATAGTATCAATTTACAATTTAGGAGAGTCTTCATCATTTAAAATTTAGCAAATTAATGCTGCTGCTTGTGTTTTATCTATGATCTGAAAATGTTCTCATAAGTCATGGTATCACTCGATCTTAGTCCCTGCTAGATCTCTGTCAATTGATGCCAAATGAAACTCGCTGCCTTTGAGTGGATGCCAACTCATTACAATCCTCTAGGACAGGAGAGAGCTACCCCTGTGGGTTTCCGAGACCGTAACTCTTGATAAGAATAAAAAGCTTGGTATTTCTTCCATAGAGCAGCCAGTGGTTTTGAATCTCAGGCCTGTGGCTAGCAGCCCCATAACTGCTTTGCTACTGGGACTCCTTTTCAGTTGTCCTTAAAACGATTTGCTAAATGATGGTAATATTAATGCAAATGCACCTGAGTGCATTATTATCAGAACAATAAGAAAGAGTTGGAAGAGTGTGCACCGAACTGTTGACAATGTTCTCTTAAATGTGCAATGTGGGTATGAAAGAGAGAGGTGAAGGCAGGTGAGTGTACTCTAAATTTCATCTTACTATTTTTATATTGGCTGCCTTACTTCCCATAAACTCATTTTTTTATTTGTAATCCAGAAAAATAGAAACTGGGCTACTTTTGAACAAAAAGTTATTTTTAAAGGAAGTATAACAATAGAAGAGAAATATTGTAGCAAAAGGAAAGGTAGACCTCGTTTACTAAAGGCAAAACGTCACATTAAATAGCATGAGTAATATAATTTGAATTCCCATGAACTAGAGCGTATAGTTAATACCCTCCCTTCTTTTGTGGTTAAGAAAACAGCGGCTTAGAAAGGCTAAGAAACTAGCTGCAGGTCAAAGAGCCCCGTAATAAGGAAACTGGGCTTGAACCCAGGTTCACCTGTTTTACACTAATTGGCACTGGAGCTGGAGTTTGATGCAGAAACTGATATTCTTCCCCCTGTGCTAAGCTGTCTATCATGAGGGTGATGAGCTGACTTCCGAGTTCAAGATGTCTGTGTAGAGAAAAGAGGACTGCTCGCTTCTTTGCAGGATCCCAGTTCTGAAGTTAATGAGTTCAAGTGTCTGTAAGTACCGGCCTCCCTCAAGATCACACACTAGAAGTCAATGATTTCTGACTCTCCTCAAACCCAGCACAGTGCCTTGCCAGTTCTCTTGGCTCCGGCCTTGTGGTTTCATTTCCCACTGACAAGGAAATTCCAGAATCTGGTTTCAAGTGAATGAATGGGGGGAAACGGCTGGTGGTGAATTCTGAAATACAGTGGCTGCTGCCTTTCAAGTATTAAAGTAACCTTCTGCTTTCTCTTCTGAATTACAATAGCTTTTCTTACAAGAATAAATGGTAGCAAAACGGGGTTGGTGACTTAGCAAAATATAATTATGATAAGAAGACAAGGGATGAGACGCCATCATGCTAAATACAAGGGTTCTGCTAAATGGAATGAGTATTCAGGACCCATTAATTATAGTCCAGTCGGATTGAAATTCCGAGAAATGAGACTTACTATCTTTAAAATAAATATTTTGTTTTTGTAGATAATATATCAAAATACAAGTTATAAAAAATAGAAATTGCTTAAATCATTTGGATATACTGCTTTTTAATATATCTGCATAAGTTAGGAATGTCTTGGCTCACATAGTTGGAAAGGAGACATAGGGTTGCCAGCATAACCTAATACTAGCTGTCATCATGATTGAAGAATTTCTATCAGGTACCTTCTATGGTACACATTTCTATATGAATGCCATTCCCAGTTTTCCTAGAAAAACTTACTGTATTTGGTCACACACTCACTCTGAGCCATTCACTGTCTCCAGAAACATCCCCCTGTACCTGGACCAGAAGTCCTCTGCCTCTGGAGCACCCCAGAAATAAATTACAGCTACTGTTGAGAAGCCAGAGTTGGCTTCAGAATTGGAAGTCAACAAATTATAGTTTGTGTTAAATGTATATTCAAGTCATGGCTGCATCCTAGTGTGAAGGTATAGAATGAACATTTAATTCCCGAATATGCCTTCGTGTTCAGCTTTTACTGTGTGTGATGTGTAAATAATACATATCTTTAGTTCTCTCACACACAAAGAGTTTTGTAAATTGTCTGTGGGTTAAATATAAGTTATCTCACTCTGCTCAAGATATTAACATAAAACACACACTAATATTATCTCCTACACTGTTTGTGTGTCAGAGATTAAAAAATAATTTAAATAGGAATTTCTGGCAGTTTCTCATAAAGTTATAGTCAATATGTTGGCCAAGGCTAAACTCATCTGAAGGCTTGTCTGATATTGGAGAACCCATTTCTTTGTTGAGTTACTCACAATGGTAGTTGAAATGGGAGTTATATATCTATATACATAGTAGTTGAAATGGGCATTATAAATGGCACGTTAGTGTTGGTGGCTAGTAGAATGCATACTTGAATGTCCCCAAGGAATACAGGCTGGCTTCCCTCAAAGCAAGTGATTCAAGAGGCAGAGAGAAGCTACAATATTTTTTATGACTTAACCTCTGCTATCACTCGCTGGCAGAGTGACTCTCGCAATACCTTGCTGGTCACACAAGTCAACCGAACAAAATGTGGGCATCATCTGCACATTACAGTGGGGTAAATGGTGTGCTGATCACCAAAAGTTGACTTTTCAAAACCACCAGGGGAACTGTGAAAGAAAGCTGAGACAGTAAGCCTCCATCAAGTTTTGCTGTGCCGAGATTGTTGAACTGCAGGAAGGCAAACAAACATGGTCTTGCTACATCAATGTGCTGTATGCTGTATTAAGATATGTATTATTCAGGCCAACCTGTGACTGACAATCTCACTAATTATTATTGTAAATTTCCCAGAAAATTAACCCCTGTTGTTTGTGTAAATAATATCCAGTCACAAAAAGACTGATTTGAAACAAGTGAATAATTTAGGTACTGTGTTATGGAGTTAGCATATATATTGACCCAATATTTCTCTCTCAACAGAGCTTTAAAAAAAATTCATACCAGGGACTAATTGAAGACAATATTAATGGAAAATCATTATGATCCAAGACTCTCTACCATAAATTAACAAGGAGGATTTGAAAGGGAGTCCAAAACAGACTAAAAAAAAAAAACAGATCCAGGATTGCATTAAATCCTAGCTCCAACTAAGTCCTTACATCATGGCCCTGCTAGATACCTGCCCTTAGGAAGGAACACAGAAGACACAGGTGATATAGAAAAATATGGCAAAGAAATTGTAGGGTGTCTGTCTGTGTTAGTCTGGGTTGACTAAAGAAACAAATCCAGGGAGACTCATGTGTATAAGAAAGAGCTTTATATCAAAGAGTAATTAAGTCTGATATTAGCCCATATGTCCAATACCAGTCTATAATTCCTCTGCAGACTCATACTACAGATGCAATGATGCCGAATGCAGGAAAATCACAGGTCAGTGGGTGGACAGTCTTGTGGATCCAGTGGTGATGGAAGCATCTTAGCGCTGGTTGGGGTCTCCAAGTGGCTCCTCCAGCTCTAGGGCTTCAGCATAGCTCCATGTGGCTTGTCAGCAGAAATGTGAAGCAGAGAGAGCATGTTCCCTATCTTGAGTGAGGAAGACAGGAGTTCCCAGAATCTTCAGAAGAGGATGTGCACACAGAGACATCATTGACTATGACCTGTGCCACATTATCTATCAGATAAAATAGACTCTGGGGTCTTTAAGACTTGTCTCCAAACAAGCAGCCATCTAAGTGAGATGTCAACTAAGTCCATGTGGAAGAAGCACACCATTATCAGTCACCGAATGATTGGAAATCATATAATCTGAAGTTGAAGGAAGGATTAGTATCAAAGCCTAACTGGTAAGAATCCAGTTTGCAGAAGGCTTTGGGTGACCCAAGAAACATTTGGGAGCCCAAGATATGTTTGTTGGAAATACATAGGAGATAAGTCTCCGGTGATCTTCCTCTATAATTGAAAGGTGGAGGAAAATGGTTACTAGACAGAGTGCATTGGAGAGAAGACTATGGAAGATCAAGAGGATAAACCTGACTTGAACAGTTAAAATTTGTCAGTTATTTCCCCTCTGCTGCACACTGGACCTGACCTGGTTTTCAACATTTTTTGTATTTTTGTTTTATATTTTGTTTCTTCATACTAGGGTGTATGGCAGAGGTGTTATGTGATTGGGGCTCACCCTTTTGAAATTGTGTTATATGTTTTCTGTTTTCCAGTATCGGAAACCCAGAATTCATGAACCTACAGGGACAGCAAATAGAATAAGGGGTTGCAGGAGTGGGGGTACATTGGTGGTGGGGGTGTAAAAGAGAAATGATGTCCAGGAGTCTAGGAAGGAAAAGAATGTTTGGAAATTGATTGTGGTATCAATTGTACAATGATGCTTGATGTGACTGAACTAAGGAATGATATGACATATAAATTAATCCCAATCAATAAAATAAATTTATATTAATAAAAAATTAATCCCAATTAAAAAAAATAAAGTTTTTAAAAGATCTGCAGCTTTGGAACCCTATGGAGCAGTTCTCCTGTATCCTATAGTGTCACTATGAATATGCATCATCTCAGTGGTTTGGGTGTGATTTCTATACACTGCATGGATATTAGGGAGGGAGGATCATTGCAGGTTGTAAGGTCAAGGTAGATGTTGATCTCACTACTAAAAATATTTTTTAAGGAAATAAAGATAAATACCACACAGAAAAATATATAACAAAATAAACAAACAACAACAAACAGGCTTAAGGAGAGCAAGATCACACGGAATTCCAGGACACAGCGCTTTCACCACTAAACTGGGGGAATCAGTACTATTTAGCTCCAAAGATTATTCTTTTCCTATTAGAATTTTGTAGTTAACATTTCACAAAACTTATAACACAAGTGGAGCCACTATGATGGGTATTATCTTATAGGTGACTAATTGACTAGTCCAAGATCAATACAATGCTGGCAAACTATTGAAGCTGGAGACAAATGTAATTTTAAAAAGCCTCTGAGATTCAGTTTCCAGGAGAGTAAAAAACATCCTATGGGTCAGCTAGATTTTTATTAATATTAAGTATTCTCTTCTGTTTATCAGAGTTTTTATACAAATCGCTTGAGGTTCTTTCAAACTTAATTGCCATCTAAAGTACCAAAGAGCATTTCATTGCACATTAAACATCTTTGTGTCTGTAACTGGACATTATCATCTTTATATTGAAGTAGGAGATTGAATTCTATGTGTGTGTATGTGTGAATGTGTGTGAAAACACAAATGCAAGGAGCCCTCTGAAATTTGTAGAAAAAATGATTAAATGAAATGGGATTTTCCTCAAAACATTTCTAAGTCCAATCATATATGTGTTCATGTGCACCTATCTTTTAGCTACATTGCACCTAAGACCTACCCTGTTTCCCCGAAAATAAGACAGCATCTTATATTAATTTTTGCTCCCAAAGATGCACTAGGTCTTATTTTCAGGGGATGTCTTATTTTTCCATAAAGAAGAATATGATACACATTTATTGTTTATTGTTTTATCAAAAGAGACCTCACACTTCCTGTCTGCTCTGGCTGCTCTGTGGCCAACAGTGAGCTGCGTGCCCGTCACTATGGTCCAGAGTCCAGAGTTACGGTAGCTTCTGGGGACCTTATTTTAGGGGAGGGCTTATTTTCGGGGGATGCCTTATATTTCAGCAAGAAGCAAAACTGCAAGTAGGTTTTATTTTCGGGGGATGTCTTACTTTCAGGGAAACAGAGTATTGTTATTTATTTAGCATAATATCTTGCATTACTATGCTGTTCTTAGATGTCATAGAGATCATTCTGTCTCATAGAAACCATAAGTACAATAGAATGAGTCTTCTTCATTACGATTGTTATCTTTTTGTCCATTGTTTCAGCCACTGGGTCAATCTATCTTGTTGAGGGTCATCCCCTTTTTTGTTGACCAAGTATTATGTCCTTCAGTCAACAATTTTTATTTTAGCAAAACATAAATTTAACTGAATCTATGTATAATAAAATCAGTTATATTAGGCAGAGTTCTCAAAGCTAGATCTAGAGTTGCTGGGATAAATTCAGCATGATCCCCAAACCTTTTCTTTGTTGTGTGCTTTAAACACATGCACCTCTAGTCCCTTTCTTGGCCCTGCCACCCCTTAGGCTTCAAGCATGGAAACAATGTCTATCAAGATATTAGTGCCTCTGAAGATCAATTTACCCCCAATTATTCATGTGTTCAAAGGAGCATTGACATAGAAACCCTTGATGAGAAATGAGTGGATAATGGGGTAATTTCTGGCTAATGATAGGATTTCAGGAAACAGAAATTCACTAAAGCTACCTAGAGGCTTGCTAATCTCAATATTTTCTTACTTTTCAGCAGTTAATCAAAAGTATGGGCGTATGTTTAGAAATGGCTGAAACATAGATTGAACCACAGAAATTGTTTTATATTCCTTAGTCGTATTATAGTATTAAACCATACCTGTTACTGATAGTCATTCAATCAGTAGCCATATTAAGGGAACAACAAGGGACTTTCTAATGAGGTTTTACACTTGTGCGTGTCCTGAGCACTAGCTCTGCAAGTGCTGTCTAGATCAAAATGCCCCTTGTGAATCAGCATCATCTCAGGAGGGAAAGGCAAAAGGCCTAACGACATTTGACATAGACCTCGTCTTTCTTGCTTGACGAGTCGTGTTTGGTCAGATGTTCATCCTTTAGCCTGCTCAGAAGGCTGACCTCGCTAGGTCAAATCGTGTGATAGTCTGATTTCCTTGACAATGTTGGAGTCGAAGTCTAGACCAAGTGACACAGTAAGACATCTCAATGGGGAGGTTGAAGCTTTTAGTAGTGCTTTTCCTTATTAGTGAAAATGAATACATTGAAAACACGAATCACTTCTCGACATGGTCGCTTCTCCTGGCGACCCCTGTGAGCCCTGAGGGAAAGTCAGAGGACATGCTAGGAGGACAGAGTGGGGAAAACATCTTTTCCCCCTGATGCATGACTGAATGAAAGCTAACAACTCTAGATTAGTCGGTAACAGTGGGATGAATTGAAAGATGAGAAGTCTGTGCATTTGTGATGCTTAAAATAGAGATCACCCCCAAATTCCCGAGGTGTTCCTGATTTTAGTTTCAGATATTCTGTAAACCCAGAAAGGTAGACACAGATCATTGCTAACTCTGTCAAAATGTACTGATGTAGGGCCACGGCAAAATGGCTCCCAATGGGGCTTAGCATAAAAATCCCAGGCATCTTTGCATAGTTTGGCATAGATTGAGATTAGTGACTGTATTCCATAAATGCTTTTCGTAAAACCAAAATTTCATTATTTTTCATGAGGGCAGAGAAAGCTTGGGACTCAAGAATGCAATCCCCAAGGAAGCCAGGTATTCCCTGTCATTGCCACTGAGAGCTGTTGTCTGCCCCACATTTGGGAGAACTGAGACTAGCAAGATTGTTGAGTTTATGAAGCAATTTCCCATTCTATTTCATGTTTCCATTGGAAGATATTTCTATCATTGCCTTGTGATCCTGAGGGACCTGAACTACAGTACACTACAGAAATTCCATCTAGTAATAATATTCCTTTAAACCCATTCCACTTATCGTGACCCTATGAGAGACAGTAGAACTTCCCCCAGAGGATGTTAGACCTGTAAATATTATGGAAGCAAACGGCCACATCTCTCTCCCACCAAGAAGTTAGAGGGTTTGAACCCAACTTTTCAGTGAACATCCAAGGACGAAACCACTACAACAGGGTTCCTTTATTACAATAAGCTTACTTTGTGCCAAGCACTGGTCTCATCAATTCATATGTAATTAATTCATTACATATGAAGCCCTTACTTGGATATATGGAGATAAAGTGGTATGAAGCAAACTGCATAAGATCATATAGGGAATAGATAGTATGTCAGAGATTGGAAGACAGTTGTTGCATGACTTAAGTTCTTAAACTTTATTTTCTATCGATGTAGCACTGCTCACCATACTAATATAAAACTGTTATAATAAGAAAGTCCACTGAATTTGTTTGACCCATTCATCCTTAGAATGTTTAATGGGATGGCATTTTTGGAAGCTTCTGGAGAAATAAAATCTGGCCCTTAAATAGGGTGAATGGAAGGCTTTTAGGGACTTAGAAATAAGCTGGGCCACTTTTGGGGTTATAGGATCTAGAAACTTAGGTCTGTACAAGGTATGAGTAAATGGAAATCCAAGAAAGAAAGATACTGCTCGATGTGACTGAACTAGGGAATGTTACGTTATCGGTAAGAGATCCCAATAAAATGACTAAGAGGAAAGAAGAGAAAGAAACATCGCTAGGCTTTGAGTCTTTTCCAGGTGTTTTTGTTGCTGTTGTTTTGTTTTCTTTCTTGGCCAACCAATTGATTATAAAAGAGAGAACAGTCAGTTGGCTTCCTATTGAGAGACAGGAATGAAGATCCATTTATCAAGAAGTGGCAAAGCTTCAATTAAATTATAAAGTGTGTCAGTCTTTGAGCTGTACCTGTCTCAATAGCTACCTGCCTTCTAATTTCAATATCCCCCGGAGATAATGATGATCATGTAGAGCAATATCCACAGACTTGTGTTATAATTTAGAAGGAGAAATCCATACCTCCACTGACTATGGCAACAGAGGTGCATGATCCGTGACACACAGCCTGTTGAGCATAACACTTTTCATCTCTTGTACCTGCCTATGTTTGCTGTTACAACTTAAGAGCATTTTGTAGGTGAGTTATTCTAGTTGGTAAAAAAAATGAGAAAGAATTAGGATCACTGCTTCTACAAAGAATTTCCCTGAGTTTAGACAAGGAAATTAACTCTTAAATGCCAAAATATATTCCCTGCTTGAATCACTACAAAACGGCTGACTGCACACATGAGTTATTAATAATGCTTGAAAAGAACAGGAAACATATATTTTTCTCTCCTAATTGAAAAAATGCAGTAGATTACAAGGTAGATATATCTTTATAAAAGGTGTATACCTTCTGGCTAAAGCACTCAAATTACCCAATGATTTAAAAAAAGTTTTTTGTTCATTTTCTCCCTTGATCTTCTATTATTTGATTTCTGCGAGGATGGTGGTGCACATTAACAATAAAATTGTGTACAGTGTAAAATGGGAATGCCCCTCACTGCCCTTTTAGCACTGAGAGTGTGTTCCTTAATTCACCAGAAACCCATGAATCTCTGGAATCATGGTCCCAACTGAATACTAAGGAAAAATGGAGTTCCAAAGCATGCCATCACTGTGCCTCCTCATGTTTTAAGAAGCTGAATAATTTACATATATAGTTTATGATTTCTAAGGTATGTTAAGTATTTATATTGCAAAAATTTTTTTCAGGCACTGCTCCTTAGCTTACCCAAGATACCTCTGCTCTTTGAAATATAATACGAAGTGAGGATGGACTTGATCAAATGCCCATTCACTGGGCTACTCTTAGAAGCAATACTCCTGGAGACTGTACTTGTTAAAGCATTGCTTCTTCCTTCAAATTCATCTACAAAGGATTTCTGTCTACAAAGCCAAAACTGTTTTAAAATTTATGTACTAGAGGTTTTACAAGGCAAGTACAAAATTGCATAGATAGTATACAGAATGCTATTTCAAATTTTATTTGTGTCTTAAAATGGGAAATATTTTAGGTCCAATAGATTTAAAGTCATAAACAAAATGCTTTCTTCTTTTTTATACTGATTTTCTGCTTCTTATTTTTCTTTTGTCCATCTTTTTCTCTCATTTCCTTCTCCTTGTCTTGATACTTGGTTGGCTGATATGTCTTGTCTATGAATGCTATAGTAAGAAGTGCTAGGTTTGAAGCTAACATTAGATTGCTATTAGCTGACTTCAAGTTACCTCTGGGACATGGTGATACCATATATAACCAAACTAAATGCTCCACAGTCTTGGAGTCTGATGAAATTGCTGTTCTCAGAGGGTTTTCACTGGAGAGTTTCAGAAGTTTATCAAGGGCTTCTTCCTAGTCCACCTTACTCTAGACGTTCTACTCTAACCTGGTTAGCAATGTAGGAACACATAGGGAATCCATTGGTAGCTTGACAGTGGATATAGGTAAAGTGCACTGGCCAGAACTGAGTTAAATCTCTTTCATGGAAGGTGAGAATTCTACCACTAAATCACTGATGCCCTCACAAACACCAGATACATATTCCTTATTAATAGTTCACCAGTGTGTTAGCCACGGTTGACTAGAGAAACAAATTAATAGACACTTATGTGTGTAAGAGAGAACTTTATGTCAAAGAGCCATCGTACATTAAGAAAACATCCCAGCCCAGTCCAGATCAAGTCAATAAGTCCTACATTAGCCTATATTTCTGATACCAGTGTATAATTTGTTCTTCAGACTCACAAGGAATGCAATGAGATCAAGTCTTGTGGATCCAGTGGTGGTGAAAGCATATTAGCACTGGCATGGGTCTCCATGTGGCTCCTCCAGCTCCAGGGCTCTGGTTCCCTCAGGGGTCTCCATGTGGCTTGTCAGAAGGAAGACAAGCAGAATGTGTGTGTATCTGGCCTCCAGTGAGCTATTTACCTCCATGGTGCCTCCAAATGAGGTCATCAAGTTGCAACCTGATTGACAAGCTAAACTCCACCCCTTTTTTCTTAAGAGTCTTAAGTTGGCACCAGATTATGTAACTACCACAATCACTACCACCAGTTGCTGTAGTCAATTCAGACTCATGACATCCCATGTATGTCATTGGGCTTCATTGGACTTTCCATAGCCTAATTATTTAAAAATAGGTCTCCAGATCATTTTGCTTAAGCATCTCTATGAGGAATTGAATCTCCAACCTTTGAGTTAGCCAAGTGACTGAACTGTTTACAGTATGCAATGACTTTTTAGTATAACATTTCATTCATTCTCACTGCCATTGAGCCCATGATGATGTATAATGATCCTAGGCCATAAGAGAACTTATGCTGTGAGTTTCCAAGACTGTAAGTCTTTACAGGAGTAGAAATCCCTGTCGTTCTCAATAATATAACAGCTAGGATTTATAGATCACAGTGAAAACTAAGGAGCCCTAATGGTGCAGTGGGTAAAGCACTGGACTACTACCTACAAGGTCAGAAATTCAAACCCACCCACCATATGTTGGGAAAAAGATGGGGCGTTCTGTTCTCATACAGATTTCCAGTCTCAGAAACTACAAGGCGCACTTGCACTCAGTCCTACAGGGTTGCTATGAGTCAGAATCGACTTGATGATAGTGTTTTTGTTTATTTGTGGGCTTGTTTTTAGAAATAACTATAGGATCTCTAGTGTTGCAATGAGTTAAGCATTGGCATGCTAATGAAATATTTGGTTATTCAAATCTATCTGTTTCTACTTGAGAAACAGATGAGGCAGCCTGTTTCTGTAATGATTTACATCTTCAGGAATTCTAAAGTGAAATAGGCTGGTACACATGCTCACAGTAAGTAGTGCAAGTGTGAGGATGGCACAGGACTAGGCAATGTTTTGTTCTATTGTCACAGGGTCACTCTGAGTCGGAACCAACCCGATGGTACTTAATAAGAACAACAACCAACCAAGAAATCAAATTCACTCCCCTCAAGTCGATCCCAAATCATAGTGAGGCTACAGGACTGGGTAGACCTTCCTCAGTGGGTTTCTGAGAAAGTAAATTTTTAGAATAGAAATCCTCATCTTTCTCCTACAGAGAGGCTAGTGTGTTTGAAATATTGACTTTTGTGGTTAGTAGCCCAATTTGTAGACCACTACACCACCAACCTGTAGGGTCACAGTGAGTTAGGATGGATTTGATTGTAATGGATTTGATTTGGGTAGGATTTGGTTTTTAGTATGACTCAAGGACTTTTCTAAACACTTATATCAACTAACCAACTATAACCTTACACTAAGCCTAGGAGATGTGAATATACTTCACTTGTTTTATTTTGAGGAAACTAAACCAAAGAGTTTGTCTAGAACATAAGAAACTTATTTCATATCCACAAAAATAGTGGAGACAAGATTTAAACTGAGGCTAAGTAGCCTCAGCTTCACTCACAAAACTGCTGTGCAAAAGTAGAAGAAATCGAGAGTCTTGGGCACACACAACTCATTGTTACTACGTTATAGGTGTTGTCCTTTGAGTTAGACACTTGGAAAATATAATAACCATAATTCTGTTCCTTAAGGCAATGCTATTTTGTTCTACTCTCTCTTACAAGTGGTGTCATTACAAAGGAAAGTTTTCAATAAGCAACTGAGCCAAATTACATTCTTCCTTATTCTAGGTCCCATATCTCTACTATCTTTATTTTTTTTTAATTTTGTTTTGTTTTACATTTTCTGATAATCCTAATATCTTATATTAAGACCTTAGATGTGATCATCCAGAGCCCTGAAGTCTTCATATTTGGAGGAAATCATTAAGAGTTAGGGCTAAAAAATACTGTCCAGAGAAAATAATGGAAAGAGTGACATTTAAAGGCAGATAAGAATGTAAGGCATCGATAGTACAGCTGAAAATAGGAGCAGCATGTTGATTTGGCAAAAAAATTATGTGGTGTGATGACCAAAGTAACAATAGCAGAAATTTCTAAGTTGTATTTTATAGGTACATTCACCTACTAAAATCAAGCAGAGCTAAGTTAATGTGAGGCTTTGACAGCTACAGAAGCAGTGATTTTTTGTTTTGTTTTGTTTTTTAAATAACTTCAGTGGGGAATTATAATGGGAGTTAACATCTTGGTTTTTATTTATAATGTCTGTATTTTTCAGTGGAGCTGCCACAGAAAACCTGTCATTTTACTCTCTACCCCCATTCAGATTTGACAGTAGGCATGTGGGAGAGAGGTTGCATGGTGTCAATGAGTTTTAATTAATTATGTGGTTGAAATATGTGTTAATTTGGGTTGACTAGAGAAACAAATTCGGAGACACTGGTGTGTAAGAGAGAGTTTTATATCAAAGAGTAATTGTATATTGAGAAAACATCCCAGCCCAGTCCAGATCAAGTCCATAAGTCAGATATTAGCCCATATGTCTGATACCAGTCTATAAACTCCTCTTCAGACTCCCGCAACGCATGCAATGATGCCGAATGCAGGAAGATCACAGGCCAGTGGGTGGAAAGTCTTGTGGATCCAGTGGTGGTGGAAGCATGTCAGAACTGGTGTGGGTCTCCACATGGGTCCTCCAGCTTCAGGGCTCTGGCCCCATCAGCATAGCTCCAGGTGGCTTGTCAACAGGAAAGTATAGCAGAAAGTATGGGTCTGGCCTCCAGTGAACTATTTATCTCCATAGAGCCTCCAAATTAGGTCATCAAGCTGTGACCTGATTGACAGGCTAAACTCCACTTTTTCACTCTTAATAGTCTCAAGTTGACAACAGATCACGTAACTCCCACAATAGATTTAAAGTGGGGGTAAGCCACCATTTTCCAGTTCTGATCCCAAAACTTCCCTGCGAGGTATTTCTGAAGGTATCTCTATGTGTTCATGAAGGAAATAACACATTCGCTTTGCAGAACTGCATTACAAAGTTACATACCTGGAGTAACTTAAAATAATTTAGATTTATAGTGTTGTAAAGAAGAGTCCAAAATCTGTTTGTCACTAAGGTCAAGAGAAATCCTTTTCTGTAGTTCCTGGCTTTTGGTAACTCCAAACATTTCTTGATTCGCAATTGCAGCTCAATACTGTCATCCCAGGGCCATCTTCTTTCTACTTCTTTGTGCTTCCTCTCTTTTATAAGATTCCACTGACATTGGCACCCGGAATTCAAAAGGAAGTTGGGCTTGGACATATATCTAAGTCCTGATCACCTCAAAAAGTTTGAGGACAATTATAAGTGAGGGGCAAAATTGCAGCTTTAGTTTCTCTACTGGGGTCTAATGTTTATTTAAGGAGTTTGTGGGTGGTTTAAAGGATCACTGGTGGTATTTTGGATTTAGGCTTTGGGCTGCTAACCTCAGAACTGGTAGTTCAAAGCCACTAGCCATACTTTAGGAGACAGATGAGGCTATTTGGTCCTGTAAGGATTTTCAATTTTGGAAACCCTTTAGAATTCTGTTATGATTCACAATTGGCTCAATGGCAGTAGGTTTGTTAGATACAAACTATTAAAGGGTTCAGCTGGTGGCAAAAGATCAGAAGTTCAAGTCCCTCAGAAGTGGCTTGGAAAGACCTGCTAAACCTCTTCTGAAAGTAAGCCAATGAAAACCCAGTTCTGCAGATTATAATTCTATTTCGACATACATGGGGTTGACAAGAGTTGAATTTGACTCAACCACCATTGGTGGCTGTGAAAATGTAATGTCAATTCATTAGAATGTGATGTCTCAATTACTATGTAATTTCCTGAGAGTGGTAGCTAAACTGGCCTATTGGTGACCCTTCTTGTTTTAAGGATCACAAGATCATTATAGAAAAATAGGGCCTGTATATGGACAGTGGGGATACAAGTTTCTCCATCCCTTTAGGCATACCCATTACCTTGTGGCACCTCAGTATACTAAATTCTTCCCAGTACTTCACTTTTCACAAGGAAATATTTCTATTTCCATTTCTCCTCTTTGATCTCTATGAGCAATGGGTAGTGGCTGAACTGCTATAATGGAACTATGTATTAAATAAAGATAACGGGAAGAAGAGAGAGAAATGAGAAGACATTTCCACTCTGAAGAATTTCAAACTTTGTGTCTGGTTATTGCTGACCTTTAAAATGTGCACGGGAAGGGACTAATGTTTGGAAGGGTGGCTACCCTCCCAGTCAGAGAGGCCATGCACAATGGTAGTTGGTAATGAGATTCTCTACAGCAGCAAAGTGCACTGTCTATTCATATTTCTTTTCCACCTGTCCCCACAATGGTGTCTGTTTGCTCAGCCCACATGCAACAAGACTGTGTTTGTAAGTAAAGGCCCATTCACTGACTGTCTATTTAGCAGTCGTGATGGAAATCGGTGAAAAGCTCCTCGATTCAAATTCCTCTGTAATGACTTGCTGCATTCACAGGAGATGGCAGGGGGAGGGTGCCTGAGACTTGACTTCTTCCACTATGGGAAACAAGCAAGCATTTTTAATAAAACTCCTGACGTGCCACGGTTATTAATCAAGGGGTCCCCATAAAAGATGTAATTTGAAGGATATATATATAAATACATGGGGTTGTATTTTACTAGGATCACAAAATATGTAATTTCTAACCATCAGTGATGCTGTAATTTTGAAAAATTCAGGTTCTGCCCACACCCCCCTTCTGACTTTTACTCTTCAACAGAAAACAGTTTTCCACAGAAAGTGAGGCAATTGGTAGGATGGCTTTCCTTAGGTATGTTTAAAGGTCATATTGTGGGAGAATTACATTTGAAGGTGGTTTTACAAACATAACCCCCAAAGACTGTTACCTGGATTGTATGGATTGGATGTTGTTCAGTGACTTGAAGTAGATGGAATAATGGGAAGCATCTTAATCAGGATGATCGGCTTCCTCTCTTTCATTTGTAATAGTTTCTCGGTTGTTAGTTGCCATTGAGTTAGCTTTGCCTCATAATGAGCCCATACAAAACAGAAACACTGCTTGACCTTTTATCACGCTCAGAATCATTGCGTTTGAACTCATTATTGTAGCCTTAACCAAGGGTCTGACGCAAACATGATGTCCTATACAGACTGGTGCAGACTGGTTACATGTCCGAAGTTCTAGATGAAATCTCATCATATTAGATGTTTAGGATGTATTTTTTCTGCATTTAACTTGTATAGGTAATCTATTTGGTGTTTGATAATCATTGATTTAAACATTTTCTAATAAGTATGACTATGAGGACATCATAGTAGAGCAAACAGTGAAGGTTTCTGTGACTGATTATAGGCATTACATTTCTCAAGTAACTTAGTTCTCATTATACCATCACCCCTTACGTCTCCACTGCCCAATGTTACACTTTCCCCCATCATCCTCCTGTGCTCACCTTTTCATATGATTCATTATAAAGAGTGATACTTTGTACTTCTCAAATGATCTATCTTTAGACTGTACAGTCCGTGACTTCAGTGACTGTGTCTAGCCCATTTCCTACTGAATAGTCTCTATCTAAAATTATATATATATATATATTCTAAAATTATATACATATTCTAAAATTTATAGATATATATCCTAAAATTATATATGTATTCTAAAATTATATATATACATATATATCTATATATGTATATCTATCTATCTATCTATCTATTTATCTAATCTATCTATCTATATCTATCTATCTATCCTCAGCCATTGAGTAGATGCTGATTCATAGCAACCATACAGGGCAAGGAAAAAGTACCCCTGTGAGTTTCCAAGACTGTAACTCTTTACAGGAGTGCTCACCTTGCAGTTAGCAGCTAATGTGGAATCACTATGGCTCCAGGGTACAAAAATATCATTTTTGTTTTGCTTTGTTAAGTAAATGGAAACTGATGCTTTACATTTAGAAGGAGTCACTTAAAGAATTTTCCTAAAATAAATTCAGAATAAAATTGAAGACAGCTCAGTGAAGTCTCAATTTATTTCAGATATATTTTCCTATGTTAGTCCCACAGCCCGCTGTCAATATAGAACTTTTTTCCTCCATCATTAAATCTATGAGAGCACATGCTAATGAAGCTAAAACAAAATACCAGCAGATTTCTGCCCTGAAGAAGCTAAGCAATTAGTAGTGTCAATAAATCATACATACATTCCGTAAAAAAAAAAATGGAAAAACGTTACAATCTATTATGTATTTGTTTTCAAAATTTAATGCCAAGAAGATAAATTCTGCTTTCTAATTTCTGATTTTGGATTCACTCTAGTGTAGCAGGCCACATAAATAAGTTTTGGTTTAATATAACAGATTTTATGAAAATAAATATTGGAACTCTTCATTAGATATCAATTTGGGATATTTCTAAAATTCTGAATTTAATAGGCATAAAGATCACCGACAAAGTAGAATTACCCCACTTCTGTTTGCAAGGCTGTAATGTCTTAGAGGAACAGAAATTGGCTGGTGGCGTCTAACTGCTGACCTTGTAGTTCATAGCCCAACATGTAGTCTGCTACACTGCTAGGCTATCCATTGAGGTGCTAACTGCAAGATCAATAGTTTGAATCTACCACACTCTACACAGGAGAAAGCTGAAGCTGTCTACTCCCATAAAGATGTAATGTCTCCAGGGAGTCAGTTCTGTTTTGTCCTGTAGGGGTGGCATGAGTCAGAATCTAAATAGCAATGCCTTTAGAGGTTGGGTTTTTTTTTTTATATGATAAAATGGTTCACCAAAAGCCGATAACCAAAAACTAATAGGTTCAAGGGAAACAGCAATGGAGAAGGTGAAAGTGGCAAAATGACAACCACTGGTGAGGTGCTGTGAGGAGTGTAACGGGAGGGGATGAAGGGGAAGAAGTCCTTTAAGGAGAAGGATTGCCCCAGTGGCAGAAGCAGGGGGCTCAGGCATAAGAACAATGGCTCAGAATCAACTCAATGGCAGACAACACTTGAAAATATTACCCAAGTTCGAAATGATCCAAAGCAGAGGCAAACATGACTATCCGAAAATATTTAGTGTATTGGAAACCCTTTGATAGGACCAAAATTTAAACAATTTTTGTGAGTTAAATGAATATAATGGTAACAGGAGGACACTATAAACATGTGTTGAACATAAAATATTAGTGATAATCCTTTACTAATCAACGATAACAGTGCCAGATCTGTTCATGGAACATGATTACACCACTTTTAATCCTGATCACGATGCCTCCATTTACCATACCTGTCATATTTAATTATTTTAAAAAGTTCTTTCAAGTAGAGGTAGCATTTGGCCAGATAATAAATTAAACTTGCAAAGCAATTTGAGTGCAAAAGTCTATTAGAGGTTTTTTTTCATTTTAAAGTAATTTCTCTCCAATTTTTAGTTTCCCACACACTTCAATTTGACAGCAATGCTTTTAGTGACTCACTAATATCAAGTCTTAACAAAGCTTTCACCTTGGTTTTCACAGAAAAGAAAATGCTCTTTCTTTCAGTAATTTTATCAGTTTATATAATATTTAATTAAATGCCATAATTATGATAACAAGTACAACTGACTTGTTAGGTTAGGAACCAACGCTTCTCAACTTGGTAAGCGCGCATCTCAGCTCACAGTCATAGAGCGACATGGACCTGCGGGAGAGCAGGAGCAGGTGTGCCCAGACCGTCCTGTGGGCACGGACAGCAAGAGCGTCGGCTAATCCGCTGCTTCCATTGAGTTTAAGACACTTAAGACAGTTCTACTGTGTTTTAATTTCATGATGACATTCAAGCAAACATTTAACAAAATCAAATCTATAGTTTATGCAAATTATAACACCGCAGTGACAATTCTTAAAATTCCTCTTCCTTTCTGGGTTCTTCTTTGCCACTACCCTGTAGCTTAGAGACTACGAAATGGAATTTTTCATGAGATATGCAAGTGTTATCATTCTATAAGCATATTGGGGCAAAAATTAAACAAACTGAACTCTTGGGGCTTTCTAGGACAAAGTGCATGGAAACAATTTTTAATCAGATATATGACGTTTGATCACTTTGTACTAATTGAGACAGTGACTGGTGTTGCTGAAGGGGAAAGTTTTGGGAAGCAAGAGGTAGAGAAAGAGAAGTCTCTTTATGCTCCAAATATCTGTGAACTCAGAAGAAAGGAGAAATGGAGAGAACCAGATTGTTTAAGAGTGACATATTATTCTAATATCCTGGAGCCAGGGATTTCATTGCTAGGGTTCAATGACAAACAGTAGACTCTGTGATTCTAGAAGCAATGAAAACATATCTTGATTGATTCTTTGAGGAGAGACCCGGTGTTCCTAAAGGAAAATGACCTCAGTTCTCCACGAACCTTAACAGGAGAAAGGTCACTGAGGCGTGGGAGGAGATCACACTAATACAAGCAAAATGCGAACCCAGCAAATGTTTGAAAATCCCAATATGTTAAAGCTTAGGCAACTTCAATGATCAAGTTTCACACTGTATGTTTTTAACAAAGTCTTCCAGTAAATAAAAATGTCCTCATGGGCTTTCAACTTGCAATTACCTTATAAGGCTTCTATGCTGAATTTAGATCTCTCACCTGCCTTTGGTTTCCGTGGTGGTTCATTGACCTCCGCTGCCATTTCTGTTCATGAGCTCATTTCATACGAGACTATTTTGGACCTCAACTCTATATACCAGCTGCCTCCCTGACAGCACACTCATTCTGTCCTTGGGAAACTTATTTCACTTTCACATCAACCCAATCTAAATGCTTGCTCTCTCTAATTGAGTCAGAGCTTGCTCTCTCTAACTTGTGAACCGTCAGCCCTGTGTCTTTAAGTCCCATAAACTAAATGCAGTCTTTTTCTACAAGCAGACTTCCAAATAAATGGAGAATTGTCCAATCCTTAATAAATTAATTATTTTCATCTCTGAAAGAAAAAGAAATAGTTATTTCAGGAAAACTTTAGCTCCTTCATAAATGGCATTAAAGTATTTGAAAACTTCAATGCCTATTGCCTAAGTAGAAGTATATTTCCAATTCAGCATGATCTTGCACAACTGAGAACAGTTTTATATTTCTAAATTCACAATGGACCGAGAATGGGCTATAAATGCAAAATACTCACTGTCTTAAATGTGATGATCACATAGCCCTTCGGTCTTTCATGTAGTGAATGAAAGAAATGGGTGATCTTTCAACTGTCGGCTACAGGATGATAATTGGATATAGCAGTTACGAGCAAAGTTATGCCATTTTGAGGCAGTTCATATGCATGAGAGAATTAAGAATAATGTAACGAGCTTCAAGTTTGTTGTTGCAAAATGAGTGAATGAAAACTGTACCGTGTTTGATGAAATGTAACTTTAATGCACTTAACTCTGGACCTGCTTAGCGCAATAATAAATTGCTTGTCATTACATTGTCCTTTCTCTTCATGCTCTTGCTGGTCATTTACTCATTCCCTTACTTTGTGTGTTTCAAAGGGGTGTTCCTTTTACTCAGTGTTATATTTTGGTCTTGTTTTTGATGAGCCTTATATTCAAAGCAGGGACTGAATCACTTGGGCTGGTATGGATTATGTTAGACAATGATTATTACCCAGGCAATATTCATTTCTGCTTCTTCTTTATATGTGAAGTCGTCATTTTGTTGAGGTCACTGATGGCAAGGACCCAGTTTTCTTCCAGGGCATTCCCTTTTCTTCCATGCATCCAGAGATGACCGTGTGGCACAGTACTGGCCCAAGAGATCGACAAATAAGCACGTGGTGTGTGCGTCCTTCTGGAATTAAATGGCAAAGCTTTGCTGATTGGGAAGAGAGGAAAAAAATTAAAAAGTCATTTCACTTCCTTTACCTCTTCCTGGGGTCTGTCATTTGTATTGATGCTGGAGGTCAGGGAATGTCAAAGATAAAGATAAGCTGTTGTTATTAGTTGCCATTAATTCAGTTCCCATGCACAACAGCACAAAACACTTTCTTGTCCCGCACCATCCTCACAATTGTTCTAATGTTGGAGTTCATTGTTGCAGCCACTCTGTCAATCCATCTTGTAAAGGGCCTTCCTCTTTTTGCTGCCTCTCTGCTTTACAGAATATGATTTCCATTTCCAGGGACTGGTCTCTCCTGACAGCATGTCCGAAGTACGTAAGAAGACGTCTCGCCATCCTTGCCCCTCTCTCAGGAGCCCCCTGGCAGTACTTCTTCCAAGACAGATTTGGTGGCCCTTTGGCAGTCCTTGGTGCTATTCGTATTCTCCATCACTGTAATTGAAATAATTGAAATGACACATTGCATTGAGTCAATCTGCTGCAAAAAACTCTTCACTGTGTTGAAAATCAAGGATGTTACTTTGAGAGTAAGGTGTGTCTGACCCAAGCCATAGTATTTTCAATCGCCTCATATGCATAAGAAAGTTGGACATTGAATCAAGAAGACCAACAGAAGAAGAATCTATGCATTTGAATTACGGTGCAGAAGTAGAATATTGAAGTGTCAGGGACTGCCAAAAGATGAACAGTAGCAAGCTACCAGTTGCAGAGGGAAAAGATAGGTAGAGCCCAGGTCTCTGATGAAATGTCTGCACCACTGAATTAGTCCAGGAATGATGCTGACATACTTGTTGCTGTAGGAGAAAACTATTTCATACTTAACAAAATCCCTGTCAGATTTTGATTTACTGTCAGCGGAAAGCATTTTTAACTGATACATGGGCATGGCTTCGTCAATAAATACTATTTCTGAGCCATTATATATATTGCTAATACAAGTTAATCCTAAAAGGTGTTGCCAGATTACAAATGCTTTAGGATTTTAGAACGCCATACTTAAGTACCTATCAATCATCTTGAATACCATACCCTAAGGATATCTGTAACACCATATTCTAAGAAGACATATACTAGTTGGTCTCTAATACTGTTGTTATTGTAAGGTGATGATTTATTGCAACCCTCTGTCCAACAGTCATCATTTGTCTGTCGACTTGTCTTGCTGTGGTGGCTTTTGTGTTGCTGTGATGCTTTAAGCTATGTCACTGATATTTCAAATACCAGCAAGGTGATGCAAAGAGATGCAGTTTCTGCAGAGCTTCCAGACTAAGAAAAGGCCATGAAGAAGGCATAGTGTGTCCACTTCTGAGTAATTAGCCACTGAAAACCTTATAAAGAGCGGTGAAATAGTGTCAGATACTGAAAACATGAATACTACTTGGAAAGTAAAGAATACCAGAAAGATGTTTACTTGCATTTCATTGACTATGCAAAGGCATTCCACTGTGTGGACCACACTAAATTATTGTTTGGGCTACAGATAACCATGGACCAGAGTTTTTTAAAGACATTTCCAAAAATTATGGATAACCTTGAGAACAGGAATTCCAGAAAACTTAATTGTGTTCATGTAAAAGCTGTACATGGATCAAGAAGCAGTTGTTTGAACAGAACATGAGAAAGCTGTCAGGTTTAAAAATCGGTAAGCTGAGCATCCAAGGTTGTAACCTCTCATCATGTTTATTCAATTTGTATACTGAGCAAATAATCAGAGAACGTGGATTGTATAAAGAAGAATGTGGCATCAGGACTGGAGGAAGGGTTATTAACGACCTTCCATATGCAGATGACACATCCTTGCTTACTGAAAGTAAGGAGGACTTGAGGGACTTGATGAAGATAACGGATGGCAGCCTTCAGTGTAGATTTCAACTCAATATCAAAAGGACCAAAATCTTCACCATTGGACCAATGGGTAACATCAAGACCATCGAAGGCATGATTGAAGTTGTTGAGAATCTGTCCTTCTTTGGATCTACAACCAATGGCCAAGCAAAAGTCATGAGATCGAATGGCATGTTTAATAGGGTAAATCTGTTGTACAAGAACTCTTTAAAGTGTTGACAAACAGGGTATGACTTGAGGATTAACATATGTCTGACTCAAGCTATCAGATTTTGTATTGCCTCATACGTATATGAAAGTTGGACATGGATTAAGGAACACCAAATAAAAGTTGATGCATCTAAACCATGATGTTAACAAAGAATATCGAAAGTACCATGGGCTGCCAAAAGAACAAACAGACCTGCCTTGAAAAAAAAGTCCAGCCAGGACACTCTAGGAGAGACCAGTCCCTGGAGAAGGATATGATGCTTGCTAAACCAGAGGGGCAGTAAGAAGAGGAAGGTGCTGAATGGGATGGATTGGCACAGTTGCTGCAACAATGGGCTCAAACATAAAAACCACTGCGAGAAAGGCACATAACCAGGCAGTGTTTTGTGCAGCTGCACATCAGGTCTGTAAGAGTCAGAATTGATGTGACACCACTTAATGACATCAACCACCACCACCAGGAGAGAGTAGCAGAAGCTGAGCCCTTCAGTTAGGAAGGGATTCAAAATATGACTGAGGAGGAGTTGCTGTCTCAAAGTCAAGTTGACCATAATTATGCTGACAGAGGAAAGCCTGGGGTAGTAAAGCCTTTGAGACCTTCACTGATGAGGCATGACTCAAAATGAGAAGAAACAGCTGAAAACCTCAATTAAAAACCGGAACTTGGAATGTAAAAGTATACGTCGAGCGAAACTGGAAGTAGTTAAGAAATGAAATGTAATTGGTAGTGATAACTCTTCTAGGTGTTAATTAACTGAAACGGACTGGTATTGGACATTTTGGATCAGAATAGTATATGGATTACTATGTCTAGAATGATAGATTCCAGAGGAATGGTGTTACATTCATTTTCAAAAGGTACATTTCAAGATATATTTGAAATACAATGCTATCTGTGATAGGATAAGATCTGTCTGAATACAAAGGAATATAGCTAATTTCAAGATCATTCAGATTTTTTTTCACCAACCAATAAAGCTCAAGCAAAAATCAAACTCACTGCCATTGCATTGATGCTGACTCACAGTGACCCGATAGGGCAGGGAAGAACTGCCTTGATGAGTCTCTGAGCCTAAAAATTGTATGGGAGTAGAAACTCCTGTTTTACTTCCAAGGAGTGACTGATGGTTTCAAACTTGACCTTGAGGATCACGGCCGAAATTGTGACCACTCCACCACCAGGTCTCCTAATCAATGTATAGAAACCAAAAATACTCACAAGTGGACCAATTGGTAAAGGAGAAAGATTGAATTTTTCAAGAATTTCATTTTGCTTGGATCCACAATGAGGGCTCATGGAAGCAGCAGTCAAGAGATCCAAATATTTATTGCATTGGGTAAATATGATGCCAAAGGACTCTAAAAATTGAAAAGCAAGGAAAGTACTTTGAGGACTGAGGTGCAACTGACCCAAGCTTCGGTATTTTAAATACTTTCAGATGCAAGTGAAAGTTGGACAATGAATAAAGAAGACAGAAGAAGTGATGCGTTTTAATTGTGATGCTAGCTAACAATATCAAAAGCACAATAGACTGACAAAGAACCAATTTATCTATCCTTAGGTGAGCACAGCCAGAGTCCTTAGGAGCAAGAATGGTAGACTCATCTCACACATTTTGAATGTGTTGTCAGGAAAATCCAATTCCTGGAAAAGTGCATTATGCTCAGTCCAATCGAAGAACAGCACAATAGAAGATTCTCCACACCCTCGATTAACACAGTGACTGCAACGAAGGGCTCCAACCTACGAACAACTGTGAAGCTGGTGCAAGGCCAGGGAGCGTTTCCTTGTGTTGTACATCTGGTTGTTATCAGTCAGAAGTGACTGAATGTCACTGAACCACACCAATATGGACAACAGCCTGAAAAGCCATATCACTCTCTCCTGTACCAGCCTTAACCGTTGGTATGATGTTCGAGCCCCTTGTTATAGCCGTGGTGTCAATTGATCTCTTCCAGGGTCTACCTCTTTTGCTCTGTCCCTCTGCTTTAGACCAAGATGTGCTTTTCCAGGGGAGTATCTCTTCTGTGAATATGTCCAAAATCTATGCAAAATCTATGCATCTAAAGCTTGCCAACCTTGCTTCCAAGGAGTATCTGGTGGTACTTCTTTCAAGATGGATCTGTTCATTCTTTTTACAGCCTATGCTACTTCCAATGTATTTTGCCAAAGCTATCATTCAAACACATCAATTCTTCTCTGATTTTCCTTATTCAATGTCCAACTTTAACATGCATATGAGGTAATTGAAAATATCACTTACATCCATCACACCCTAGTCTTCAAAGTAACATTATTGCTTTTTAACACTTTAAGAGTTCTTGCACAGCAAATTTACCCAAGACAAGGCATCATTCCATCACTTGAATGCTGCCTTGGTTAGCAATAATTGTGGACCCAAACACACCCAAATCCTTGACATTTGTTATTGTGGTTGTTTTTTAATCATTTTATTGGGGGCACATAGAGCTTTTATCACAATACATACATACATCTGTTGTGTCAAGCATATTTGTACATTTGTTGCCATCATCATTCTCAAAACATTTTCTTTCTACTTGAGCCCTTGGAATCAGCTCCTCATTTTCCCCCTCCCTCCTCCACCCTCCCTGCTCATGAACCCTTGATAATCCTTGACATTTTTAATCTTTTCTCCATTTACCATGATTTTACCTCTTGGTCCACCTGTGAGAACTAATATGCCTATGAGTATTGCATTATCATTTTGTATATAATCAACATATTTTATAAATCGTCCATTGTGATACTTTACTACTTTTGAGATATCATAGCAACAAAGAGCTTTTTGCTATTAATATCATGAAATATATTATTAAACATGCAGAGACTATATTTTTTATGTCTTTGCATTTTTGGAATTGTCACTCAGTTGTTATTTGGTTAATATATTGCACAAGTTACGAGGCAAGAATAAAATCATCATTATATATTTCTTCACAAATAGTTATTCTTGTTCACTACTAAAAAATTATATTTTTATTCAACAGAAACCTAACTCCCTGTTATTTCCCACTCCTTCTCAATAGCTGAATTTATTTGATGCTTGGTATATGAATCAGGGATTTTAAATAAAAATATCATTAATACATTTAACATTTCCTATCTAATCTAATATCTAATATCAGTGAGAAAAAAAGAAGTAACATAGATCATAAGCCTTATTACCTTGGTGTTTTAAGTATATATTCTGTAGGGAGGCTCTTATTTAGAGAAAGTGGTTGTGTTTTTGAAGGCTTAAGGAATAAAAGGGGGTGGTGGTGGTGAATGTGTCCAAGACTTTCTCTTCCTTTGGTCCTAAGCAGTGTAAAGTTGTTTTGATTCTAGTTCTCATTTGGGGATGGAGAAAAACAGCCACAGTGGAACTCCTCACTGGGGAAAAGATGTTACAGGAAATAGGATTCAGAACAAACAGCAGAATTGCTTGAGAGCAGAGTGCCAAACTCAAGTATGATTGCTTCTGCAAGGCAATCTTAGTACCTCAACCCTATTTCTTGAGTCTCTGTCCCTCACAAACTTTAAAAAACAGCATTCACTTTTTATACAGTGTTCAGGACATTGACGATCACAGTATCTTCACCTCTTCTTAGCTTCACTTATTCCGCCAGACAGTGGAAAGGAATGAATTATGAATTGGGGGATAGGAGTGTTGAATTAGTTACTTTTTTGGCTTTGAGAAACATCTAGCAAGCATTAGGTTAAAATCTAAGAGAAATAGCTATACTTGAAAAAGGTGTTTCTCATGACGGGTTCTCATTCTGGCAACACACTTCATCAGGGCTTAGAGAAAATAGCATTTTAACTAGACACTTGATACCTAAGTAAAAATCACTCAACACAGTCAATCACAACTTCCATCCCCAAATCACTTGGCTTTAGAGGAAAAACATAGTTCAAGCACTAAGTAAATGAATACATGAGAAAGGCATATCAAAATTGGTACTATTTTATGTGATCTGTGATATGGTATAAATTACAATAAAGTCCCACTATCATGCTCAGTATCCACCAGGATTTCAGCACTTCCTCTTTGTTACATTCCCCTTGATCATGCCCTACCAGGTCTCCCACACCCACCTCCCCACCAATTTGGAT
>NW_022103958.1:10211369-10217106 GCF_000313985.2 Echinops telfairi
ATTTATAAACTATCAGGGGCTCATGAGGGAGGGGGGAGGGGGAAGGAGGGGAAAAATGAGGACCTAATGCCGGGGGTTTAAGTGGAGAGGAAATGTTTTAAGAATGATGAGGACAATGAATGTACAGATGCACTTTACACAATTGATGTGTATATGTATTGTGATAAGAGTTGTATGAGCCCCTAATAAAATGATTTTTAAAAATTACAATAAAGTATTGTCTTAAAAATTATGGATGGTAAAATTTCCTGGGTTGAGGTTTTGTACTGAGTTTCCAGGGCTTTATGTCTTTAATATATTCATTGTTGGAAATTATCATTGAATAGTTAGTTTATTTTAATACTCACAAGATAAAAAGTAACCACTAAATAGTTCTGTGAAACATTTATTAACTAAAAGCAAGTAACCAATGAAAACAACCGTGATTCCAGTTAACCCCCTTTCTGCCCCCTCGATGTGGCCACGTATTCTATATCACAGACCCTCAAGGAATGTTTCATTTTACACTCCACCTTTGTCCATAAAATATTGTTAGATTCATTGAGTATGGTGTTCAGCTGAATCAAACACTAAAATATATACTTAGGTGACACAGGTTTCCAAAGCTCTTCACATTTATAACTATAGTTTAATGGTCATATAGATACATGGAATATAATTGTTACAGCATATTTTTAAAAATCAATTTATTGGGAGCTCATACAGCTCTTATCACAATCCATCCATCCATCCATTGTGTCAAGCACATTTGTACATTTGTTGGCCTCATCATTCTCAAAACATTTGCTTTCTACTTGAGCCCTTGGTATCAGCTCCTCATTTTTCCCCTCCCTCCCAGGGCCCTCCCTCAAGAACCCTTGATACTTTATAAATTGTTATTATTTTGCCATGTCTTACACTGTCTGATGTCTCCCTTTACCTACTTTTCTGGTGTCTATCCCCATGTAGGGCGTTATATGTAGATCCTTGTAATCTGTTCCCCCTTTTTACAATACCTTCCCTCCACCCTCCTGGTATCGCCACTCTGTCTTTGTTTTTATGCTTATTTTTATTCCCAATACTTTTGATAATTCATGCTTTTTCATTGTTGTTCCTTTTGAAATAATGCTTTAAGGGAAATTGCTTGGTCTAAGCAAGTGAGCACCATCATGGTTTTGAATGCCATTGACCTTATGCTAGTCTACAAAGTCAGCAGCAGTAAATATTACATGTTTAATGCATTTGCTTTTGTAACTACCAATATTATGGAGAAATTCAATTTCACTAGAGAGATTCTTAGACTCAGCTCTCAACGTACTAAGAACATCTTAAGAATTATATTCCTTTAAGTCACTGCTATATTGATGATTAAAAACATTTTAACATCATAGACTGTGTGCATTATGACTCAATTACCCTTTTCCTTGTTAATTCCCCTTTCCTGCTATAATAGTTTTATTGGGATACATTATGAAACTTGTAGAAGCATAAATATCTCTGCGTCATGTTGCATTCTGAAAAGAATTAGTTGCCTTGGAATATAAAACTAGACAAAGAATGAAACATTGTGCATATTTTAACAATAAGTAAAGGGGATGACATGATATCATTATTTCCTCTGAAATTTTCTCTGGAGAGCACATTCATGCAAATAAGGCGTACTGTGCTAAGGTGATGAACTGTGATGACATCTCTCTTTGAACTAAATCACTGATTATTTACTTATTCAGGCATTCTTCAAACAGCCTTTGTTGTCCCTAAGTCTAGGGTAAAACATATATATTGTACCACAACGAATGAAACAGCATCAATAGTGATGTACCCCAAAGCATAGCAGACAGAGCCCCCTGGGACCCCAAGTCTCACCTTGTTATCTATGTAAAAGCATTTTTTCTCACACTGTCTGAGCTGTTTACTCAGCTCTTGGGGTTTGTTTTTTTGTTGTTTTCAAGTGATTTTTATGTTTTTGAAGTTTGAACATTGGGCCAAAGTCTGAGATCTGTGGGTATAGGGGAGGGGGTTCTATTTTTGGAAATAAAAGGGTGATTCTGGAGAATAATCCCAGGGTTAAAAATAACTTTAAACTGCCTATACAAGTTGGCCTGGATTTGGGTCTTTCACAGCCCCTTGAAGACTTTTAAAACTGGGGATAAGCACCATCCGATTCTACTCAGTCAGGCCCTCAGGATACAGCAGTCAGGCCACAATGTCCAATACTCTCTTCTTCACAAGGCCAACCTGTATATATGTGCACATGTACAAATGCATGTGTGTAGATGTTGTTTGTTCAGCAGTAGCATTAATGACATTTTTAGATTACTATAAGTTATTTTAATGCTTGTCTGATAATGAATTACTGAAGATAAAAAGCAAAAATTGCATGCATTATTTATATCCTGCACACATTCTAAAAGTTAATGAATAACCTATTCTATATATTTACTATATATGCATCCAAATGCAATTTAATAAAATGTTTATGTTACCCTTTGTGCTTTTCAGTAAGAGAATATAAAATACTATTTTAATCATATGAGAACAATCCATAGTGATAGTACATAATTCAGAAAATATCAAAACAAAAACAAAACACTGCCATCCAGCCATGGTGACCCCTGTGGTTTTCTGAGCCTGTGGTGACAGGTTTAGAAGCTGCGGTGGCTGGTGCTTGCAAGGGGCACTCTCTGTGGACCTTCGCCCAACGCATAACCACCACACCCCCAGGGTTCCCACTCAGAAAATTGAGATTCATTTAAATAATAAACTAGCACTCTGTTGTTGGTTTGCCCTCTCACTCACTGCCACTGAGTCAATGCCGAGGCATAGCAATAACTTAGGACCGAGTACAACAGCCCTGGTGACCTTCTGTGACTGTTTATAGGCATTTATAGGCTGGAGGTTTCGAACTGCTGACCTTGTGGGTCACGGCCCAACTTGTACCCAGGACTCCTGGTTTTTAAATGCCAGCTTTTTGTATAATTGCATTATTGATTAAAGTGTGCAACCACCATATAGATTGTTTTACTATATGATTTTTCTCTTAATATATTTTAAGAATTTACAATGGAATGAAATGTTCTACTACAGAATGATGTGTGCTGGCTGCTTATTTAATAACATATCAGAATTCATTTAGTTCATTTAGCTGATGTTATATTGTGGGATTGTTTTCACTGTTTTTTCAATGTTATGAGTAATAGTTGCTCATAAAGATATAAGCCTGAATGTACTCATTACACTAAGGCTGTTTTCTAAAATTGAAATTGCTAGCTGAAAGCATTTGGAATTTGTTAAGCTGTTATATACATATTATTTAATTTACTCCTAATTTTTAAAAATATATGTATTTCCAATAAGTAGCTTATAAGAATACCTGCTTATGATGTGACTTTTTGGCCTTTGCTATAGTAAAGTAGACAGACAGACTGCTAAAAATGAACAAACTCACGAACTTAAGGTGGTGGTGGTTGTTAGTTCCTTCAAGTTGACTCCAACTCACCTTGACCCTTTGTACCACACAGTGAGCACTGCCAAACCTCGGCCGCCTTCACAGTGGTTGTTGTTTGACCTCATTATTACCGTCACTCTCTCAGTCCATCTGCTCAAGGATCTTTCTATTTTTCACCCCTCTTATTCTTTACCAAGTATCATGTCCTTTACAGTGGGCTGCTCTTCCTGGACAACAGCTCCAACTTACATGAGACAAAGTCTGGCCAAACTTGCTTCTAGGGAACACCCTGGCCATACTGACTCAGAGATTTGCTGTGTCTTTGGATAGACGATGGTGTTTTGAAAATTATTTTTACTGTTGTTGCTGTTGTTGTTAGCTTCCATCGAGTTGCTTCCAACCCATAGAGACCTTATGCACAATAGGGTTAAACATTACCTGGGCCTGAGTCATCCCCACAATTGTTCCCATTGTTGAGCCATTGCTGCAGCCAGGGTGTCATTGCATCTCCTTGAGGGTCTTCCTCTCTTTTGTTGCCCCTCTCCTGACACCATGTCCAAAGTATGGAAGATGAAGTTTCTCTTTTCTTGCCTCTAAGGAGCACTCTGATGGTATTCTTCAAAGACCGATTGATTTGTCCTTTTAGCAGTCCTTGGTACTTTCAATCTTCTTCTCCAGCACCACAATTTAAATGCATCAATTCTTCTATGGTTTTCCTTAGTTAATGTCCAGCTTTCACATGCCTATGATGCAATGGAAAATACCATGGATTGGGTCAAGCACACCCTAGTAACACTGTAACATCCTTGCTTTCAAAAAAGAGGTATTATGCAGCAGCTTTACCTAATGCAATACATCTTTTCAACTCTTGACTGCTGCTTCCATGAATGTTGATTGTGGATCCAAACAAGATAAAATTCTTGCAACTTCAACCATTTCTCCAGTTATTTTGTTGTTACCTATTGGTCCAGATGTAAGGATTTTTGTATTCCTTCCAATGAGTTGTAATCCATACTGAAGGATACAATCATTGATCTTTATCAGCAAGTGCTTCAATTCCTCCTCACTTTCACAAGCAAGGTTGTGGTACCTGCATATCACAGGTTGTTAAGAAGCCTTCCAATCCTGATGCCACATTCTTCTTCAAATAATCCAGTGTCTCTGATTATTTGCTTAGCAAATAGGCTGAATATATATGGTGAATGGATACAACCCTGTCGTACACCTTTTTCTGATTTTAAACCATGTAGTAGTCTCTTGTTCCATTCCCACAACTGCCTATTGATCCGCCCCTTCACTCTTAATATTCTCAAGTTGACACGAGTTTATGTAACTACCACACTCTGCTCTAGAAATAATAACCAAAAAAAAGATGATTTCCTATAAATACCCACAGTGCATAGAATGTAAAGGATGGAAGCTTTTGTCTTGCTAACACAGGTTTAATAAACTCATCACTTTTCTCACTCTTCTTTCCTGGTGTATGAATCCTCATGTTGCAAGAAAGTTTTGTAGAGTAACTTCCCTCATAGCAAAAGTTCTTCAAGGTCCCTCCTTTCTATGTGTGTCTAGAAAATTTCCTTTCAGATTGGGGCAAGTTTGATAGAAACTTGTTGTAGGTATTGGTCCATAAATATTCTATATGAAAATGATTTTTCTATGTATATCTTGATTAGAAAATATATGTTCCATGAACCCCCTTATATCCATGGTTGTTTCTGCCTGTAATATCAGAAACAGCTCCAAATAAAATGGTTGTATTTGAAAACAAATACTTCAACCCTGATTTTTCCAGTCTAAATATTTTGGGCTATATAGAGATATTCCATGTAACCCCACATTAATCAGTCAGAAGCACAAATTCCCTGGCCTGTATTAGGAGGTAATGTGACTAGAAAACTCAGTGGCACAGTATGCTTTCTGAGGTTGCCTTATGCTTTTTCTCTGGAGAGGCAAAACCAGTGATTTTTATGTGTGTATATATACACTCCCTTTTTCATTGGGCTATAGTTAGAGCTTTGCTATATTTAAATTCCCTTTGTAAACTTTGATCTATGATCACTGAAGGCAGAATAGATCTGCAGTAATGTAATTTCCCTTAGAGAGACAATCTAATGGTAGAATGCAAACATGCATAAAAATGTCTCCTTAAGCCTTGAAGGTAAACAAGCAGCCATCTAGCTCAGAAGCAACAAAGCCGACATGGATGAAGCACAGCAGCCTGGGTGATCAAGAGATGTTGAAGGGATCAGGTATCAGGCATCAAAGAACAAAAATTCATATCATTGTGAATGAGGGGGAGTGCAGAGT
>NW_022103958.1:10217975-10219404 GCF_000313985.2 Echinops telfairi
TGCATGAAATACAGGTCAGCATGTCAGAGAACAGGCCTGTACTGACTACCAGGATGGGCAGGCCATATGGCAGGTTTAAGTCCAAAGAAGTGGAGGTTAATGGGCCAGATACAGAATCCAAACCCACCAAAATGCAAGCAAGCATTTTTCAGTGTCCACTTAAGCCAGAAACAAACCATGCCCTTCAGGGAATTGATTACATCAGGACTATGACATGAGTGAAGATGTTGTATTCTACCCTAGTCTTATCCCAATATGGAGACTTACAACTGACTAACAGTGATTGCTTTAGGTTAGGTCGGATCATGGTGATTACTAGGTGTTAACAACCAAACCACTGATAATCTGGCCCAGCCCAATTGGCAAAAATACCTTAACTGTTGCAGGTTCTGTGTATAATGTGATTGTTGACCTTTCATGGCTCTTTCTTTTCTCTATGTGACTTACGTAACAGGAATCTATGCAACGCCAGTATCTGAGAAAAGTTTTACTTTGTATCAATATTCTCTGTTCTGATTCGGATCAATTAAATCTATTGAGTTTGGTTGAATATCTAAAATACTGAGAACATTTAAAATGTACGTATGACCTTGCCATTGCTATTAGAGGTCATTTTTTTGAACTCTTGCACATGGACTTGTTTACAGAAGTCAACAGAGGTATATTTATTACCAGTTAATACAACTTTTAATTTTACCTTTTTAAAAGTTAATACTGAGGTGATTTAGAATAGTTTTAAGACTAACTTCCTTCTCTGCTTGGAATATTGTACGGTTGGGGCTTGGAAATTAATCACTTCACTACTCAGTTAAGATAGAAAAATTATTTGGTGCCCTGGTAGTGATAGCAGTGCTTGATAGTGCCGGCCTTCTGCCGAAAGACAGGGAAAGCGATATTCAGGAACTTAGCGACATGGTATTCTAATCATCCAGATCTGAGGCTAACAATTGAACTCCCACCTTTCAATGGGTAAGATCTTTGTAATAGTTTAGTTCCCTCTACAAACCTTGTTCCACAGTCATTAAAGGTTGTATATGTGCATAGCAGTATAGTTTCCTCCAGAGAGATAATCTAATAGAATAGAATGAAAAGATGAATAAAAAATGTCCCATTAAGGTCATACTGCAGGCTACTATAGACAGTCATACTATACCCCATTTGGCATTGAAAAATGGCCTTGATGTTTCAAGCTTTCCACTCTAGAAATGTGAATGAACTTAGGCTACATGGTGAGCAGGGTTCTTTATTTTTAAAGACATTTATAAATATTTAATAAAGATTCTTTTCATCATTTTATTGGGGGCTTGTACAATTCTTATCACAATGCATCCATCCATCCATTGTGTCAAGCAGATATGTACAGTTGTTGCCCTCATCATTCTCAAAACATTTGCCTTCTACTTTAGCCCTTAATATCAGCTCCTCATTT
>NW_022103958.1:10220754-10221938 GCF_000313985.2 Echinops telfairi
CTATCATGCTCAGCCTTCATTTGGGTTTCAATAATTTCTCTCGGTTACATTGCCCTTGCTGAATCCCTACCAGGCCTCGGTGGGCAGGGTTCTTATGCTGCTTTGTGAATAGTACACATTTAGAACCTTCAAAATGATCACCTTAGCTATACACCATGAAGGCACATGTGAATTCATTTTGTATATTCTTTAAAGAGAGGCTTCTTACACTCATCTAATTATTGTTTTTATTATGCTCCAATGGGAAGATTCCTACTGCCCCATCGGGTTTCCTAGGTTATAATCTGTATCAGATGATTGGAGCAGATCATTAGCTTTTTTTTTTTTTCTCTCACAGAGCAAGTGATGGATTTAAACAGCTGGTCTTTGTTTCAGCAATGGAGAGCTTGACATGGGCCCAGGCTACCAGGGCTCCCTTACTCTAGTCAACACATTATCTATATCCCTTTTAACTTTCAGGAGCTTGTCAAATCATTACCAGTTCCTTAGTGGTTCCATAGATTGCTTATTCTCACCTAATGCAAGCACCACAAATTTATGTAGAAGACTTACCCCAATGCTATTACGTAAATGTTGACTCAATCAATGTACATAGGATTTCTGAGGCTGTAGGTCTTTACAGGAGCAGATAAGCTCATCATTCTCCATGGATCAGCTGGTGGGTGGGAACCTCTGACCTTGCAGTTAATAGTCCAACTTAGTGTCAAGGGGGCTAGAAGTGAATGTCCTTTATTCATTGTTTATTTAGAACTGTTATCTCATTATGATAGTCAAAATAAAACCCCTTTGGAGCTCATGTTCCAGAATTCAACTCACTTCTTTTGTCTTGATAATGAACTCTTTCCTGCTTGTTTATGAGTGATTTTGGTGTGTTCCCGGTATTCCTGTTGACCTGGACATCTTTCATGAATGTGAATGGGAAACAAATACAACTCTACATGCAGAATGTTACTAGTAACTTCAGAGGATGCAAAGTTAAGTTTGTGCATATTGAGTTTTACCAAAATTGTATTTAGGAATGGATGAGTAGATAGGTGGATGAAAAATAGGATAGCTTGATCATTCAGGGCTTGTTGTGTGAAATCTGCCAGTCAGAAAATGTGCTAAAGAGAGTTGTGCCAAATTATCCAGTTGTTTTTCATGGGACACTTTGCATTCATTCATTACATGCTTTAAAAGTGTGC
>NW_022103958.1:10223357-10224549 GCF_000313985.2 Echinops telfairi
GGGTACAGATAAGAACTGCAAAGATAGGTAATACAGGACAGATAAACTCCTCAGGACTGATATTGAGAGTAGCCATACCAGGAGGGGAAGAGGAAGGTAGGGGGAGAAAAGGGGAATCGATTACAATGACCTACCTATAACCCCCTCCCAGTTGGATGGACAACAGACAAGGGGGTGAAGGTAGACATCAGACAGTGCAAGACATGAAAAAATAATAATTTGTAAGCTATCAAGGGTTCATGAGGGAGGGAGGAGGAGGGAGGGGAAAAATGAGGAGCTGATACCAAGGGCTCAAGTGGAGAGAAAATGCTTTGAAAATGATGATGGCAACATATGTACAAGTATGCTTGAAACAATTGATGCATATATGGATTATGATGAGTTGCATGAGCCCCAATAAAATTATTTTTAATATGTATGCATATAATGTTACACATAATATCATAATACAATGTTATACATTATATGTGTGTAATATGTCATTTGGGACAAAAATACTCCCCTCTCCTTTACAATGGTTTCCAGTATCGTGGAGTTAGCTCTGACTCATAGAGATTTGTCTATGAAAATGTAAGCCCACTTGTTACTGTTAGGTCCAATTCATAATGAGCTTCTGTTCAGCAGAAGGAGACACTGCCCAGCCCTGCACCTTCCTCACAAACTGGTGATCTGTTTGAGCCCATTGTTATAGACCCCGTGTCCATCCATCTTGTTGAGGGACTTCCTCTTTTTCACTGCCCCTCTACTGTACCAAGGTTGATGTCCTTCAGGGACTGCTCTCTCCTGACAACATAGCCCAAGTGCGTGACACAAAGTCTTGTCATCCTGGCCTCTAAGGAGCCACTCTGGTGGAACAAATTATTTATTAGGAAGCAAATATCCTGCGGTGGGCCTGGACTCACGCGGACAGAATTAACTTTGTATTTTAGTGGTGTTTTCAAGGGTCATAGAAAGTAAAGAATTAGGTATGTGAATTGCTTTTTAAAACAAGATAGTGCTGGGGAAAATCGCTAGGTTGCGATAAATGGTGACTAAAGGTTGCTGTTCCCCTTACACACATCCAGACTCCTCCCCAGGAAAATAGTCACACCTCCGCAACTGAGCCCCAAGTCTCTGTTTTATTGACAGATCAATTGAAAGAACAAGGAGCAAGTTAGCACAGAATAAAAATGCAACTGTCTGCAAGGAGGGA
>NW_022103958.1:10225934-10240083 GCF_000313985.2 Echinops telfairi
GACCACTACGCACTGTCTTCCAAACCTCCTGTTTAGTTTAACATTGCAGTGGTCAGTTGGATCCCAGAGAGGCGCTTCTTTGAAACAAAGCATAATGCTGAAATCAGATTTCTTTACTAAGCTTTTGTTTGGTTTAAGGATATTTGGTCTAAGTTTTGAAAATTATCTCAGGACCCTGGTTTCAGCCATTCATCCAGGTGAACAGATTGAGATCCTTTGGATTCTCTGAGGTTTGGAAACTCTGTTTGGCACTTTATCCTTTCCCCCATGTTAGTCTAATTTAATTTTTTTTCTAGAAACTAGTCTGATGGTAGGTTGGAAGTGAAAATGACAAGACAGTCAGCGGGGTCTTGGTTGACACTTGTCAAAAGGGCAGAGCTGTATCTATTCAACTGGCCATCCGATGGAGGCCTGAGATCAAGAGGCTGAGATCCACTCCTCCTCCCCCTGCCATGGAAGCCACTCAGTACGTTGGCTGTACAGAAGAGGATTCCATAGAGCCTTGCTCGCTGCTGCCAAATATAAGGACATGGAATAACTGAGACCTCGGTAAATTGATCCGTATCACTGGGCAAGATCTCATAGGTTTGGTGTGACTTTTGACTTCACGTGAATTCACCAGATTCCAAGTTTGCAGGAGTCCAGAAGCTTGCTCTCCTTCCTTTGGTATTGGTGAGTGTAGATGTTTTGGACCCACCAAGTTGCTCAATAGGAGAAGGATGTGGAAGTCTACCTTCCTAAAGATTTGCAGCCTTGAAAACTCGAGAGTACAATTCTACTCTGTCATAAATTAGCTATCAGTCAAAAACCACTTGATTACAATTCAGTTGGTTTTTTAAGTAGATATTATAGTGAGGTAATAAGAAAATTTGAATCCTAACTATGATCCCAATGCTTGAAAGGAACAATTTAAGCTCAGTAGGTCTTGCCTTTCACTTCCTTTGGTTTATTAGTAGTGAATATAATCAATTGACACATTTGACGACGTTTACTCTTTATCACAGGGGTTCTCAACCTTCCTTATGCCTCAACCCTTTCATACAGTTCCTCATGTTGTGGTGACCCCCCAAACATAAAATTATTTTCATTGCTACTTCATAACTGTAATGTTGCTACTGTTATGAATCAGGCAACCCTGTGAAAGGGTTGTTCAACCGCCAAAGGGGTCATGACCCACAAGTTGAGAACCGCTGCTTTATCACCATATTATTCTACATAGAAAATTAATATCACCTGTTCCCACTTTTGATAGTTGGGTTTTGTATCACCTTGATGAGCCAGGCTTCTCAGTAGTTTGGCAGTCAAGGTTGAGAAACCCCCGTAACATGACCTAACAACATGATCAACTCCATAATGGGCTCTGCTGTGAGCTGCCAAGCAAAGCCAAGACTTTAGGCTGGAGTGCCACCCCCTTAGTCGGGTCACAGTCCTTATGCAATTGAAGAGTTTCCCTTGGAGTTATGGTCTACTTCCTATTTATGCTCGGACATGGTGGAGAAGCTTGCTTGCTTTCAGCTGTGCCTGGATCCTGCATCTGGCTGATTGGGCTCTGCTTCTCTGGACCAGAGTCCAAGGCCAGCTACATTGCCTGCTCTGTCCTGGAGCCATCAACAGCCTGCCCACTGAACTTCTGACCTTGAATTCCTTCACCTGTCTAGTCATACACCTGGCCTGTTGACATTGGATTTATCCATCCTTGTGCAGCCTGTGTGTTCCTGATAATCTGTTTGATGTTAAACTACGCAAATCAGGAGAAACCTCCAACTTCACATCCGGCCCGAGCACTTGAAACCACATTGGACCTGCCCACATTTCCAATGGTGTGAGCTATTTTCCTGATATGAATGCCAGTCCACGTAAAAATAGAGACGTGCCACTGATTTTGCTGTTCTAGAGAACCCAGCCTCGCACATAGATTTTCACAACAGGCTGATGTGACCTTGCTATCTGATTTCCTGGAATAGCTACTACTTATTCCTGATTGTGATCTTGATATAAAATCATTTTTCCTAGTGCTGATCTTGCTATCTGATCTTTACACAATGATTCTGGCACCCACGCAGTGGAGAGCAAGGTGAGGCCAATGTGTTTGCCGAAAATTGGAAATGGGGAGCCACTGCAGATCCCAAGTTCAGTAACTAGCTGTGATTGTCTTCCTCCTGTGTCAGGATTTCAATCATAGCTTCTTCATTCATCTAGGCTAACAGTCTTAGGTTTCTTCATCTTTTAGGTCTTCTGAACCTTCCTTAAGATGCTAGATCAATCTAAAAAGCATTGTTTCAGTTGGTGCAGTATCCCTGTATGCTCTCTGCTAAATTCCAGTGATTTCCTAAGATGCTCATTAGGGTTTTGCTAAAAATATTTCATCAAACTTGATCTCGACATCATTTTTTATTTTCCTGTGGCACAAAAAACAATTAACCCTTATTGTTAAAGAACCAATGCAGGGGCAGTGACTTATTACATGTGGTTCTTCTCACCAAATTTCCCCTCTAATGACCTTTTTCTGCATTGGTCTGGTAAAAGGTGGGGAAGGATACTCTCAGGAGTATCTTGTGAGTAATTGTGACCAGGATTTCCTGCAATGTCATCCTTCTGTGTATACAAAGAGCCCTCTGAGAAGCAGGAGATATATTGTTACTAGCAAGAGCCTAGCGGAGCACATTCTCTGGACCCAAGATCCCTGTGCAGTAAACCTCTCAGATCCAGAAGATAGCAATTGCCTCAGAAGAATGTCAGCAGAAACAGGTGCCAGAGCAAGGAATAGTCGGATAGACTTCCCAACCCACAGGGCCAGACAAACTAAGTGCTTTTGTGCAGGAGACTGGCTTCTGGAGTGAGGTGCCTTCGGGCACTTAACTAGGGAAGGTGGACTGGCTGACCCCAGGGGCTTGAGCTGCACACCTTCAGGCTGAGGCTTGTAGCTGAATGATATGCTCCTTTATGCATTTATTAGCAGATCTTAAAGAATTTTGTGCTATCCTGATAAACAACTCAACCCTGATCACTCCTCATTGGCATTATAACTTGTTCTCATCCTTAATAAACCCTTTAATCAGTTTTTTGCTGTGAATTCTGTGCAGCCATCACGAAGAATATTAAAACCAGAGAAGTAAAATACAGAACACTGACTACAAAAGCCATAATCAGACAAAAACCTAATCATAATATGCCAGTGAGTATATTACTGAAAGAACATGTCTGTAGTCATTCACGGATCACAGAGACATGTCGAAGCCTATTGCATTTGGAATGGACCCGTGCCTGTGTGCACTAGGACCCTGATAGCAATGCTTTTTGACTTACCCTCGCTGGGGAAGGTTGTGGGGGCTTCACGTCCAGTGATGGCACAAAGGAGAAAGAGCATCAAAACTCACACCTGCCCAGGGATGGTTCATATGAGGCAGAAGTCAAGCATGCCGCAGACTTCCAACCTTTCTTTCCCACGTCGGACCCTAACCATTCCTCCTGTGATACTCGACGTCTCTGCTAGGTTCAATAATCTGCTATGAGGACCACACAGAACTCATGCTTTTGGGGGGATAAAAGTTTAATCAAGTCAGGATCAGGAAACATGATCATAACCCTCTGGCCAGCAGCGGCACCTCTTCTCCGCCTTACTGGCAGGCATGTCTCTTTCTGGTCCTCAGGCTCTCAGCTACAAGGTGCGTTGGCCTCTGGCCTGCTGGAGTACAAGTTGAAAACCTCCTGGAGTACTGATAGATGTCAAAAAGGCATCTCCTTGCGGAAGCCAATACAACCAAGGACCCTTAGCTCTACTCCTTCTCTGTTCCAGGAAGCCTGCCACTCTATTTCCTGGTCTCAGACCTCTCCTACCACTTCCCCATTCAGGGAGCCTGGCTCTTTCTTCTGTTGGTCCTAGAAATCTCTCTTTCTATTTCTGAGATGGCTCACATATACCCACTAGAATGGTGATGCTAACCAATCTACTCCTTAGAGTTCTCTGTGTCTTTGCATGTTTTCACCAGTCATTTGGTGAGAGTTATGGATAAAATAGTCATTCCAAGTAATTTCACTACACTGTACCCTTGTATACACACTAGACATATGAATTATATATGTGTGTGTACGTATATCCATATCTATAATGAGAGGGCAACTAAAAGTTTGTGGAAAAATGAAATTTAAGGATAATGAAATTTTTACATGAACATTTTAAGCCCCTTCAAACAGCTATATCATATAAATATATATGCATATATATGTATAGAATATGGAGTCCTTAATTAGCAGAAATGTTAACATGCTTGGTTCCTAAATCAGAGGTTGGAAGTTTGAGTTTAACCACAGGCACCTCAGAAGAAAAGCTGGTGGTCTACTTCAATAGAATCAGCCATTAAAATGGATGTGGAGACGCCTGCACCACAGATATGAAATAGAACAGGATGGCAATGAGTTTTGTATATGGTCTATAATCATGCTCTATCCAGTTTGTATTTTCAGCCCTAAGCAGGATGCTCACAAATTGAAGCTTATTTGAGTGACTCAATATGCCCTTCCATTGCCTAAATCCTTGGTTCTTAACTCAGGCAGCACATTGCAAATGCCTGGAGGACTTTTAAAAATGTTAATCAAAATAGAAATCCATGGGCATCTAGATATTGGTGCTATGCAAATATTCCCCAGGTGATTTGATGTGTACCAGGGTTCAGAATCACTAGCCTAATCTACCATCAGGAGGCCTGCCCATGGATCCAGCTGTGGGATTCTCTGACATAATCATGCCATTCCCCACCCCACCCTTTTTCCCCTTGGCTCCCAGTGACAAGCTGAGTGTATCAGTTTTGAGACTCCACTCCAGCCCTCTTTGATGATCTGCCCATTTCCAACGGAAGACTGAGCGCTGTGCAGTCTATTTCCAGAGCTGCCATGAATATTTATACATTGCCTGCATCTTTACAAATTAGAAAGCAGCAAGATGAATGAGAGTAGTGAATCAGAGAAGACACACAGTGTGATGCGGGCAGAAATTTACTATCTCATTTCTATTTAAAACCTGATGACTCAGAGAAGGAGGCAGTCCGCAGCCATTTCAGTAAATTCCTTAATGTTCTCCAGTCGGCTCTTTGAATCTTCGCACTACTGTGGGGGGTTGGGGGGGGGAGGCTTGATTTATTTCCAGAAAGAATGTGGTGTGTGTGTGTGTGTGTGTGTGTGTGTGTGTGTATGGAACTTAGATTATTTTAAAATAGAAGGGAAAAAGAGAAATCGCCAGACTAATTGTTAATTATTTTCTGTAAGCCTCATTTTTCTATGCTGTCTTGGTGATGGGGATGTACCTCCGACCCCTAATGAATAATTCTTAAGTCTGACAAAATGCTATTTGTTTCTAAATTGATTTTTAATGTCCTTGGTTTGCATTTTCTTCACTTAGTTAGCTTTCAACAATTATTCATTAGATTTCCCTGCCTTTCCATCTTTCTCATGCTCACATTCAAAATGGATTTTATGGGAGACGAGTGTCAAGATTTATTGTGGTCATGTGGCGATTTGACACCTCTCTACCAGAAGAGCACAGAGAAAACAACAATATGCATTCTTTTATCTTTGTCTTTGATTATCTGGCAAATGTGGAACAATTTGGAAACTGCACTTTGTAGAACACAATAAGGAATATTTCCCCCAAATGCTATTCTTATGCCTATGTTGTAAACATTATGGTGAATGCGATGCACATTCTTCAGGTAAAAGACACCATGCCTCGGGAGGAGTAGGATGAGGCTCTAAAGTCAATTTGGGATTTCAGCCACAAATGCCAATCACGAACGCAGGGTTCACAGTTCTTGCTCTGTGGGAGTCTGAACCCAATTCCTTAGTGACTTGACTACTCCTGATAAACTCTTGTGTTATGTAGTCTGAGGCCTGGGGGTCCGCTCCTTTGTTTCTTCATGTATCTCCATGTTGTATGTCCTTTCCCTGCATAATGGATGATGTCTGACTTTTGTGATGATAATGTTGAAGTCTTCTACTGTTTCAGAGACAGACATGTCATGTGACATGTACTCATTCAACACATAAGTATTGTAGCCATAGTTCATATTTAGCATTCTGCTAGTCATTGGACAGCCCATTTCTTATTTTTCTGAACCTTAGAGTTTAGGTGGAAGAGAGTTATGAAGTGTCAAAAGCAAATAAAAAACAATTGGACTACCATATGTTCACTGAAACCATGGAAAGTGCTAGATCCCTTGAGGTAACAGAAATTATGCCCAGGTAAAATGTAAGAACTTGCCCTACACTGAAGGACAGTAAAATGTCTTCTCTGTGAACGTGTGGCATGAATTCAGATTTAAAGGGTGGCTCTGATGGAGAGAAATAAGGCTTTCAATTCTCACAAATAGTTAGTCTTGGATGCTCACGGGGCATGTCCCCACTGTCTTCTAGGGTCATTATAAGTTGGTTGGGTTTTTGTAGTGGTTACATGTTGGGCTGTTAACAGCAAGGCAACAGATTGAAACTCCCTGCCATGCAGTGGAAGAAAGACCTGGCTTTCTGCTCCTGTAAATAGTCACAGACTCCGAAACCCACAAGGGTTTTCAACTCTGTCCTATAGGCTCGCTATGATCTGGTGTTGACTAGATGGCAGAGAGTTTGTTTGTTTGTTTTTGGTTTGGGGGAGGATGGTTTGGAATGCTTGGGTGTACAAACTAGTAATGTGGTTAGCCAGTAACAGAAAGACTAGAAGTACCACGGGAGGAAGGTCTGGCTACCTACTTCTGAAAACAAGACTCTGAAAACCTTATGGAGTACAGTTCTACTTTGCCACAACCGGGGTTGCCGACTGACTTAGTTAGTATTCTGCCTGGGTTATGGTACTCAATATATATTAGTAATTAAACTCCCCTCTCCCAATTTTGATAACCAAGGACCAGGCTAGTAGTAGTGCATTGAGTCAACCACAAAAGCTAGTGATGAAGAATTTGAAGAATTCTACCAAATCGTCAGTGTGAAATTGAGCAAACATGCAATCAAGATGTATTGATAATTATTGGCAATTGGAATTTGAAAACTGGAAACAAAAAGGAAGAGCACTAAGGAATTGAAAAATAGGGCCTTGGTGATAGGAACAAGCAATTGCCTGACAGAATTTTGCAAGACCAATGAATTTTTCATTGCAAATACCTTTTTTTCCCCAACAATATAAAAGATGACTATTCATTTGGACTTCAGAAGACTTGCTGATGAAGGTCAAGGATTACAACCTTCACAATGGATTATAATTCAAAAACCAAATTCATCACAAGTGGACCGCTAGGTAACATCATGATACACAGGAAAAAAGATTGAATTATCAAAGATTTCATCTTACCTGTACCCATAGTCAAAGCTCATAGAAGCGGTAGTCAAGAGCTCAAAGGTTGCATTGCATTAGATAAATCTGCTGCACAAGACCTCTTTTAAGTGCTAAAAAGCAAGGATGCTACTTTGATGAACAAGATAAACCTGGCCATGGTATTTTGAATTGCCTTATAAGCATATGAAAGTTGGACATTGAATAAGGAAAAGCAAATAAAAATGGATACATTTGGAATATGGGGTTGGTGAAGAATATTGAAAAATACCATGGATTGACAAAAGAACAAACAGATATGGCTTGAAGTGTAGCCAGTACAGTCCTGAGAACTATGAATGGTGAGACATTGTCTAACATATTTTGTATGTATTATCAGGAAGAACCAATCCCTGGAGAAGGACATTCTGTTTGTGAGAGTGGAGGGGCAGTGCAAAGGAGGAAAGGCCTCGATGAGATGAATTGAGGCAGTGGCTGCAACAATGGCTCAAACATAAGGACAAGTGTGAGGAGAGCCCAGGATGGTGCAGTGTTTTATCCTGTGTACATTGAACTTGACCCATCTCAATGACTCAGTGGAACCCAACACCACCAACATGAGTTGGCCTCAACTCAATGGCAGAGGTTTGATATTTTGTTTTATGAAAGTCCTGGACTGGAATTGCAACATCATTGCAGAGGCAAAGAGACTGTCCTGTGTTCCTCATCTCAGTAGCCATTGCCATGCTATTTGGGACATACACCACAGACCGCAGAAAAAGAAGTAGAGAGGCTTCCTTCCAGAAAAGACCACTGCAATGAATTTTTCTCAGTTACCATCACAATAGCTATAAAAAGAATCTGTGTGCGGTACCAACAACTCCACTTTAATAGTGGCCCATCTCAGCATCCCCCTCCACCCTGCTCCATGAACCAGCTACAGCTAAAAACAAACAACAACAACAACAACAACCCTACTGACATTGTGTCCATTCAGACTCATAGTGACCTTTTAGGACAGTTGAAAATCCCCCTTTGGCTTTCTGAGACTAAATTGTTACTAGAGTAGACAGATTCATCTTCCTCCCTAGGAACAGCTGGGGTGTTGGAAGCCTTGATCATAGCCGTTCAATGAATAGCTCAATATGCAAGCCAGTTGGAGCAGCATCTGAGAACCTGATAGAAATGCAAATTCCCAGGTCCCACCTGAAACCTCCTGAATCAAACATTTGGATGTTGAGGCTCAGAAAATGGTATCTTGATATCTCAAGTTGCTTCTGATGCATGCTCAACTTAAAGAAATAAAAGTAATGCATACTGCATAGAAAATGGCTTCAAGAAAGTTCAGATGACTCATTAAACTTGAAGAAAAATCAACAAAAGGAGAGAACAGCCAGGTTGTAGTTCTCTAAAAAAGGTTTGCTTAATCTCAAGCAGAATCTCTGAAGGATCACAAATAACTTTGCAAGTACATGATTGATAAATGATTTTTTTCTTTCGAATTTAACGTTCCCCTAAAGTCTAGCTGAGTGGTAAACATCAGAGCGTGTCCCAGGGTCTTTGCTTTACAACTGTGTGGCTAATAACGTGACCTCGTTACTGGGCCAGACAGTAACACAGACACAGAATGGAAATGCTAAAATAAGGGAGTAATTAACCTCAAATCCATACTTTGCGTGGCTGGTGCAGAAATTTATTTTTAATATTGTATTTGTCTAGAAGCTCCAGAAGATCTTTAAAAATAAATTATACACCCACATATTTATTTTTAAAGTGGAAAATTATTCTGGGGTGATATTAAAAAGTGAGTTCCACTCTAGGTGATATTCACTTTCCATAAGATCAGTAATGTAATGGAAGCAACAAAGCCCACATGGAAGAAGCACACCAGCCTGTGTGATCACGAGGCATCAATAGGATCAGGTATCAGGCATCAAAGACCCAGAACAAAAAATCATATCATTGTGAATGAAGGGGAATGCCGATGGAGACCCAAAGCCCATCTGTAGGCAACTGGACATCCCCTTACAGAAGGGTCGCAGGAAAGAGATGAGGCAGTCAGGGTGAAGTATAGCACCGAGGAAACATACAACTTTCCTCTAGTTCTTTAATGCTCCCACTATCATGAACCCAATTTTACCTCACAAGTCAGGTTAGCCCAGAGCATATACAGGGGTCTAATTCAGAGTTGGAAACAAAGTGAATCCAGGACAGATAAAACCCTCAGGAACAAGATTGAGAGTAGCCATAGGAGGAGGGGAAGGGGAAGGAGATAGTGGGGGGAGGAAGGGGGAACTGATCACAATGATCTACATATAACCCTCTCCAAGGGGGGCAGACCACAGAAAAGTGGATGAAGGGAGACATTAGTCAGTGTAAGACATGAAAAAATATATATAAATTATCAAGGGTTCATGAGGGAGGGAGGGCCAAGGAGGGAGTGGAAAAAAGGAAAAGCTGATACCAAGGGCTCAAGTAGAAAGAAATGTTTTAAAAATGGTGGTGGCAACAAATGTACAAATGTGCTAGACACAATGGATGGCTGTATGGATTGTGATTAGAGCTGTAGGAGCCCCCAATAAATTATTTTTAAAAAATCAGTAATGTATGGGAAATCCAAGAGTGGGTTAAGAAAGACTAGAGATTGCTTCCATTTTTTATAACCCCTCACCTTAGAGTTTATCTCACTTGATTTCATGCTGGGAAAATTATTTGGCAGTACATCCTAATGAACTCAAACATTCATTCATTCAAAAATGGATTTAGAACTTGCTGGTATGGACAAGGCTCCTGGACAGATGCTATGGATGCTATGGTGAACAAGATGGGTAAGGCAACTACTCTCAACATGCTTACCATCTGTGTTCTTTCCTTTGGCATTTGTCACAAACTCTCACAGCCTCGTTGTTAAGGGTCCTTGGAGTCATCTCTGTATACCACAGTAGAAAACACAACGCAGGCCTTTGACATCCTGCCAATCATCATTATGGTTAAGCCACCGTGTCAATCCATCTCTTTGCGGTATTCCAATTTCTACTGCCTTCTCCTTTACCAAGCATGCTATCCTTGCCCAGTGACCAGTGTATCCTACTGACATCTCCAAAGTACAGGAGGCAAACTATCACCAACTTTGTGTCTAAGGAGCATCCCGGTTGTACTTCTTCCAAGGTAGATGTGTTTGTTCTGCTCAGTCTACGGAATTTTCAATCTTTGATAGGACCATAATCGGGTCTCCTTCAGTCTTTTTTATTCAGTGCCCAATTTTCATATGCCAATGAGGTGGCTGAAAATGTCATGGCTTGGGTCAGGTGCAAGTTAGTAATGTATGGGAAATTCACCTGAGTGGGTTAAGCGAGGATGTCCTCAAAGTGACATCCTTGCTCTTCAATACCTCAGAAAGGGCTTCTGCAGCAGACTTCCCCAATGCAGTGCATCATCTGATTTCTTGATCATCAACTCCGTGAGCATTGATTATGGATTCAAGAAAAATGAAATCCTTGACAGCTTCATTTTTTTCTCAGTTTATCGCAATGTTACCAGTTAGACCCTTTATGAGGATTTTTGTTTTCTTTACAGTGAGTTGTAATCTGTACTGAAGGCTGCAGTGCTTGACCTTCATCAGCAAGTGCTTCAAATCATCCTCACTTTAAGCAAGCAAAGTTGTGTCATCTGCAAATGTTGTTGTTAGGTACCACTGACTTAGTTCCAACTCATAGCACGCCCATGCACGACAGAATGAAACACTGCCTGGTCCTGTGACATTCTCACAATTGTTCTCTCCATTTGTCCGGGCCCATCAAATCAGCCACTGTGTCTATCCATCTTGTCGAAGGTCTTCCTCTTTTTCCATGTCCCATTAATTTACCAAGCCTGGTGTCCAGGGACTAGTCTCTCCTGACCACACGTCCAAAGAAGATGAGATGAGATGAAGGCACTGTTCTTTCCTCTGAGGACCATATGCAAATAGCATGTTATCAATAAGCCTAACATCCTGATGCGTGTTCTTCTTCATATAGTTCACTTTCTCTAATTGTTGGCTCAGCGTACAGATTTAATAAGTATGATGGAAGGCACAACACTTCTGCTAGTACTAAATCATGCTATATTCCCGCATCCTGTTTGTACAATGCCTGTTTTTGAACTTGTTCCATGTACAAGTTCCATAAGAGCACATAAAATCAAACATCAGAATTCTGAATTGGATTTCCTCTGGCTAAAGTCTGGGTACTCTTTGGACTGTGATCTTTCCAGAAACTCTGAGATGGGAACCTTTTCTTGCCCTTTCCACTCTGTAGAGCAAGAGTTGATGAAGTGTGGCTTACAAGTCATATGCAGCTCTTTCAGTCTGTACTTACGACTCTGAAGTGAAATGGAAACATTTTAAGGATATTGTTCAGATAATTATTTCATTTTTAAACATATTTATGGCTCTTGAATAATTTTTAAAATTGTTTGAGGGATGGGATTGGCTGTTCAGTGTCAAAAGTTTTCTGATCCTTATCTGGAGGTAGCTTGCTTTCCTTGTGCCTGGCCTTGTTAACACACTGATTTCTGCTTCCATTGCCATCAACCTTCCTGCTCTGACTCTCCTCCTTCTCAATTTCCCTTTTAAGGATCATTATGATTCTCTTGGTCCCAAACAGCAAACCCAGAGGGATAGCCCCATCTCAAATGATTCATTTAGTTACTTTCAGAAAGTCTCTGTTGCCAAGCAAATTAGCCTATTCTGAAATAGTATAAGAACTACAGTAGAGGGAGGTAGGGATTATTATGCCTAACCCACCTTCTAATGGAGAAAAGAGTAGTTATCACACAATAGCTCACTCACTGCCATTGAGTCAATGCTGAGTCATAGCAACTCTGCAAGACAGGACACAACTGTAACTCTATGTTTTTTAAAAATAATTTATTGAGGCCTCTTACAGCTCTTAAAACAATCCATACATCAATTGTATCAAGCACATTCACACGTATGTTGCCATCATCATTTTCTGGAGATTTACTTTCTATTGAGCCCTTGATGTCAGCTCCTCCCCCCCCCACCATCCTCCCCCCACTACTCTTGTGGCCCCTTGGTAAGTTATAAATTATTATTATTTACATATCTTGCACAGCCCGCTTTCTCCCTTCCCCCATAGTTTCTGTTGTTTGTCCACCCCGGGGGGTGTGAAGGGGTGCAGTTATGTGTCCACCAAGGCGATGGGGTCTTCCTTCCTCCCCTCCTCTTCTTACCTTCCCCCTCCCCTCCTGGTATCACTATTCCCGTTCCTGTTCCTGGATTCCGTGTGTCATGAAGAGAGCTCACTCTTTCTCTAGGTGGTTTTGAACTGCTGATATTGTGGTTAGCAGCCCAATGTATAACCACCATACCATCAGGGCTCCAACACAAATCACTAGAGAATTACAAATTGAATTTTTGAGAAGTGTCAAGAAAGAATTTTACTTCTTTGTTATTAGATCATTTATTATTGTGAAAGGAGGTAATTTTTCTGTGTTAAAGTGAAATATCAGCTGAAAGAAAGTTAGAATGTGTTCTTTAAGTGGCCTGAAGAAGAACATTTGGGACAAAGCCCTGTGCCAACACCTTGAAATGAACATGAGATTGGCAAGTCCAAGGCACTGAAACACAAGCTTGAGTTAAGCATGCAGGAAGTCAGTGGGGGAAAGAGGCTCCTGGGGACAGTGTGAAGGAGGAAAAGGAATTCCAGGTTAGGACAGGCCTAAGTATGGCCATGCATACACTTATCATCATAATAATATCAATTTTTATTTTTATACATGGAATATGGTACTTTGTAAATTTTAAAATTAAATTTGTGTTTCTCTTTGTCTTACCTGGTAACATTCTTAGAGCTAAATCTGAGTACCACCTTGTAACAAGTATATAAAAGGTGATGTCAGAACATCTATTTTTAGGCTTAATAAGTGACTTCACTTTGCACACAGTTTTCCTCTATCCTTTCACTTTTCTATGTTAAAATAAAATTTTGTCATAAATTCATCCATATTTTTTATCAAAGCAATCCCATAAATTCCCAAGCCAGAGATAATTATTTAATAATATAGTGGATAGGTTTATAAGTATTTTATTGCATATATGGATTTGTACAGAGAATAAAACTTTGATAACCTTTTCCCTCAACACACAATATAGTGGGTACCTTCCTACATCAACTTTCTGCAGAATTAGTGTGCCTGATTTCAAAATTGTGATTTTGAAATTTTATAATTGTTCATTTTGATGTGTCATTCCCACTTTTACTGTAATAAACAAAGTAGCAGTGAGCATCTTTGTAATATCTTTAGATAATACATTCTTGTCACCTTGAGATAAATTACTATCAAGGGAACCATAGGGCCAAAGTCTATTTTTGTTCCATTTCTAATTTATGCTATCTTGACATATTTTGTTGTTCCCACTGAGCAGTCTTTAATCCATCACAGCAGAGATAGTTGATTTAGTTGGGAAAAAAAAAACATTCTATATTCTCTAAAATATTTCTGCTGACTATCTCGGCATTTAAAAAAAATTGACAAGTGAATCGATTAAGGACAAAGTGACTACTTTCCACTTAGTCTTTCCATCCCAAACTCTGAACACTCTCCCTTTGGCTCTCTCTTTCTTTCATTCTATGTGTGCATGTCATTAGTAAGCCCTGCCCAAGCCTGTTTGTCATGACACTGTTGCTGCTCCTACTCTTGCTCTAGCCACCCTTATTGGACCATAGCAATGGACTTATTTCTGAACTTTTAGATGAGACTTGTCATTTTTTATTCCCAATATATCACTGATAGGGATAGTTTACATGATTGGTCAAAGGCTCGAAGGTAAACAAGTAGCCATCGAGCTCAGAAGCA
>NW_022103958.1:10243581-10244994 GCF_000313985.2 Echinops telfairi
CCGTGCCCACAGATCCAGATCCTCATCAGTCTCAAGGTATGGGTCATACTACAGCTGTTAAGAAAAACTTTTTTAGTGTGTGTTTCTTATTAAGTTATATTATTTAACGCTGAACTTATTTTTTTGACATTTCTGTGTAATATTTTATATAGGAAGTCATGGCTAGGGTTAAAACTTGGTGGTCAAAAATGGATTAATCTATTTCCAGTGATTTATTATGAGAAACATTGATTTGGAACTCGACTGCATCACATCTGGACCTTCCTTCTAGAACGGATTAGCATTAAGGTCCAGGGTTCTACTGTACACGTCATGCAAATAAACAACATTTCTGTCTGACTAAGTGGCACAAATGTTCAAAGCCAGGTAGAGTAAAAAGAAGGAACTGAAAGTTAGCCTGCTTCTTTCCAGTAAAATAGAGAAGGAGAAATTGGCCTACTTTCTCAAGGAACAGGTGTCATTTTAATTATTTTAAAATATTGTCCCAGCACTTAAAAAGACAATTTTATTAGGTTGTCTGTTTGTATATGTGTGTGTTTCATGAAAAAGCCTTACCAGCTAGCCTGGTTTGAAAGGCTTTTTTTGCCCATGTTCTGATACTACGTGTACCAGAGGGTGACAGCTTGCTCACCACAAACTATGAAGTTGAGAACATATTCTGTTCAGTTTACCTTCCATTTAACTTTCTTTCCTGTGCAGTTCAAAGTTCTCCTGAGAGAGGCACATGGGACCTGGCTCCGCTGTGCCTTAGATGGAGATCGGCCGCAGGTCGGGATAAATGCTAAATGCAGCCCTAGGTCATTTTGGACTGTAGCCAGACGAGGTCTGCATGGGTTCATAGCCACCCACTACACTCATTGAATTTGCCCATGGGAAAAGCAAACACCCACCAGTTATTTTGAGTTAACACGTGGAAATACCGGATAGATTCTTCTGTATCTAGTTCTTTCCCCCAACCAGTCCAGAACTGGCCATGCCATTCCCATGAGGCCACTAAACATTATTCCGTGAAAAGTCATCTGGGAGGAAGGAATTGCACCGAAAATTAGGACATTTTCTCACCAAGGGATATCCATTCAGACTCAGGAAAGCCTCGCTGGAAGTTCAAGCCTACTCTCTCCCCTATAGGAAACTGTTATTCTTGATATTACTTTATCTTTGCTATTGGAACAATATCCGGTGTGCTTAGCACTGAGAATCATGAAGCAGCATCCACTGTCTCCCTTTTCTATTTGCTTTTTGCTTAAAATAAAGAACTTCGTTCCCGACAGAACCAGGAGACAGTTACCAATGAGGTATATTGAGGTAGTTAGTTTATTGTGCCAGCCTGGCCGATAAACACATGTGGGATTAATTGAAGGGCGGAGAGATAAAAGGCTTGGCAAGCCTCGCCTTTTTCGTCTCTCGCTCTTT
>NW_022103958.1:10245581-10247305 GCF_000313985.2 Echinops telfairi
AAAAAAAAAAAAAGCTCTCAGATCCACTGCTTTATCAAGTTAATTACAACTCATAAGAACACTATATAAGGTTTTAAGACTGTAATTTTTTTATTCAAGACCATAAATCTTGATGGAAGTCAAGAGCCTCATCTGTCTCCAGCAGAGCAGCTGTTGGGTTTGAACCACTAACCTTGTATTTTGAACCTAATGCTTCACCCATAACATCCCCAGGGATCCTTAATATGTGCTAAAAGTCTTATATACTATTCTTAGAAGATGGATATTGACAGGTGAATTTTATAGCTGACACAGCTGAAGATTAGACAGACTCATCCAATCACCCATCAAACATATATTTTTCATTATATATAAACCAGATTCTATATTAAGTCATGGTGTTAATAAGAAGTAAAGTGAGGATTTGACCTCAGTTCTTTAAGAATGGACACTTTTATGATCCTGTAAGTTACCACAAACCTGTGGATAATGATTCTGAGTCTTTCCTGGTGGACACAAAGAGGTTATTTTGTCTTATTTTGCTTTGATTTGGTTGTTTTGTTTTGAGCTGTGGTGTTACAAGCAATAAATGACCAGAGGCTGATGCTGAAGAAGTCTTGGAACCTGTGAGTTTACAGGACAGGATTATGTACAGGAGGGCAGAGCAGTTAAGTACCAGCCACATTGTCATCCCTTTATGATCCTCTGGAAAATCAGTATGACTTAGTAGCTCTTACAATTGGCACCAGAGTGAGAGACCAAGACAATCCATCTTGAAATATCCCTCATCATGCACTTTTACTCCCCAAGCCAGACTGCCATCCCTTTGGCAGTTCAGAACTGACATTCAGACTTGAGCCCAGTCATTAAACACCAATTCGATTGGCACTTTCCTCTACGACTAGTTCATGTTTTAATAAACTGGTCCCTTCTCCATCTCTGTCTTTTTCTTGAAATCCCAGACAGGGTCACGCTCTTCTCTGTGGCCTTGAACTCTTAGTCTTGGTGTGCTCAGGCTACAGTCAAGGACATTTAGATAGTGAAAAATCAAAGCTCCTGGAGTCAAGAGCTCATTCCTTAAGAGGGGAAACAGTAATCTAATAAGAGCCAGAACTGCTTCCCTAACACTGCCCACTTCTTTTTCACAGAGCACTTCCAATTCTACACATTGTAATTTGCCCATTAAAAAAGAACAACAACAAAATGATCAGTGTCATCTCTGAGCTCCATTAATTTGCAATTATTGCAAGGATGAGTCACTTGGATACTGTTTTATCCTTTCCCTTCAAGATAGCATCGGGCTTCCACCTCTGGCAGCTCCAGGGTACTGTTGTTGTTGTTCTTAGGTGCTGTCTAGTTGGTTTTGACCCATAGTGACCCGTTGCACAGCAGAATGAAATACTGCACAGTCTTGCGCCATCCTCACAATTGTTCCCATTCCTGAGTCCATTGATGGAGCCACTGTCACTCTATCTTGTCGAGAGCCTTTTTCGTTTTCACCACCTCTCCACTTTACCAACCATGATGTCCTTCTAGAAGCAGGGATGGGTCTCTCCTGAAAATATGTCCAATGTATGTAAGACAGTCTCGCCATCCTTGCCTCTAAAGAGCACACTCTGACCATATTTCTTCCAAGGCAGATCGGGTTGGTCCTTTTAGCAGTCCTCAGTACTTTCAATATTTTTCTCCAGCATCACAATTCAAATGCCTTGACTATGCTACAGTCTTCCTTATTTGATGTCCAA
>NW_022103958.1:10248117-10249506 GCF_000313985.2 Echinops telfairi
CTTTGTGCACTCAACCAAACACAAATAATCATCTTTCTGGTATTCTCTGCTTTGAGCCAAGATCCATCAGACATCAGCAATGACATTTCTTAGTCCACAGCCTCCTCTGCATCCAACCTGAACTTCTGGCAGTTCCCTCTCAAGGAACTGTTGCAACCGTTGGATGATCTTCAGCAAAATTTGACTTGTGTGCAGTAGGGATGCTATTTTAGCATTCTGTTGGGTCGCTGGTCTTTGGAATGAACACAAGTCTGGATCTCTCCCAGTCGGTCTGCAGGTAGCTGTCTTCCAAATTTCCTGATATGGATGAGTGAGTGCTGTTAGGACAATGCTATTAGTTTACCCCAATAACTAACCTCCAAATCCAAAGAATTAAAAAGAATAAAATTCTGACCTATAATTTGGCCAAAATTAACTCAGTTGTGGCTACTGTTGGTAAAGAGAAAATACTTATTTTTAATAACACTAGTTTTGTGCATGCCATTGAAAATATGTTATACTTTATGGCTTTATTATGTAGCTCATAACTCAAACCAAATTCAATGCTATCCACTTGCTTCTGACTCACAGAGACCCCACGTGTCCATTTGGATGGGTGCAGACAGCCTTATCTCTCTCTTCAGGAGTTGTTGGTGGGTTTAGACTCTCCATGAGTACCTTGGGGGTGAGCAGTTCATTACTTACATAGCAGTGCCCCACACTCATTTTTTATGGCTATCTACGATTATATTAAACATTGTGTTGGATGAGTATTGTCATGTTCATTCAAAATGTAGCTAGATCATATTTTACTAGCTTCAGAAATGGAGGAATTAGGAATTTCCAAATTATATTTATTTTTCTCTTATGGTTTGGTTGAAAGTTTTCAGAGCTAATTAGCTTTCCACTTAACAATTCAAACATTATTTTGTAACATTAGTTTCAGTTTCCTCAATGTATCAGCACTTTTTGTGTCTAGTCCCTGAATTAACCTGCTTTCTCATATTACTTATGAAGCCAAAATATAACAAGCTGACAATTGCTAGAAGCTCTGCTGCTTGTGTCCCAAAGAGCAGCAGGGTCATCTGTCAGGAGAGCTTCCGGAACGAAGACAGATGAGGAAGAAGGATCTGGCAATCTACTGAAAAAGGAAAAGGGAAACAAATAATGAAAGGCCATTAAAAACTTATGACTCGTCACTGAAATTGTCTGACTTTGAAGATGAGCCCTTCAGATTGAAAGGTGCTCAAGATGTATCTGTCCACAAGTAATCTAAACATGAACTGTACAAATTATAGACTTAAGAAAATTGGAAGTCATCAAAAAATGAATTGGAATTCAATAGATATACTAGGAATCAGTAAGCAGAATGGGCTGGTATTTGCTCCTTTGAATCTATTATGTGATCTA
>NW_022103958.1:10251733-10253998 GCF_000313985.2 Echinops telfairi
TTTTAAAGATTACAATAAGGTCAAAGTCTTTCTAAGGTTTCCTAAGATAAGCAAGAACTGAGGCCTCTCACCTGAGGCTCAGTTAGGTAAGAATCTTCTAAACTCACAGAGTGGTTGCAGGATTCTGTTCCTTTTCTAGATGCTGAGGAGGATACTCTAAATTCCTTGCCACGTAGGCATAGCTCTGTTCTCCATCTGACAGCTTAGTTTATCAAGAAAGAATTATCTAGCAAAATAGACATTATAATCTTATAACAACATAACCACCGAAGTGCCATCATAGCACTGTAAACTGTGAAGTCCTACTTAGAACCGAGCCCCAGAGTCCATCCACACTCAAGGGAAGGAGGCTACACACAGACACGGGTGTCAGTGTGGTCGCTGTTGTTTAGTGCTGGCCCATGGACAACAAGACAAAATGTTCTCTGATCCTGTGCCATTCTCCGAGTTATTATGTTTTAGCCCATCTTTTCAACAACTCTATCAGATCATCTCCTAGAGTCTTTCTCCAGTTTACCAAATATGGTCTTCTTTCACTGATAAGTACTCCTTATAAAGGTCCGAAGAGTGGAAATACATTTTCGGCATGGTTGCTGCTAAGGCACACTCCGATTGTACTTGTTCTAGGCTAGTGTTGCTCATTCTTCTGGCCATCCATAGTGAATTCATTTTTTTTTTTTTGCTAACAACATAATTAAAATGTGTCAGTTTGTCTCCATCTTCCTTATGCATTGCCCGACTTTCAAGTGTATATGAGGTGATTACTTGGGTCAGTAGAACCTTAATCCTCAGAATGACATCTGTGTTTTCAGAGGCCTTTTGCAGCAAATTCATCAATGAAATAAATTTGCAGAGATACACTGAGGCCATTTTAAAGTCTGATCCATAGGTATAACCTCATAAGCCTTTGGACAGGTTCTGTCATCAAAAATATTTTACAAGGACTGAATCCTACATCCATTCCTTGGAAGATCAAGATTCATATTAATATAATTAAATTATATGATCCCTTGCCTAAAGAAACAAATTTATTTTTGCTTAACTCAGATATTTTAAACCTATTGTAGGACCCATAAAATTATATTTCACTAACATAATCAGAATAGTGTCCCTAGTGAAACTTCTGAAGTGCCTGTCATAGGCACCATGGATCCCAGTGCAGGGCATTAGAGCACTCTGTCATCCAATCACTGTCAACAAGAATCCGAGCCTTACCTCCGATATGTGCCTGCCACACTACATTCTTTAACAATATAAAAGGTGCGGAGTGTGATCACTCTTCAACAAACACACTGGTTCTCCAACTGAAGATTATACAAGGAGCTTAGAACAGTTTACTTGTAAAACTGATTATCTTATAAAATGATTTTTTTTTAAAAAGCACAACAATTATCTTTAGTTTCATTTTCCATGAATTTTTTTACAGCCCTTTCATATCTGGTTGGCACATTAAAGGGACAGACCAAAGAGCTAACTAACCTTGGAGATACGGAGCTATTGTTGATATGGTATATTTTTTGAGCCCATGGGAGAAAGATGAGGCTTTCTGCCTCAAAAACCCGAAGGAGCAGTTCTACTCTGTTCTATGGAATCACTATGAGTCAGAGTTGATTCAATGGCCCCTGTGACATTGTCAGAAAAGCATTGGACTGCAAACCTCAAGCCTGCCAGTTTAAACCTCCTGTCTGTCCTGAGGAGAAATATAAGGTTATCTGCTCAACAAACAGTCCTCCTGGGACTATTTATAGGCTTTTCCTTTTTGTTGTTAATTTTGTTGTTTTGTTTTCCTTTGTTTTGTTTTTGTGCTTATTATTGTTTTTGCATGTCTACCTAGGTAAGATAGGTTGGATGAACAATCCTGAGCAGAAAACAATGGGACTGATGGTTCTGGGGGCACACAAGAGAGGGGGAGGTGGTGGACAGGAATGGGGTTGCCAAGAAACCGAGTGAAGAGGGAACAACAAGGGATTTAAAATCAATGGCAAGGAGGGCGTAAGATGCCTGGTGGAGCTTGATCAAGTGTAATGTAGCCGAGAAGAATTACTGAAAGCCAAATGAAGGCTGAACATGATAGTGGGACAAGAGGAAAGTAAAAGGAAATACAGGAAGAACTAGGAGGCAAAGGGCATTTATAGAGGTATAAATATAGACATGTACACATGTAAATATATTTCTATACCACGATAGGGAAATAGATCTATGTACGTATGTTAAGTATTAAGGTAGCAAATGGACATTGGGCCTCTGCTCAAGTAGTCCCTTAAC
>NW_022103958.1:10254531-10257187 GCF_000313985.2 Echinops telfairi
TACAGATAAGAGCTCACAATACAGGGAATCCAGAACATATAAACCCCTCAGGACCAATAATGAGAGTAGCTATACCAGGTGGGTAGGGGAAGATGGGTGGATAAAGAGGGAACCAATTACAATGGTTGACATATAACCCCTTCCCAGGGGGACAAAGAACAGAAAAGTAGGTGAAGGGAGACAAAGGTCAATATTAGATATGAAAAAATATATATAAATTATCAAGGATTCATGAGGCAAGGAGGGAGAGGTGGGGTGGGGGGAATGAGCTGATACCAAGGGCTCAAGTACAAAGAAAATATTTTGAAAATGATGACAGCAACATATGTACAAATGTGCTTGATACAATGAATGGATGTATGGATTGTGACAAGAGCTGTAAGAGCCCCTAATAAAATGATTTTTTTTTTAAAATTAAAACTTTGGGAGACCTATAGAGGCACTATGAGTTGGAATCAACTCAATGGTAATGGATTTTTTTATGCATGCTTCTATGACTATTTCTTGACATTTATTTTCAATGAACTATAATATGATTAAGTTTTAAAAAATCTAAAATATTAATATGTTAGGGGAGCTAGATTTTTTGAGGATCCTAGAGAAATCCATTCGAAGAATTTTTCATCGCAGATCAGTGGATTGTGCTCATGTTTCCATTTTCCTTTATCTGCCCTTTTCTTCTATATTTTTTATTGACTGAAACCTCCTTTCTCTAGATACCCCTTCCTTGTATATCACCTCTTCTTAAAAGTTTAACATTGAATGATTGTAGTGAGTCTTTTAAAATAAGCTCATATATGTCATCCTTTTAAACCGTCCAAATGCAAGTTTTATCTCCATTTTATAGATAAGTAGACTGAGGCTTAAATGCTGTTGTCTTTAAGTTCTGTCTCATTAGTTCCAACTTACAGCCACCCTGTATCCCACACAACAAAACACCGCTCAGTCTTGGACCATCCTCACGTCATCGCTGGGTTTAACCCCTTTGTTTAACCCCAATATTGAAGTTACTTTATCAATCCACAGCATTGACAGTCTTCCTTTTCGTTAATGACCCTCTGCTTTACAAAGTCTGATAAACTTCTCTAGGGTCTAGTCCCTTTTCATCATGTGCCCCAAGTGCATCTTCCCATTTACCTTTTGACGAGCATTCAAGCAGTACTTCTCCTAAGAGAGATGTGTTCATTCTTCTGAAAATAAGATTATATTCAGTATTCCTCACCAACACCATCTTTCAAAGGCATAGATTCTCCTTTGGTCTTTATTTATTAGTTGTCCCGCTGATGAATGTAGGAGGGGAATGAAAACACTGTGGTTTGAGTCAGTTCCTTCTAGTTCAGTGACATCTTTACTTTTTAACACTTTAAAGAGGTCTTTGCCCACAGATTTCAGTCACTTCTGATTACTGAAGGAAATGCAGAATGAAAGCCTAGAGCAAATGGAATTTTAGGTGCAGTCCAGTGCCTGCTGAGTGAATTAGCCCTTGTGAATTGTTGACTAGACTATTCTGTATATTGCTTTGTACAGTAATTCCACTGTTGCACAGAGATGATAATCCACTTTCTTCCCCAAGAGGGGAAATTCTCCTTGAACTTGCACAACAGCATGTATATATTTCCAAGTAATCATTTTCTATTTGGTCAGATACTTGCTAAGATTGTATCATTATTAAGCACAAGGAAACAAGAGTTTAGAGGCTTGTTCCTACAAGCTACTGATAGGTGGACTGATTTGGGTCCCCAGGAAAGTCAATTCTTTGCATTTTGCTGTGCAGGGATTAAAGCAAGAGATTCCATTTACATTAAGAGAATTTCAAAATCAAGATCAAGTTTTTTACTTACGCATCTCTGTCTCTAGGGAAGAATCAGGAGAGAACCAGGAGAGCATCAAAGGATACCTAATCACTTTTCATTTTGATTTAATTTCACCTTAATTAATAGTAATTTCCTCTTACTATTGCTATCACCTTTATTCCTTGTGAATAATTTAAAAAGTAAGAGTTTTATATTTTCCATTCTTCCCAACCCCACCCCACCCCTTTGAACAAATTTCTTCTAAGAATGAGGTAAGTTAGGAGTATACACTGTTGGGTTTATATGCCCTCAGCCACAAAATCATAAAACTTTACCAAACTGAAGGGGAATCAGACGAAAAGCATTTTTCTTCTCATCAAATGTTACAGATAATTTTAGGGTTTATAATGGGGATATGCATCTCAGAAACATCGTTACCTACCTAACACCCGCACCTATGTCACTCATTGGTTATCCTTGGTTAATTAAAATCAATATAGTGTACTTGATAATTTTTTTATAGATTAAGTCTATTGATAAAATTTCACTTTTCATTTGGTGATGATACCATATATATAATTTTTATTTTTTTACTTATATCATTTTAACTCATCACAATCCATACATGCATCCATTGTGTCAAGAACATTTGCACATTTGTTGCCCTCATCATTCTCAAAACATTTGCTTTCTACTTGAGCCCTTGGTATCAGCTCCTCATTTATCCCCCTCCCTCCCCGCTCCCCCTTCCTCATGAACCCTTGATACTTTATAAATTATCATTATTTTGTCATGTCTTACACTGTCCGACCTCTCCCTCCCTTCACCCACTTTTCTGTTGTCTGTCCCCCAGGGAGGGGGTT
>NW_022103958.1:10257287-10261954 GCF_000313985.2 Echinops telfairi
ATCCCTCATGAACCCTTGATAATTTATAAATTATTATTTTGTCATATCTTAAACTGTCCAATGTGTCCCTTCAACTTTTCTGTTGTCAATCCCCCAGGGAGGAGATTATATGTAGATCCTTGTAATCAAGTATATTTTTTTATAATATGATGATTATACTGTAGATTTTTTATACTATGATTAGTTCTGTAGAACTAAACAGATCCTATCTTAGTAGAATATTATTAATTGTATGCTGTACATTTCATGAATAATATGATTTATAGTCATTTTCTTTAAATCATCCTATCAACCATTCTGTGATATAAGTAAGACAACAATTAAATATTTTATTTACCTGGGTATTGTGGGTGGTTGTAAATTCCTGTTATTTGGGGATTGCATTTCATACACTTAATTTTGGGATCCATACTGAGGAAAAAGAACTGATGAAGATCTTAATAGTTAAAACAACACTTACGGAAAAGGAAACAAAAACAGACCCCTGTCTGCACCTGCATTGCTTTCAGGGATGATAAGGAGCTACCGTTTGCAGCAAGGCGGGTGTGCTGGATGCCAAAAGCCCATGGAGAAATATATACCAAAGTCCCTGCTGTCATTACAATTCAGTTTGGGATTTATAAGTGTGAGTGATGTTCTTTTGTGAGCCGAGATAACTCTAGCCTAGCATCCTGGACAGAGCTTACGTGTTAAATGTTCTCCAGATTGCATCATGCTGATGAGGAAAATATGAAGTTGATAGTTCATTCTGCAAACTAGACCTTTCTCCTTCTTGTTCGTCCTCACTGTCCTCCTTCGTCACCTGCTTCTGCTTTCTTCCTTTTTCTACTTCTCTTAGTGTAGTTGGGTAATCTTGTTCAAACTGACCTGACAAGATAATCAAGCTTTGGGCCTTATGTCTTATTTCATGAATTTGCACAAGGACTACCTGATTGTTTCTGCTGTATTCCATGCCTTCAGTCTTATCCTATCCATCCAATCTTGCTTTCTAATCCCAAGGAACTCGACCCCTGCTTTAATTATTTCGGTGCTGTCTGTACAGGCTGGCTTTAATTGTCCACTTCTTAATGTAGTGCATTCGTGATTAGGTTCATGTCTTGAAAGTTTGAACTTCTATTGTCTTATGTAAATTGGGCTGAATAACAAATTTGAGTTTACTATGTTATTATCAGGACTAAATAAGATATTTATTAAAGATGTTTTAAATAAAAGATATTTTATTATATTTTGAAATATTGAAATGATATTATATTTGTTATTTTTAAGGTGTTTTGTAATATTTTGGCTATTCTGGCATCCATCAAAATTATGCATCTTTGTTAGTCACTGGAAGGAATGCAGAGCTATCAATAATAAGTGAGGCATATATTTAATACTCTTCAGTATTCATCATTTGCTTTGTTCAGTTGACTGCTTCTTGGTCTATGGGTTCTGCATAAGCATAATTGAGTGTTCTAGAATTCTCATCTCTACAATGCTACCCATAATTTGCTATGGTCCACATATGTTCTTGAGTATGAATTTGCATACTCAATAAAATACAGGTGAGCATGTTCATAGTATTTTCTGCTTTCAGCTAACAAATATCGGACATCAGCATTGATTCTCCTTATTCCATGTTCGCTTCTGAATCGTGCCTGCCTCACTGGCAGTCATAGATCAATGTGCTGCTGCTTCTGAATTTTCTTCAGCAACATTTTATGTTCATGCGATATGAATGAATGATAGTGTTTGACAAATTCTATATTATATTTGATTGATTTCTTTGGAACAGGCACAAATATTGATCTCTCCCAAAATTTGACCAGGTAGCTGCTTTCCAAGTTCCTTGGTATAGATGAATGTGTGATTCGAGCATAGCATTTCCAGGAGAAAATAGGCAATAAAAATATCAAAAATCCTCGAACAATATAAAGGCTCAAGCCAAGAGTGTTTTGTTTTTTAACATGACTATTTTCTAAAACAATATCTTACCATTCATTTACACTGGAATTTTAGAAAATCCATCATAATATATATATATAATATACTCTAGCAAGTTCAGAGGTATAGGTAAGAAATTGAAAATTGCATTTTTAGGCTGTTTATTTTGGAGTATACTTGCTTGGTCACAATTATTGAACTATTATGTGTTTTTATAGTGAAAAAGACAGATGTTGATTATTTTTCAAATTAATTTTGAGTCAAGGAATCCATAAAGACTATTGCCATGGAATGGCTTTGTGCTCCCAAGAGTATAGGTTTGACAGCCTATGAAAAAATTATTTTCAAATCTAACAGTTTTGATTAGTGAATTTCACTTCAAATATAACTGATGTTGAAACCTGAGGTAGAAGTTAGGAATCAAAGTCTACTGATCTCCCAAGGTGATATTTCCTCTCTGACCAAAAGGAATTTGGGGTTTTATTTTTAACTGCTTTATTAGGAAACATTAAAAACATGACATGAAGCGATGGTGTAATATATTTAGATAATGTGTGTGAAAACGATTGAATGAAGAAGATGCTGAAAAAATACCATGCACATTTTCTCGTAAGGAATGAACTTAAACTGTCATGATCAGCAGTAAGTGCTGGATCTGACTGTGAGGGCCTCGGAGAACCACCTTTCTAGAAAAGCTTTTTCTACAGATTTCAGTTGTTCCTCATGGAGCTTATATGTAGCTACCAAGGTTTTGTTACTTATCAATCATTTTCATAAAGTATCATATATTTAGAACAAAATAGATATCTGAGCCCCAAGCCGCTAAAAATATAAAGTTTTTTTTAAAAAGCAAACCACAACAATAATTACTTATTTTGTAGCATGTCCCAGTCAATGTATTGTGAATATTGCTTCATCTTCCATGTTTCAGACAGGACGGCCTATAATAATTTGGTGGCAGAAAGTGTTATGCCACTGCAAATTTCCAGTATAGAGAAATTCTAAATTTTGCTCAACTCACTATTACAGTACATAGGAGCATTCAATCATTGATTTATCTGGGGGATACATTCCACCAAGCATCTTTCAAAAAAATTTTAATAACCTATGCATATTCATAATTAATGGCTTAGGGCTAACAAACTTGTTTTCTGTAAAGTATTAGATAATAAATATTTTAAACGTTGTGAGCCATATATTCTCTGTCACTACTGCACACCTCTGCAGCTGTATCACCGAACACCCCAAAGGCAAGGCACCATCAAATGAATATGGCTCTTTTCCAAGGAAACTCTTACAGAAACACATCGAGCCCAGATGTGTCCTGTGTGTAAACCCCTAGGTTGGAAGGTCAAAGAATACACAAGACTTTTAATGAAAACGAGTGGTTCTCACACCACTATGACTTTCCATGCCTGAGAATCTACTACATTTCTTTATTTTACCATATTGTTTCAATACACCCATATATTGACTTAGCGTGTTTATACACTGAGATTTTTGTCTTTTACTTTTAAGTATCATCTGTTGACTTCTCCCGATAGAGATTGAGGGGTTGTCATTCTTTTAGAATCTCTTCCATCACATCATTCACACACACACACACACACACACACACATTTCCATTTAATCCCCTAGTGGTTTTATCAGAATGTAAAATTAATATAGTATTGGGGAATATGGGTATTTTGGCTTGTCAGATAGTGTCTTTTCTTTTCCTGAATAATATTTTGCTTTTCCTATTGTAAATGCCTGCCTGCCTTTTTTGTTCGTGGTGATGTTTCTTGTCTGTTTATTTTTCAATTGAGCAAGTTTGTATTTTCTCCAGAGGCATAAGTAAGTTTCTTCTGAATAAATGCAAACAAAAAAATCTCCCCAAATTTCCTATGTGGAAACCATTTCACAAGTTCTCCCTGCCCCATCTCAGAAACCCTGCAGAGAGCTGATATGGGTCAGAATGAACTCAATGACAGCAAGTGTTTGGATTGAGCTTTCCCTATAAACCAGGAGCCCTGGTGGTTAAGTGCTTATGTGTTGAGCTGCTAACCACAGGTCAACAGTTTGAAACCACCAGCTACTCTGAGGGAGAAAAATGAGACTTTCCAGTCTCATACAGTTTACAGTCTCGGAAGTCCACATGGGGCAAGTCCACATGGGGCAAGTCCACATGAATCAACTCCATTGCAGTGGGTTTGAGTTCGATAGAATTTTAGATTATGAATAGTTTTTTTCTCGAGAATTTTGAAGTGTCCTGTATTCTCTACATTTCAATTGTGCTCTTAAGAAAAAACAAATTTCTCCAATTTATGATTTGAACCAAAATAAATAATAGTGTTCTCTATATCAGGAAATCTCTACAATTTTAAAGAGTTTTTAAGAATCTCACCACTCTGTGACCTGTTGTGCAATGGCATTCATCCAGCATTTATTATTTCATAGAACTTTTCAATATAGAAGTGGATGTTCATAATTCTTTGATCTTTAAAAATGTTGTTTCTTTTTTTATGCCTTAAAAAAATAAATCACTTTATTGGGGGCTCATACAACTCTTATCACAATCCATACATCCGTCCATTGCATCAAGCACATTTGTACATTTGTTGCCACCATCATTTCCAAAACATTTTCTTTCTACTTGAGCCCTTGATATTAGCACCTCATTTTTCCCCTCCCTCCCTCACCTGCATTCATGAACTCTTTATAATTTATAAATTGTTGTTATTTTTTCATGTCTTGCACTGACC
>NW_022103958.1:10276664-10286681 GCF_000313985.2 Echinops telfairi
CTGTGAAGTTCTTTGAGGCCTTGGGAAGACTTTTGAAGCATTGCCATCTAGTGTCGTTTGATTCACTTCCATTCCCGTGACTAAAACATTAACTGCTTCTCATAATACCATGTTGTCCTTAGTTGCATGAAGTCAGTTCAGACTTAACACAACCTTATGTACAACACAGTACCTGGACCAGTGCCATTCTCACATAATTGCCGCACTGGGTCCTTTGTTGGAGGCTCTGTGTCGGTCCATGTTGTTGAAGGGTCTCCTCTCTTTTGATGACCCTCTGCACCAAGCATGATGTCCTTTTCCAGGGACTGTTCTCTCCTGATAACATGTCCAAAGTGTGTCAAAGGAAGTCTCACTTTCCTTTCTTCTAAGGAGCATTTAGCTGTACTTTCTCCAAGACAGATTGTTTATTCTAATGGGATTCCATGGTACTTTCAATATTCTTCACCAAAATAATAATTCAAATGCACCAGTTATTCTATGGTCTTCCTTACCCATGGTCCAGCTTCCCCATGCCTATGAAGCAGCTGAAAAGACCAGGGCTTGGATTAAGCACACATCGTCAACATGACATACTTGTTCTTAAACATTTTAATGTGGCTTCTGCACAAGATTTACTCAACGCAAACCTGTTGATTGTTGATTCTTCCTGCTGATTCTAAGATCATGGTCAAATCAACTAAAATGAAATCCTTACTACTGCAGTCTTCTTACTCACCATTTCTTTGTGTTTCTCACTGCCAATAGTTACCTTGGTGATGTAGTGCAGGCTTCACCCATACTCGGAGTTACTTATATCTATACGTATTTACTTAAAGTGCTTCCTCTCTCTCCCTTCCTGTCTCGGTTAAACATTAAAGAGTGGTGTTACCTCTGTGTGTTCTCTATTCTTATCTTTTTGTAAAAGTGAGACCAAAGAGCGTTGGTCTTTTTGTGATTGGCTAATTTCACTCAGCATAGTGTCCTCTTGGTTCATCACTGTTATGTTTTGAGAACTCATCACTATGCTTTGTAGCCACATAATTTTCCATTGATTTATCCACTCACTCATTGATGGGCACTTGGTCTGTTTCTGTAGTTTTGCTATTATGAAAAATATCACAATGAACATGGTATTGCATGCTTTCGTGTTGAATAGCTAATGTCAAATGGGGAATCAATATGGTCTCATAGAAAAAGTGGAAGCTGAGATGGATATTTGGAAATACTTAGAATAAACATTATGGGATTAAAGAAAAGCCTAGCTAAAAGCATGATCATGAGACATTTAGAAGCAGTATTTATTCTACATGATCAGTGTCATTGTTTTGTATCTCAGATTTACTCTCTGCCCTTTCTTTATTCAACTGTATACCCCACAGTTTGACCTCTCTGAGCCCCTTAGACAACTTATCTGGTTCCTAATGGGGTCTTCCATCATGGAACCCGATTGCATTGGCAAAACATAGGTGCAAAGGAGGAGAGCAAGTTGGGGCTAAGCCAATGGTAACAGAGCCAATGGCTCAGCATTTTCTTTATCTGAAAAAAATTTTTATTTTAATAAATACTTTTATTGAGGACTCTTATAGATGTTTTAAAATTTCATACATCAATTTTATCAAACACATTTGTACATAGGTTGTCATCATTATTTCCAAGACATTTTCTTTCTTCTTGAGCCCTTGGTACCAGCTCCTCTTCCCACCCCCCCTCACCCTCGTGAACCCTTGATAATTTATAAATTATTTTTATTTTCATATTTTACACTGTCCACTGTCTCCTTTCACCCACATTTCTGTTGTTCTTCCTCCTAGGGTACAGGGTTGTATGTTGATCATTGTGATCAGTTACACCTTTGAAAATTCTTTGAGACACAACTTTTTTTGCTATAGAACTGGGTACTCTACAATCCCATGTGGTTTATCCACTCTGCCATTTCCTACATGAATGGCCCTTTTGTTAAACTCCCTTCAAATTAAACAAACTGAATTCTTTATGTGTTGCCTGACAGAATCTTACTATAAAGATCACTTTATATTCTGAACTATCTTTTATTTTTAATGATCTTTCAAACTTCTTAATTGTATACCTAGCTTTTAAAAAATTCTTCACCTTTATAATTGCTTTTCTAATAATTTAGCTTACCAAATAATTATGCCTTACTGAATACTGTTTTTTTCTAATATTTCTGATTTTTTTGTAGTTGGTGTTACATCATTTATAAACACCTACCCAAGAATAAGACTTAAACACATCATGTATATTTATTTGGTTTTTAATTATGGGCTTCTCCTATGGATGAATAGCCTGCTCTATATCGATTTGTGATTTTTCTGTCACTTCTTTCAGCTTCTTAGTGAGCTTTATTAGCTACCAATAGCCCATAGTCATTCTGAATTTTTTGGTATATTGAAGAACAATTTGGTCTGACATCCTCTGCAATTTTGTTTGTATACTTCCAATAACTAACTGTTTGACTATTAGAAGTCACTCTTGAACTTTAGTTTCTTAAACTATTATATAAAGAGTTTTTTTCTGTTCCATAAGATTTTAATTGTGACAGGTCTTTTTTTCCTTCCCTGGGGAGATCCAAACATACTCTATTAGTTTATCTTCATGTAAAACAATGTCCAGGATGGGAAGTGGTTATTCCCATTTTAATAAAATCTTTCCTTAAAATGTCTGAGCCAACTTCATTTATATATGTGCTGATTCTTTTTATGAACCTTGTCATTTGATATTAACTAATCCTGGATTTAATCATATTCCTTTTTAGGATTTCTGTCTCAGTGCAACTACACAGGTGGGCATTGTTCAACATGGGGCGTCTTGATACTGTTTGGTGATTGAAAAGTTTGCTAAACAATTTGATTATCATTTAATCTACCCATACTGGTATAGAATGGGGTAGCTGATTGACTTCCTGATTTAGAGAGAGTCAGAGACAGGCCAAGCACTACAGTGTGTTATTTCCCTAGGGTCTGTGTCTGCTGGGTGCGACTTGCTCATTTTCCTGGACTGATTGAGTGATTGATTACTCTGTACACAATACTTGGTTATGCTATTACCCAGGGCGACTGAGCCAGGCAGGAGTCTTGGCTGTGATATTGTGTTCCTGTGGAAGGTGAGAATGCTTTGGAAGAAGAAACAAATTTGCAGAGCCAGTCTTTTGACAATCAAGCTGCTTTCTGTTAAACAACATTTGGAGGTGGGGGTGAGTGCAAGTGTGTACATTTTATAATACTTAACATTCTAGGCTTTAAAAATCCTCCAACTGCCGTTTGGCTTTTCCTAAAATTGACCTGAAATTTGGTGTCTTCATTATCATAAAGCTGCTCTGCTTCTTGGGGATGGCAAGATCCGATTGGCCGCGTATAAGTCAGGAGGCTACTGAGGACTGATTATTTCGAATGGCCCAGTCTAGAGAATCAAGGCATTCTCTCCTGACCCAGATATCTAATTAGTAGCATGTGGCCACTTGGAAGCGCTGGTGAGTCGACCGCAGCTTAAGACGTGTGGTGGCAGGAGAATTGGCTTTTCACAGGACATATTTTAAACATTTCCTTCCACTCTACCCTCAGTGTTTTCCCAAAATGTGTGGAAGGAAAGGGAAACACCGAAGATAAAATAATAATAATAATAATAATAATAATAATAATAATGTTTTTGTGTACCAAATCTTCTCTTGCACCATCTCATCTCTGAATGGCACAGTTCTGCCAGAGATGTGACATGCTGCTTAGTACACAAAGATGAATACAGAAAAGGATCCAAAGGGATTTAAAGGTCAATGGATTATCTATTAAGCAACTGACTCTCAATATGCCTCAATTTGTCTAGGTCATGATTTATTGCCTGCAATAAATGGACCAAGATCTGCTTGTTTTCCTCTGTAGCCATTCTCTTTCAAATCTCCTCTCCAGCCAGGTCTTTGATCCCTGATCATTATTAAATACTTTGTTATTAGTTGACAGTCAATATTTTTAAAATTTACTTTTAAGTTACAGATCATTTTCGTTTGTAAGGGCACTGGGCTTTTTGGAAGGTCAAAGGCAAACACTTTGAAGAATATAATTCTACAGACAAGGGGAGTAGATCTATTCCATCTCTGTGGCCTGTCTCCAAATAGCTTGTTCACTGGAACACTGTGAGACAGGAGATGCCAAGTTTTACTGAGCTTTCAGGGAATGGTACAGTATTTTAATTTACTGGATCTATTCAGTTTCTAATGGGTGAATTTCACCCTGGCACTAAATTCAGGAAATAAGCCATTTCTTGTGCGTACTACATACAATGCACCTTTACTCGGTTTCAACCTTCTAAAATATCCCCAGATCTAGGGACCCTGAAACCTTGCTTTTTCATTTGGGGCAGGAGTGATGTGATGGAATCCATTGCTGGATATTTTATTTGGCAACTCTAGTGGATCAAAGTCTCATCAACAACCAAGGGTTCACTAGAGCAAAGCTAAATCCAGGACAGGTGGTTCTGGGAAGTAGGGCTTGCCATTTCCAAAGAGTGTGTTTCGGCGGAAATGTTATGCAATGCATGTGACATATTCAATACTCTTTTTAAAATAGAAAGCTGCAGTAATGGCTTGTCCAAACAGCCCCAAAGTTGGGGTTCTTATGTATTGTTTCACATGAGTACCAGTATTTCAATGTTCTACAGATGGTCTTGGAATTAAGGGATAAAGAATTGCAGATTCGGTTAATCATTCCATATACTCATTATTATCAGTCCCTTCTTTCTTTGCAACATATTTCTCAAATGTCTGCGATGTAGTGGTTACGAATTGGGCTGTAATCAGCTGATTTTACAAAATCAATGACTTCTTCATTGTGTTGTTGCCACAACATAAATGGAAACTATTTTACATATGGATCTTCCTGGGTTAAATACATGGGAATCAAACCTAAAACATGTGTGGAATAAAATGATGAAGAAGCTCAATATAACTAGTCAGAACTAGGCCAGCGGCTGGCTATGGAACCGACCATCAATTACACATATGGAAGTTCAAGTGGAAGGAGAAGAAAATCAAAACAGTTCTATGACCTTGATTATATTCCATCTTAAGTTAGAGATCAAGAATAGACTTGACGTAACACATACTAATGGAAAATGAGCAGACACACTGTGGCTCTCTTTCACAAAGAAAGAAAACACCAGGTCTGGGGACTCATTTATATATATATTAGTGATGATCAATTTGTCTCCCAAAATATTATTTATTTTTCAGATGTATGAAATCCTAATCCAAATGCATAAAATATTAATGTACATTTTAAATACATTGATATTATTGTCTTATTACATATTTTGCCATAAAAGAATACTGGTGGTTATATAGGTTTATGGCTATGTACTTTAATACTGCAGAAAATATACTATCCTTGTATTAAGGGACTACATTATCACAATCTAAGCTTTTAATATTAGAATTAAGGTTTGGCAACATGATCATTTCTAGAAGTTCTAAACAGAAGGAATTTAGTAAAATTACCTTGTTAACGGTTCAACAACTGTTGTCACTAACAGTGTTTCTGGGATGGTAGACGCATGTTCTGAAACCACCATTAGCATTATTCCTCTGCTTCATATGAGTGCAGACATTTTCTCAAAATACGAGGAAACAGACTAATGTTAGCCTCATCGACTAGTGAAATCTTAGAGCGATCGGATCCTAGAACTGAAGGAGCACTTACTGATTTTGAAGCTCAACCCTTTCATTTGACCTATGTGTGAGAAGTAGCCCTGATGGCTCCAAAGTAGAAGCAGTTGATTGCTAAGCACAAGGTTGACAGTTCTAACGCAGCAGCCAGCCCACGGGAGAAAGTCACAGGAATCTGCCTCTGTGAGAGATTTACAACTTGGAAACTCTATAGGTAATTCTGCTCTGTCCTGTAAGGAGACTAGGAGACAGAACTGTCCTGACAGCAGTTTATTCGTTTGTAATATGTGCTCAGGGTCTTCACAATATTGGTTCAATATTTCATATCTTTTTTTCATAGTGAAACTTGAAGGGATGGGTGGGGCAGGAAGCAAAAAATGTATTTACCCCCACCTCAAGTCCTATCATTACTCGGTTTCTGGTGAGATGAAATGTAGATTGGTGTAGAAGCTCCTGCGAGGTTGACTAAGATAAATAAATCCAGTGACACTCATATATGTGTAAGAACGAGCTTTATATTAAGAAAGCATCCCAGTTGTCCAACTCGAGCTCATAAGTCCAATACTAGCCCCTAGGTCCCTCTTCAGACTCAAGCCGCCACAAGCAAAGATGCAGAATCCAGGAAGATCACAGGTCAGTACTTGCCAAGCCGCGTGACTCCAAGGGCCATGGAAACATGGCTGGGCTCCAGCAGTTCTCAGGGGGTTCAGCAAGCAGGAGTGTTAAGGCAGTGAGAGTGGTGGTCCCTGGGCCCCGGTTTATGAGAAGGCCACTCCCACAAGGAGACACCATCTGGCTGCAACCTGATTGGCAGATTGAATACCAACGCTATACTTTTATATATCTTCAAGTTGACATGAAATTCTTTAACTACCAAGTTCCCTGGGTAAAAGTGTGATGACTTTACATCATCATTGAAGACTCAAAAATTGAATTAATTTAAACGGATATAAAATGGATTCATAATACAGATTTAAATATTGAGAGTGAATTTAGAGTGAGAGGAGTTACTTGGAATAACTTTTCTTGATGGCAATTGAATGTTCAATTGGGGAAGAAAAGAAAGTTCAGTTGGAAGGAAAATTGAAGGAAGTTAAGGAGGAATGAGCTAAGAGATTTATTTGGTCCCATTTCTTCATTTCAATGATCATAATGTGCTTCAGACACATTGAGCCTTCTGATATTTGATTTCCTGGGAAATAGGAAAGTCAGGAGTGAGAGAAATGGGATTTTGAAATCCTTAGATTCAGTCCATTGATGCCTTGAAAACTGGTTCCCAGTACGTAAGAGCACCCTTACCAGCTTTACAAGGCTCTCTCAAGAAGTAGTCTTATGGGTAATGTCTTCACTGGTTTGCTCAAAAGAAAGTTTTGATGAGCTCAGAACTTATTACATCAGACACTTTTCTCTGCTTGTTATAATCATAGAAATAAAATAATGTCACAAAATACTTTTAAAATATCAATAAATCCATATCTTAAACCAAGTATTATTTTCATTTCTTTTGTTCTTGTTCAATCTTTGCCACAGCGGCACATATGGCATGCATATCTATATCTATCTATATCTATATCTATATCATCTACATCTATATCTATCTTCTATATACATATCTTCTATATACATATCTTCTATATCTATCTATATCTATATCTATCTATGTGTAAGTGTATATATATCTTTTGTTTTATCAAAAGCTTTTATGCATGTTGCTATATTGTGGACACAACCATCATATGGTGTCCCATAAATATAATGCTTATAGTGTCTGATTTCTTTTTCTATTTGAGTCAAATGGTAGTTCAACAGCATAACAGCACACAATTACAATCTTTGTTCAAATGCTCATTCTTTATATTCATATGGAAAGGCCACAAGAGTGTATTCCTTTTTGTGTTATTTTGGTAATACTAAGGCCCTGCAAATTAAACTCAGCTGTAGTAAGGAGGCAGGGCATGATAATTAATACTCATTTTTGTCAGTCAATTCTGGTAGGTTGGCTCCAAATTAGTCCAGGCTGTTTCACAATCCTTAATTGCTCCCTACAAAATGTGATCATGCACATTTGGCTATATATTATTGAAGATTTTGTTTCCAAAAATACTTGTATTAGGCTGTGAGTACTAAATGGCTTGGAATAATACACAGGGAGAAATAAGTGATAAGCAAGGGGAAACAGGACAGATAGTCTGATGTTAATGGGCACAGAAATAAATGCATGAGGACATCACAAGTAGGAAGACAAAGAGGAATGGTAAGTGCAAGAAAGAACTGTGGGATAATCAGGGTCTCAGGTGGTAGGTGCAGGCAGTGAGCTGTACAAAAAGAATTAGATGTTGGCAATGAGATTTAGTAGAGAGTTTGTGTAGTGACATATTTTGCTTGTCTCTCTATTTGTTGTATCTCATGAAATGAACTCTCTTCAATAATGGTGAGCCGGAATAGTACTCCCCTAAGACATGTTGAATGTGAAGGTGATTATACATCACATCAGCTTTTCAAAGGATAACTGAACTGCTTTTGTGAAATGCATACTAAATAATTTTATGGATGTTACAATTAGCATTCAGTTTCCTTTTCCGGATTGAGTCTCAGGTGATGATAAGGACTAATATATGTATTATGGGAAAATAAGAATTGGTATTTGTTCTAGCTATGTTCTATATAAAAACAAAGACATCAGCAATATATGTCCATAGTTGTATATACAATATTTAAATATAGAATATTAAAACAATTTGTTGAACTGTGGGTACTGACATCTGAGTCATAAAATCAGACTAACAAAGTTAATGCATTTAAGCTTCTTCTGTCTCTATAATTAATAAAACAAGCATGATGAGTGATTGTAGAACAGAAAACAGATTGGCTTGCATTTTGAATCATGTCAAGTCTCATTTAGCATTTGAGGTGGTTTTATGTTCATAGTTACAGGGAGACATTATTGGGACGAGAACACTCAGCCAGACCCAGGGGTTCCCGTGGTCAGCTCAGGAGATGCCGACGCCTCACACGCTCAGGATCGTGGCACTCTGTCCCTGTATCTCAGGGAGTCAGGCCATTGGAGTTCTCTAAATCAATAGTTCCGAATTATTATACGAGGACTCCTTCTGGTATGCCAAGGGACATTTTTATTTCAAATATATATGACATTTACAAACTGTCACAAAGTAGGTTTTTGTGAGCCTATTCTCTCTCCTGCGATTACCTAACAAATTATTTGCATTTTGAAAGTCAATAGGCTCTCCACATTTCATCACTCTTGTATCCTTCTAGATCAAGTAAGAAGCAATTCCATTTTGTTGAGTCTATATGCTGTCCTAAAGTAACTATTTAGGTATTCATGAAACTTCTTAATATGTTTCTGTACTCCACTTAGCCCAACAATATGCACTTATAAAGTGTGTGTGTGCGCCTGTGTGTGTGCGTGTGTGTGTTTCTTTTGCAAGACACTAACCCTAACTATCCTGACACAATTCCAAATGCAATTCTTGTTCTTTTGATTCTAACCATGGGGGTAAATCAGATTTTACAGTTTAAAGAGGTCAGTTCTTTAGATTTCCAGGTTTGTCAAGATGTCAGAACCCAGTACCATATTCAGATTCATAGAATTCCCCAACTTTTGCCCAACTGGCTACATCTTGGGGTGCTTCATCCTCTCTGGATTCTAGCTGTTCACTAAGGGATTTTAAGCCTCTTCTATTTCTGACTTGCTGTCTCCCACCATCCCCTCAGGCTCTAGAATTTATTAGAGCAATTCAAAGAACATAAGGCATTGTTATACTTCTGGTCACAATATTATTATAAAATATATCTCTCAGGCCAGTATAAAGAAGAGAGACACATGGTAAAGTCCTAAAAGTTCTCCAATGTAAAGTTTCTATCTTTCCCCAACCAGGAATCCCCACTGTTTTTAATGAAACCTTATTATATATTCAAGGTTTATTGAGTCATTGTCCATAGGATTGCTCTTAACCTCTAGTTAACTTCTTTTTTTTTTTTTGACCAGTTCATGCTCTTTTATTTTAACAGTTTTGTTGACATATAATTTACACTGAATCATACAATTGAGTGGTTTAATCATATGAAAATGAGTTGTGTGATCATCACCACCATCAATTTTAAGACATTTTCTTTTCTCTCGTTCTCATTATTATTGGTTTCCCATTTCCCGCTCCCTTCCCTGCTATAACTTTAGAAATATTAATCCAGTTACAGTCTCTATAGCCTTACCAAACCTAGGTTTCATATACAGTAACATATAGAAAAATAATAATAATGGGATAAAATAGAAAAACTCAATTGAAGGGAGAGTAACAAATATTAAAAACTAGAACAAAATTTTAATTGGTCAAAATGATAACGAA
>NW_022103958.1:10288320-10299895 GCF_000313985.2 Echinops telfairi
CAGACGCTATATCTTTTGATAGCCGGGCACCATCAGCTTTCTTCACCACATTTTCTTATGCACACATCTGTCTTCAGCGATCATGTCGGGAAGGTAGATGTCATAAAATGACCGTTTAGCTGAGCAAGGTGCTCTTGTACTAGGGGAGTACGCATGAGGAGGCCCAATGTCCACCTGCCACCCTACTACCAAACCAATAATTAATGCATCTAGGTCCGTTCCCCCCTTAATCTTAAATATATTTATATATGTACATGGCTGTAGTTAGGCTTGTATCAAGAAGTTAACTAGACTTGCATATATACAAGTCTAGTTAACTTCTTGATTGGGCTTTCCGGTATGGTCATCCACCATCTAAGGTCATCTTCCTAGTATAACATAGCATTTGAGTCCTTGGGGATCAGCCATCTTTCAGAAGTTAAGAACAAAGAAGAATTCTTTGTGTAAGCTAAGTGTGTAACTCCGAGATGTGAACTAATGGAAATTGCTATTATATTTAATGACAAATATTATATTTAATGACAAATAAAGGGAAAACATGTCAGATAAAACAGGTTAAAGAGACGAGTAACGATGGTGTCAGGTATACTATTTAGTGTGAATTGCTCACAGTTTTTGTCTTAAAAGAACATTCATAGGATGTCCAAGTGACCATAAATGGGTCCGGTGTCCCCACTCTGCACTCCCCCTCATTCACAATGCTATGATTTTTTTTTTTTTTTGGTCTTTGATGCCTGATACCTGATCCCTTCAACACCTCGTGATCACACAGACTGGGTGTGCTTCTTCCATGTGGGCTTTGTTGTTTCTCAGTTAGATATCTGCTTGTTTATCTTCAAGCCTATAGGATCTCAGACTCTATATCTTTTGATAGCCGGGTACCATCAACTTTCTTCACCATATTTGCTTATGCAGCCACTTTGTCTTCAGCGATCGTGTTGGGATAGGCTGGTGTGCTTTCGAGGGCCCATCTGTGGGCAATTGGACATCCCCTTGCAGAAGGGCCGGGGGGAGGAGATGAACCATCAAGGTGCAGTGTAGCAATGATGAAACATACGATTTTCCTCTAATTCTTGAATGCTTCCTCCCACCAACTCTAATGATTCCAATTCTACCTTACAAATCTGGCTGGACCGCAGTATATACACTGGTACAGATAGGAACTGGAAACACAGGGAATCCAGGACAGATGAACCCCTCAGGACCAGTGGTGAGAGTGGCAATACTGGGAGGGTGGAGGGAAGGTGAGGGAGAAAGAGGCAACAAATTAAAAGGATCTACATATAATCTCCTCCCTGGGGTATGGACAGCAGAGAAGTGGGTGAAGGGAGACATCGGATGGTGTAAGATATGACAAAAGAATAATAATTTATAAATGATCAAGGATTCATGGGGGAGGGGAGAGCAAGGAGAGAGGGGAAAAATTAGTTGCTGATACCAAGGGCTCAAGTAGAAAGCAAATGTTTTGAGATTGATGAGGGAAACAAATGTACAAAAGTGCTTGCCACATGGATGGATGTATGGATTGTGATAAGAGTTGTACCAGCCCCCAATAAAATGATTTTTTTTTTAAAAAGGAACATTTAGATAGAGACTTAATGGGAACATGTGAAGGAGTGTTCTGAGGCTAGAACATTCTAGGCAGTGGGAAATCATGCTCAAAGGCTCTGAGATGAGAATGCACCATTGCTGTCATTGTTAGATGCCATCGGGTTGCTCTGGACTCATAGTGACCCCCTGGGTAACAGAAGGAAGCTCTTGCTATATTCAATCCCATTGTCAATCAATCTCATTGACAGGCTCCGTCTTTGTCACTGACCCGCGACTTCATCCAGAAGGATGCCCATCTCAGGGACAAATCCCTCTGGTAACACATCTAAAGTACATGAGAGTAAGTCTCACTGTTCTTACTTCTAAGGGAGACTTTGACTATACTTCTTCCAAGACTAATTTGATTGTTCTTCGGGAAATCCACAGTACTTTCAATATTCTATCCCCAAATCATATTTCAAACGCATCAATCCTCCGTCATCTTCCTTATCCATTGTCATGCTTTCCCAGGATTGTGAGTCAATTGAAAATACCACAATGGACTGAATCAGGTGCACCTTAGTTCTCCACGTGGCATCTTTGTGCTTCAACACTTTCAAGAGTTTGTATGCAGCAAATTTGCCAATTGCAAAATATCATTTAATTTCTTGACTGCTGCTTCATGACCATTGACTGTGTATACAGGCAAAATGAAATCAAAACAACTTAAAAATTGTCTATACTGTTATTCATAAGGTTTTCGATGGCTGATAGGTTAAAATTGGAAACCCTCTTTCTCCTTCCTTCCTCATTGTCTTTTCGTAGTATGAGAGCTCTGGTGAAACCTGTTCAACCTTGGATGACCCTGATGGTATTTGAAACACCAGTGACATAGCTGCCAGTATCACATTAACATGCAAGGCACCACAATATGACAAATTAGCAGAGGAATTTGGGGAAAACACATTCAAAACAAACTCATTGCCATTGAAACCCTCCTGTAGGTTTTGTAGCCTGAAACTGCTTACTGGAGTAGAAACCCCAGTCTTTCTACCAACGAGCTGCCGGTGGTTTTGAACGCCTCACCATGTGGTTCACAGTCCACCATGTAATACTACACAACCAGTGCTACTGCGGGAAAACCCACTAGTGCTAAAACAATGGTGAAGAGCTAGATATAGGTCTAATCTGTGAGCGAGGAAGCTAGTAGAACAGGAGGCCATTAAGGAGGTTAAAGAAGATGCTGTAAACCATGAAAATGTATTTGAATTTCACTCTAAATAACAAAGGAAGGAGGGTTTTGAATAGAGGGTTCTATCAGATGATTTTAGAAAGATCAATCTGGCATCTAAAAATAGCTTCAAAAGCAGTAAAATGGAATTTAAAAAATAATGTACTTTTGTAAGCTGTTTTGTTTGTTAAGATCCCTGTGTCCAAATGTGTGTTGCTGAGTTGGATCTGATTCATAGTGAACCTATAATATGTATACCTGCTTGTGGATTATTCTAGGATGCAGGATTTTTGGGTGCCAATCACCAGGTCTTTTGTGCCATGGAGGAGCTCATGGATTTGAACTTCCAATATTAGAGTTCCTACGCAAGCATGTAACCATTTGTTACAAGGGCTCCGTCTATTTGAAAATGTTATTGTTGCTAGGCACCTTTGGAATGGTTTTGACTCATGATGACCACATGACCCACCCAAACAACCCCTTTCCCGCCCCCGCAGTCCTGTGCCACCCTCTCAATTGCAATGTTTGGTCCATCTTTGCCAGCTACTGAATCAACCCAATTCCTTGAGGGGTTTTCTCTTTCCCATGAGTCATTTTTGTATTGTTTTTGTATAAAACTTGAGTGACTTATTACAGAGGAATCCCTCTGTTCTAGGCACTGTTACTTCTGCCACAGCCTCCTTTTCCTATGTTGTAAGGCAGGCTCTTCCTTATGGTACACACTCCTTCCCCACCTAATTGAAGTGTGTCCTAGCTCCCTGCCTCCACTGGACTCTCAGGCCTCTTTTGACACTGAACTGGGCAACCAGGAATAAGAGCTTTCTGCCAAACAGAAGAGAACTGTGTCTCATGTATTGTGCTGCAAGATCCCACAGATCCCTCTGAGCAGGCCAGCTGGCAGCTTCAAGTTGATGACATTGGAATCAAAGGGACTCATAATTCTGCACAGCATCTTTCTGCCCACCTGAGTTAGATTGACTACAATTCAGGCAAGGGTGGCACCGGCCATATGACTTTGCCACCCACACTTCTTTAGGCTTTGATTTACTCGGGATTGGTTTCCTATTGAGTGAAGTACAAACAAATATGCCTTTCTTAAAAAGAAGAGGAAAAGTGTGGGCATAACCATGGCGCGCTTTCTCCCCTTTTTCGGATCAGCTTTCTCTCTTTTGCAGACTTTAGTACCACTCCTGAGACAATTAAGATAATTCGGCCATTTAAGTACTAACTGCCACAGCGGTCTTAGAACCACTTACTTTTTTACTACTAAAATGCTGTAAAAGGACCTTATTGCTTATTGGAATTTTAATGTCTTTTTATTGGGCTTGGACTAGACTGAGCATTGGAGTTGACTTTGTGTTTGTTCTTAAATAGACATGGAACAGCGGGAATAAAGGGAAGAAGTTATTTAAATTCACCTCGAATGACTCCAATTTGGAAAGCGCCTTGGTGGTGTCTTTGTAAAGCATTGTTTTGACTTGGACTAAGAAGCCCCTGGACAGCTTGGGAGGCAGTTTTGTGAGAAGGCGGAGCACACTGAAGTCGCAGCAAAAGAAGGGCCTATAGCCCTTTCAGACTAAGAGCTTTCATTCCAGTGATGAAGAAAAACTAATTGTATTCATTTCGTGGTTGTCAGGAAACCACTCATAACTCAGATTCACATCATATAGCCCTTTAATAATGCAGATAGCCTGCTGGAAGCCAGTTGGGCCCTGCATTTCAGTTGAAATCAAGGTTGTAATGGGAAGCCATGGTGGGTCAGTCGACCTTCACCCTGCAGGACAGGCAAATGCCCAAGTTTACCATGAGGGATATATTTCAGGGATGACACTTTTGAGGAATGAAAATAGAGGAAAGACACTCCTGCTAATTAACCAACTAGAAATCACTCAACTAGAAAAAAATAAACGAGGAAAATCCTGTAGTGATGCCATACTAGGGGAATTTAATCCAGCTGCACCACTGCAGTGCAAAGGGTTAGTGCCCCTAAGCGGGGAACTAAGAAGTGGAGGCCTTGGAGTCCACCGGGATATAGCTCAGAAGAAAGGTTGGATGATGTACTTCTGAAAGCGGAGCCATTGCAAACACCCTGGATCGCAGATCTTCTCTGACACACCTGGGTGACCAGAAGTCGACTCAGATGGCAATTGGTTTGGACCCTGGTTATGGAGTAAACCCTGGCACTTGCTTTTGTTTTCTGTAAACTGGGGATAATGATAATCGCAGCAATAATAGCAAAAACGTCTAAGATCACACGCAGGCTCTCTTAACGGCATGCATATATTAACTCATTTAACTTTTGGATAGCATTGATAAGTGGGTATTTATTTTTATCCCTCAAGTAAAGAAATCAAACTACAGGAATAATTTACTCAGTCTCAAGGTCTGTGGGAAACAGGGATTAGGTTCTAACAGGCAACGCACCTCTGGAATCCATGGTTTCACCTGCACTATGATTCCATGTGGTGCTCTGGAAACTAAGGGAGACCCTGGATGCCAGCCCCCTTGTTGGTGTCCGGTGCCCTTGAGTTGGTTCTGACTCTCAGCTACCTGACCTAGAACACCACCCAGTCCTGCTTCATCACCACCATTGTCAGCGACCGACCGTCATCTAGCCGTCTGACAACCCGGTGCATAACAACAGAAGGAAACCTCGGCCAGTCCTGTTCCTTATCCAAGAATACTTTGCCATCTGACCACTCTGATCCATAGGACTTCTGTTAGTTGATTTCCTGAAGTGGATTACCAGATCTTCATTCCTAAGCTTTCTTGGTATAGAAGGTTCCACTGAAACTCATTCAGAAACCTAGCCACATCCTGATAGCACAGGTGCAATGGTCGGGAAGGGCGAGGTCTCCTGCAGATGAGCTGAGAAGCTACCACTGACCCATCAATGCCCCTTCCTGGTAAATAGTAAGTGTAGAGGGAATACTAAGGGACAGTGGTGGTGCAGTGGGTTAAACACTGAGCTGCAAAACTGCCAGGCCAACATTTCAAATCTGTCAGCTGCTTCACAAGAGAAAGATGAGGCTGTTTACTTCGGTAAAGATTTAGATGAGTTTGTCTACTCCAGAGGATGAGCCCTGGTGGCCTAGTGGTTATGAGTTGGGCTGCTAACTGCCAGGTCTGCCACTCAAAACCACCAGCAGCTCTGCAGGAGAAATCAGGCTTTCTACTCCCATAACGAGTTACAATCTCAGAAACTCACAGCCAGGGGCAGTTTTACCCGGATCTATATTGTCTTTGGGAGGTGTCATCAATTCCATAGCAGTGGGTTGGGTTTCGGTTTGATCGAGTCCAGTAAAGACTTACACTCCTGGAAACCCTACGGAGCGGTTTTCTTCTGTCCTATAGGCTCCCTGTGAGTTTGAATTTTTTGTGTGTGTACTACTTCTTTTTTTTTAATCATTTTATTGGGGGCTCTTACAACTCTTATCACAATCCATACATATATCCATTGTGTCAAGCACATTTTTACATTTGTTGCCATCATCATTCTCAAAGCATTTGCTTTCCATTTGAGCCCTTGATATCAGCTCCTCATTTTTTGCCCTCCCTCCCTGTTCCCGTTCTCCACTTGGTGGCAGTGTGGGTTTTGAAGCCTTAATGAATACTGAATATTATTATTGTTAGTGAGACAGATAGTCAGTTACCAGTTTATATATTAGACAGATGTCCAGTAGACCTCTGTCCCTATGAAATAGCACCCTGGGCACCTAGACACACTCTTGTAGTGAAATTCTATGTTCAGACATCTATTGACAATAATCCTCAATCAAAATTTAGCTTTCAGCTAAAAGTGCCAAATTTAAACCAGGATGAAAGGCTTGTGATTCAAACATCATAATACCTTCTCTGCCATTTCTTTGCCCTTAATAAAACATCTGTCTTCATTCTTTATCCTTACCCTTTGGCCTCATAGCTATATTCAAAATCGTCGCTGTAACTTCAGCATCAATAGCCATGTCAACCTCTTTGCCAGCTTCAATCTACTTTTTGCTTCACGTTCTCTGACTTCATCAGAAGTTGCTGTCACTAAGGAAACTTTTAGAGAGATGCCTCTACAACTAATAAAATGGGATTCCTTCTCTGTTATTCCTGGAATGGAGCATACTGCATCTTTTTTTATATATGGCTTTATACTTTTCCAGGTAGTTAAGGACATGAATCTACTGATCCTTAAAGTTTGCTTCTTTTTTGTTTACTCCTTTCTTCCTCAACAAAGAAGAATTTCTTGAAAATAACTTGCTGACCTGGAATCAAGACCATGAAACTCTTGACGTGGCCTGTTTCCCCCAATTACTTTACTGTTGTTCGTGGAATTATCCACTGTTTCTCCTTGTGGCTTGTCTATGAACTGAGTGTGCCAAATCAAATAGGGTCACATTTTGCTTAGAACAAACTGATATGACCAAACCTACTACCAACAATTCAATTTTGACTCACAGTGATATTTTATAATGTTTCCAAGGTGATAAATCTTGACAAGGGTGGGATAGCCTCATCTTTCTCCTAAGAAGAGGTAGGTAGGTTTGAACCCCCGACCTGTGGCTAGCATGCCAATGCTTAGCCAACAGGAACACCGGGGCTGGTGTTTAATAGAACATGGTCTGGAATAGGACCAGAACATCTGGCCCCAAATCAAGAATTCTGCTGTAACTTAAGGCTAATAACTTCATATCTTCTGCTGTTGAATATATTAATTCACAATACTGTTTTATAGTTGAAGCAATATTTATATAAACCACCAAAGTTTAGAGTACCAAGGCCAGTAGCCCTGTGCTGCTAAAAAGCTCAAACTCCTTCTCTGCCATTGAGTCAATTCTGACTCTTGGAGACCTTTGAGGACAGAGGAGAACTACCGTTGTAAGCCTTTATGGGGGGGCAAAGCTTCATCTTTCCCCACAGAGCAACTGTTGGTGTTAAACGACTAACCCCGTGGTTAGCAGCCTAAATTGTAAACCACTAAGCCCCCAAACCAGAAAATCAAACACACTGCCATCGAGTCGATGCTGACTCATATTAACCCTATAGGACTGGGTAGAACTGTCCCTTTGAGTTTCTGGGCATGTTACTCTAATGGAGTAGAAAGCCCCTTCTTTCTCCTAGGGAGCAGCTGGTGGTTTCCAACTGCTGACTTTGCAGTTAGCAGCCCACCAATAACTACTAAGTCCCAAAGGCTCCGACTCCATTACTAGAAAGTTCCACAACTTCTTTCGGAAGCTCTGTTTCTGTCTAGCTATTGCTGCATCATCTCTAGACTGTACTTCATATACTTCTGCCTCAAAATTGTTGCTAGAATTCTAGCCTATTCTCACAGTTCAAATTGTTGGGCTATAATGTCCTAATATTTTATATATCATAGGTGACAAAAAAGTAAGTGACTATCTCTTAAGGCTCTTTTAAGCCCAGGAATAGTTTATTTGTCTACATGTATTTATCTACGTGTGTGTGTGTGTGTGTGTCTGTGTGTGTGTGTATGTGTCCAGTTGTCAGATAGTTGATTCTAATCATGGTGACCCTCTGTCAGAGTAGAATGTACTGACTTGGATTTTCCATGGCTGATTTTTTTTGAAGTTGATTGTCAGCATTTCTTCTGAGCCACATCTGAAAACACAAATATCTAAACTTTCAGTTAGCAACTAAGCATGTGCTAATCATTTGTATCATCAATGGATTCCATATATATAATTTATAAATATATAGCCTATTGCATTGTCAAGAGTGTTAATATTTACTTGGTGCCTTAGAGTTAGTGTTATTTGTTGTTCACTCTTTATTGGTTGATATGGGTAGATATCTGAGTTTTGAATAGTTGAAGGGTCTGAGTTTCTAAACTTTTCTGCACTTTCTAGATTTCTGTCTTTTATTAATCTCCAACTTTGCTGCTCCATAGATGGCCCCATAGATGGCTTGGCCAGCAGAATAGATGGGTTGATTCTTTCATTAAAAATACAAAGGAAAGCTGACAATGAATAAAAAGAAAACTGGAATATGTTAGGAAGGGCATAAAAAATTTAGAGTTGGCCTGAAAAAATGTGGTTTTACCCTGGAGATCATAGTTCAATATCTAAGGTCATAGATATGACTAAGGAAAAAATTCACAACTGTAAAATCAGAGTGGTGTTCTACATTTTCATTCTAGTACTGCATCAATCCCAAAGTGTCATGGTTTTAAATAGACTGACTATAAAAAAGGTAAGATATTACATTTCAGAGAGTTTAATCAAAATAGCTTCTCTTTAGAATGATTCTGAAAGAGGGAAAGGATTATACTTAGGACAATCACATGATTGTCTAACCATGAGAAATTTGTCCCCCAAATAAGAGAATGCTAAAATCATTAAAATGTTCTTCATTTATTATCCAAAAAGTACCATTGATGTACAGAGTCAAACTATAAAGGTTTTTACGTGGGATATTTGGAGGATTCTCCCGGCTAGTTTTGAGGAACACTCTTTCATTAACTGGCAGCACAAATGAGAGAAGGGGGGTCACCATTGATTCTCCACACTGACTGATCCCAGGAGAGGAAAGGAAGAGGAGCAAAGGTGTAATGGAAACTTTCTGGACTCCATTGGAAGCAAAGTGATTTTTACAAAGCTTTCCTTGAAAGGAAATCTAACACCATCATCAGCTAGGTTGATAAAGCAAATGGTACAATGTTTTTGGGCTACCTTGAGCTGCACATCTTTATTGCCTGTTCTTCATTATCTTTTGGTCTTTAAATTTCTAATTCCCGTTTGACTTCGCTGTTATTGCTATAGGGTACCACATCACAATAACAGAAACACTGCCTTGTCCTAGACTACTCCCACACCTGTTGCGCTCCGAGTGCATTGTTGCAGCTACAATGTCAATACATCATGTCCAGGATTGGCCTCTTTTTCATGTACCCTCTATTTTACCAAGTATGACATTCTGTTCCAGAGAATGAGCTCTCCTAATAACATGTCCAAAGTATTTAGCAAAGTCTCACCACACTCGCTTCTAAGGAGCATTCTGGCTATACTTCTTTCATTGTTCTTTGTTCTTCTGAAAGTCCAGGGCACTTTCAATATTCTTTACCAACACCCTCATTCAAATGCCTAGCATCTTCTTGTCTTCCTTTTTCAATGTCCGGTTTTCACATGGAGTTTGAGTCATTGAAAAAAGCATGGTTTATGGCAGGTGTATGTTGGTCCTGAAAATGATATCTTTGATCCTTTTTGGTTTTTTTTTCTATATCTTGTATACTTTTAAAGGGTCTTGGGCAGCAGATTTTTCCAATGAAACATTTTAATTTCTTGACTGCTGGATTCCTGAGCATTGGCTGTGGATCCAACGAGAACAACTTCTTGCTAACTACCATCTTTTTCTCCATTTATCATGATGTTCTCTATGGGTGTGGTTGTGAAGAAGTATTTTCCTTATATTCAGTTATATATAATCATACTGCAGGCTGTTTCTTTGATCTTCATCAGTAAGGGCTTCAAATCCCTTTTCTTTCCGTCGGCAAGATGGTGCTATCTGCGTATTGCAGACTGTTAATGAGCTTTCTTCTAATCCTAATGTATAGTTTTTCTTGGATTACGTGATCAGCATAAAAATTGAGTGTTTGCCAAACCCACTGTCATTGAGCTGATTCCAATTCAGAGTAATCCCTATGAAAACATGGGATTTTCAAGGCTGGAAAAAAAATTTAATCATTTTATTGGGCATGTTACAGATATTATAACAATCCATAAATTAATTGAATCAAGCACACTTTTATATTTGTTGCCATCATCATTTTCTTTTTTTGTTTTTTTTAAATCGTTTTATTAGGGGCTCATACGACTCATCACAATACATACATACATCAATTTCATGAAGCACATTTGTACATTCATTGCCCTCGTCATTCTCAAAACATTTGCTCTCCACTTAAGCCCCCTGCATAAGGTCCTAATTTTTCCCTTCCTTTCCCCGTCCCACATCCCTCATGAGCTCTTGATAATTTATAAATTATTATTTTGTCATATCTTTCCCTGTCCGAAGTCTCCCTTCATCCACTTTTCTGTTGTCCGTCCTCCAGGGAGGAGGTCACATATAGATCCTTGTAAACGGTTCCCCCTTTCCACCCCACTCTCCCAGTATTGCTACTCTCAGCACTGGTCCTGAAGGGATCATCTGCCCTGGATTTCCTGTGTTCCAGTTCCTATCTGTACCAGTGTACATCCTCTTGTCTAGCCAGACTTGCAAGGTAGAATTCGGATCATGATAGTGGGGGGTGGGGGGAGGATAGAGGAAGCATTTAGGAACTAGAGGAAAGTTGTATTTTTCATTGTTGCAACATCGCAACCTGTCTGGCTCGTCTCCTTCCTGAGACCCCTCTGCAAAGGGATCTCCAGTGGCCTACAGATGGGCTTTGGGTCTCCACTCTGCAATCCTCCCTCATTCACTACAGTGAGATTTTTTGTTCTGATGATGCCTTATACCTGATCTCTTCGACACCTCATGGTCGCACAGGCTATTGTGATTCTTCCATGTGGGCTTTGTTGCTTCTGAGCTAGATGGCCGCTTGTTTATCTTCAAGCCTTTAAGACCCCAGATGCTACTATACCTTTCGGCACCATCAGCTTTCTTTGCCACATTTGCTATGCACCCATTTGTCTTCAGCGATCATATCATGGAGGTGAGCACACAACGATATGATTTATTGTTCTTTGACGCCAGATAATTGATCCCTTTGACACCTCGTGACCACACAGGCTGATGTGTTCTTCCACGTGGGCTTTGTTGCTTCTGAGCTAGATGGCCGCTTATTTACCTTCAAACTTTTAAGACCCCAGA
>NW_022103958.1:10307693-10308855 GCF_000313985.2 Echinops telfairi
GGTACAAGGGGTCTCTGGGAGAAGGCACCACTGGGAGCACTGGCTACCCGGTGCTCTGGTTGCGGGCACTTCTCTCACCATCATCATTTTCAAAACATTTTATTTGTACCTGTGTCTTTTGTATCAGCTCCTCTTTTTCTCCGTTCCTCCCACTCTTGTGAATTCTTGATCAATTATGTATTGGACGAGAGCAGATTGCTTTTCTCCTGCAGAACATCTAATGGATCTGAACCACCTATTTGCAGTTAGCAGTCCAAAAATTACTCCAAAGTAGCACCAAGTGAAAGGATACAACCTAATGCATACCTTTCCTGATTTTTAATGCTTTTATTCCCTTGTTATGCTTGAATTATTGCCTCTGTCTGTGTACAAATTCACTATAAGCACACTAAAATATCTGAACTCCTCTTCTTTGCAATATTATCCAAGTTTGTCATTATCCGTGCATTCAAATGGCCATGCATAGTCAATGAAACATAAGTAACCCTCTTTGCAGCATTCTCACTTTTAGCTAAACTACATCTGATTTCAGCAATGATATTCTTTGTTTCCTTGTTTCATGTCCTCTTCCGAGGCTGGCTGAATTATTGTCAGCTACTTGTTGAAATATTACTGAAACAATTTTTTTTTTTTTTTGGTTTTGATTTTAGTATAGCAAAGGCTTACCTGCATGTGATTTGAATGGCATTGTTCCATTATTTTCTTATTCTGTTGGGTCACTTTCCCTTGGCATGGGCACATACATGGACCTCTTCCATTCAGTTCTCCAGGTAGTTATCTTCCAAGTTTGGGGCATAGATTAGTGAGTGCTTCCAGTGCTGGATCATTGTTTGAAACATTTTAAATTGGCATTATATCAATTCTTAGAGTGTTATTTTTGGTAATGGCTTCAGGACAGCTTGGATTTCTCCCACCATACACCAGTTTTGATCATAGACTTTCTCTTGAAATTGTTGAAGGTCAACAGCTTCTTTTGGGTCCAGTGATGAGGCGTACTGTTTATTCCTTCCGTTTTCTTTTGATGCTTCCTTCATCATTCAACATTTCCCCATGGAATTCTCCACTATCATAACTAAATTGTTGAATATTTTCTCTAGATTGTTTAACTTTTGATATGCTGAATATGTTCTTATTCTTGACTTGGTGCTCCATATATATTATC
>NW_022103958.1:10309451-10312307 GCF_000313985.2 Echinops telfairi
ATTGTTTACTGGTTTTTGTTTGTTTGTTTGTTTGTTTGTTTCCCCCCAGAAAGTAAACCTTACCCATAAAGGTCATTTAAGACTCCTTCTAGATGCAATGAGAAATCTACTTAAACAAAACAGTGGCTTTGATAAATCCATTTAGGCATGTATCGCTCTTTTCCCCAAGACGTGAAAAAGACAGTCTTTCCTAATGCCCACATTCTCTTGTATATAAAGCTAAAATGCTTTAAAAAACACCATCCCATTACAAAATTAGAATAATAACTTGTTTCCCTTTGTTGTGCTCCTTCAATATTTCTGAGAAAGGATCTTTCCTCAATAATATATAGGTTTCAAGGTGGTATATTTCTATTGTGATTGATCTTTTTCACAGTCAGGTCTACTCATGCATTTTATTATCATGAAAGGGGCTCTCTGCATTTCTCTGATTTCTTTATATTTCCCCCAAAGCATGGCATCAAGAATTTGATTCAGTAAGGCTTGGGGATTGCTGCATTTACCTCAGATGGGCTTCAGGCAACTGGAGCTAATTTAGCCTAACAGCCTGCAAATCTCATGATATACATAAAAAGCTAAGGTTTTCCATTTTTATTTTTTGTTTCTCCCAGCATCCGGCTTATTTCCAGGACACAATTTTGATACTGGAGTAAAAATTCATAACCTAAGCTTTGACACTTGCTTTATTATTTTTTAAAAAATTAAGATAGGTTATTGGCTCATTAGTATCCTAAATAAGTAATCACTTTCATAGTAGGTATAACGATTTTTAAATAGTCATAATAGGTCACCTCATTGAGTTATGGGATTTCCAACTTTATTAAGAGAATCTCAACTACTATGAGTAAAACCGTATCTGGTAGACACCGAACTCCTAGCTCTAAGTAACGGATTGTGTTGTATATTTAAATGAATGGATGATTAGATGTGAGGTGTTAAATTCACTGAGTCAATTAATTAATATAGACAACTTATTATGTCCCAGTTGCTGCTCTAGATGCTAAGCCAAAGCATGACGGTGTAATATACCCCAAAATTTTTGCTCTTGGCCCTTATTTTCTGAAGGGAGAAAGCATAAAAAATTAAAGTAGTATAAGTACATTATAGGGTCTACATATCCATGTATATTTAACAGCTGGAAGATAGGGTAAAACCTTCTACACATTAATAGCAGTTTTACAATTTCTCTGAGGCGCATAAAGAAATGATGCAGGACATTGATTGTCAACCCATTCTTTATTTGAAAACTTGCCCAGGTTCAGGGGCCCTGGTTTCATTAGCCACACACACATATGCTCACACTCCTCTCTTCAAAAATGTGTGAAAATGTTATTATCTTTTGATGCCATTTCTACTTACTTTTTGAAACCCATTCGTGTGTGTGTGTGTTTGTGTGTGTGTGTGTGCTGTGTCTGAGTGAGTTCCTCAAGTTCCTGGAAAAGCTTCAGGAAGAGAAATTGAAAATCTATATAAACTTTTTGAAATAGATATAGATATATAATATGGAAAAGACATACAGGAATGTAGGAATATGCTTGCAACCAATGAGATAATGTAATCCAAGATTTTTGTTCTGTAGGTAGCTCTGGGAACTGCTTCATAGGAGATGTTATTAGACAAAGATCATACAGTATCTTTTTCTTGTTCGTTTGTTTAACAGGTATGTGTGTATGTACACACACACACACACACACACACACTGAGTTTCTGGATGGCGATTTATGTTCTAAGGTTAATTATTTGTATCACACAAATCTGTTTCATGTCATTATTCCAACCCATGTTTGTAGGGGAAGTTATTCATGACCTCATAAGCAAATAAGACACAAAGACAAGTAGCTTAAGCTTGTTCTCTTAGATAAATTAGCTCAATTTTGAAAACCTGGCCCTCTGCTTAATTGTATATCGGAAGTTGGTGCCCTGATCTCTTTAATGCTGGGAAATAGAGTTATTAGTAGCAACTATGGCATAGTTCTTGAAAGTTATACCAGAAAATTTAGAAGACAGAATAGGTAGCCAATTGACTAGAAAGAAGTCCTTATTTATATGCATTTCAGAGAAAGGTGACCTAGCAGAATACTCAAACTATAAAACAATATCATTGACATTGTAGACAAGTGAAATTTTATTTAAGATCGTCTAACAGCGCTTGCATCAGTACATTGACAGGGAGCTGCCAAAGGGTCGGTCTGGGCTCAGAAGAGGATGTGGAACAAGGGATATCATTGCTGACGTCAGATGGATCTTAGCTGAAAGCAGAGAATACCAAGGCATTTGATTGTGCATATCTTAACAAACTGTAGTTTGTTTGAGAAATTTGAGAAGAATGGGAACTCCAGAACACCTCATTGTGCTCTTGCGGAACTTGTTTGTAGATCAACAGGCTGTGTGAGAACAAAGTAAGGGCATACTGCATGGAGTGATATCTTCTCACTATACTTACTCAATCTGTAAACTAAGCAAATCATCAGCGAAGCTGGATTCAATGAAGATGAATGTAGCATCAGGATTCTAGGAAAGCTTATTAATAAACTGCGCTATGGAGATGACACAATTTTCTTGCTGGAAGTGAGGAGGACTTAGAAGAAGATCAAGGATAGCAGTCAAGCATGGATTACAACTTAATGTAAAGATGACCCAAACTCTCACAACTAAGCTTCATGATAAATGCAGAAAAGGCTGAAGTTATCAAGGAAGTCTTCCTGCTTGGAACCACAATCAATGCTCACGGAAGCTGCAGAAAGAGATAAAAAAAATGAGTTGCATCAGGTTAATCTTCTGCACAAGACTTCTTTTGAGTATTTAAAAGCAACGATATTACTTTGAGGACTATGGTGTTCCATGGTATTTTCAAAC
>NW_022103958.1:10316765-10317683 GCF_000313985.2 Echinops telfairi
TTATTTTTTTATCCTGATTTGTTAGATTTATTTATACTTTTTTATTTTCCTCCAACTTGTATTTGAAGCAGGTGCCATGCAAAAAATAATAAGAAATAGCACTAATAGATCACATGTAACTTAAAAACAGTGTTAAATATATTACCTGGTTACTCTCATTTCATCATTTGAGAAGCATGATGGATTGGGTTCTATCTTTATCTTCATTTTATTAATAAGTAAATTGAGATCTAAGAGAATTTAAGTACGTTGCCGAATCACTTAGCTTCTATATGACAGATATAGATTTGTAACACTTTTATTTATTTACTGACAGACTGATCTATTCATTGCTTTATAGCTAAACTTAATATTAATGAGTTGGTCTATATCCTCTACTATCCAAGTGAGGGAGGCATTTTATATATTTAATTTTTCCTATATATATAACAGAAGAAAACACGATGCCATCTTCAAATTTTGAAGAAGAAAACACTAGACCTGGTCCTGTGCCATCTTCAAAATGTTTCTATTTGAGCCCACTATGGCAAGCCCTATGTCAACCCATCTCATCGGGGTAGAGGGTCTTCTTTTTCACAAACCACTATGTTACTAGGCTTGCTATCTTTTTCCATGGACTGGCTCCTCTTGGCATATCAAGAGTACCTGAGATGAAGTCCAGAAATCCTTGTTTCTCAAAAGCACTGTGACTGTATTTCATTCAAGGCAGATGGTTTTGTTATTCTGTCAGTCCATGGTAGATTCAATATTCCTCTGGTCCCAGCACCAAATACTAAGTGGATGCCTGCCCCTCCCCTGAGAAGAATTTATTTCAAAGGATGGCACTGAATCTGCCTATGGGAGAAGGATATATCGGACCAGAGCACACAGGAGCAGATGACGGGGGAGGAGGAGAGACTGGAGCACATCCTGGCCCAC
>NW_022103958.1:10319790-10321710 GCF_000313985.2 Echinops telfairi
GTCAGTCAATAGTCCCTCTAAATTACATCCTTACTGTTCAACATGTTAAAGAGCAGTTGTATAGCAGACTTGTCCAATATAATATTCCTTTTGATGTTTTTGATGGCTGCTTCCATGAGTGTTGATTGAGGATCCACATAAAGTAAAATACCAAATAATTTCAATCTTTCTTTACTTAATGATGTCTTTTGTTCTAGTTTGGATGATTTTGGTTTTCTTTACTTTGACATTTAATCCACAGTGAAGGCTCTAGTACTTTCTTTTTTATAATTATATTTGATTGAGATATATTTCAAGAATTACACAATTTAATTGTTCCATAATATTATGAAGGTTTGTGGAATCATTACCACTATCAATTTCCAAAGAGTTTCTTCATGTGCTCATTGTCATAAGCTCCCCAGTTCCCCTTATATCCCTTGTATGCTCCAGGTGAGTATTCATCCAGTCAGTATCTCTGTACATCTGCCTGTCCTGGGATTCATTATCAAAAATAATATGAAATAAAAGCTGGAAGGCAACAAACAAAGCCTAACAATAGTGAATAAATGAAACATAGGGAGCTCTCATTCAAAAATAAAGCTTAAAATGTTAAAAACTGAAACAACTTTAAAATGGATCAAAAGGAAATCAAATGATAAGTGCTTTGAATCCTCTTTGATTTGTCAGCAAGCAAGGTTGTTATCTTTTCATGACAGATTGTTAAAAACTTTCCCTCCAATCCTGAAGCCTCATTTATTTTTATATAGTCTAGTTCTCAAGTTATTTGTTCAACATATAGATTGAATAAATATGGTGAAAGGATATTCCTGATACACATCTTTCCTGATTTGAAACTCTTGTTCTAGCCAAAGAATTCCTACACATCTATGTACAGTATGAATGTTGACCAATGATTTTTGGTATAGTGACTCTGTGTGTTCCCTTTCTCTTCTTTTGATGCATCCTTCAGCATTCATTGTTTTTCCTACAGAATTCCTCAATAGTCCATCTTGAGGTTTGAGTTTTTTCCTGAGTTCTCTCAGCTTGAACATGTTCTTTTACCACTTGGGATCCCTGAACAAATAGATATGTGGATACTATTTCATGTGGCTATACTGTTAAGGGGGAAAATCCATCCACAAAAAATTGGAAGATCTGAGGTGGTGAAGGGCTTAAATGAAAAGCTTCTTCATTGTTAAAGTGACATTTGATGGCATGAAGTCAAGTGGAGTTAGTCTTGCAGATATCTGAGAAAAGCTTTCTAAGAAAATGGAAGAATAACTATGAAGTCCCCATGGTGAGTAAGAGTAAAGAAGAGGGTCAGAAAAACAAGAGGAAGGCCTTCAACAAGATCAATCTCCACAGTGGCTGTAACAACGGGCTCCAAGCTAACAGCAATCCTGAGGACAGTGCAGGAGTTGGTAATGTTTCCCTCTGGGCAGAAGGTCACCATGAATCTGACCAACTCAGTGACACTTAACAACCACAATGTTGGAACTGTGACTCAGGATGAACTAATCCAACCCTGTACCTTAGAGTTAAACATTACAATGCTTTCATGGTAATCATTTCTCCTCCATTCATCACCCAACAAGTATATATTGGACCCCTACTATGTAGCCAGCAGTATTCTAAGAACTTCAGGTAGCGTGTACAAAACAAGGTCCTTATCTTCATAGAACGTGAATTCTAGGAAAAGGACTAATTAAAAAGGAAAATAAAGAATGTTATATTGAAAAGAAACAAGGGAACTGTATGGAGATTAATGTGAGTACTATTTTCAATAAGGTGTTAGTATTAAGGTAGCAGAAGGACATTGGGCCTCCACTCAAGTACTCCCTCAATGCAAGAATACACTCTTCTATTAAATTGGCATTCTATGATGCTCACCTTCCCGACTCAACCGCTGAAGACAAAGCGGGTGAATAAGCAAATGTG
>NW_022103958.1:10322768-10331577 GCF_000313985.2 Echinops telfairi
TTTTATGCTTTTGAAAAAAATCTACAGTTAAAATAAAATTTCCACCTTTCTTAGGAGATGGCCTTCAAGAAGAGACTTGAAAAAAATTAACGTACAAGCCAAATGATGATCAGAGCTATGCTGTTCATGCAGAGAGAACCTCAATTGCATGACAGGTGTGTTAGGTGTTAGTGTATGATTAGAAATGTTGAAGTCCAGGTAATCATATATTTGATCAATCAAAAACCTTTAGGATGAGAATTATGGAATAGTCTAAATCATGGGAAAATAAATAGATATAGTTTGGGGATAGGACACTCTTGTTTAAACTCTAGATTGTTCTGAAACCATAAAATTTATGCTGATACCTTCTAAGGTTGTTGTTTTTTTTACTTCTATCTATTACTAATTTTGTTTGTCTCTAAATATGTTCTTTCAAATATTTATTAAATGTCTATGTTTGCCAGATAGATCTTGGCTGAAATTAGTGATTACCAGAAGGATGGTTACTCGTGTTTTATTTACTATGCTATCACATTTGACTGTAGTAAGCCACAAATTATGTGGGTAGCTGTGAGAAGAATGAGAATTTCCGAACATTTAATTGTGCTTCTGAAGAACCCATACATGGATCAAGAGCCAGTTGTGTGAACAGAACAAGGGCACACTGCAAGGTTTAAAGATTTTTTGAAAGGGTGTATGTCAGGGTTGTGTCCTCTCACCATTCTCAATATGTATGCTGAGCAAATAATCAGAGCAGCTGGTTTATATGAAGGGGAATGTGTTATAATAATTGGAAGAAGGATTATTAGCAGCCTCCAAAATACAAATACAATAGCTTTGCTGTGAAAGTAAAGAGGACTTGAAGCCTTGCTGATGGAGGGCAAGGATTACAGCATGCAATATGGCTTACAACTCAATGTCATGAAAACCAGCATTCTCACAACTGGACCAATAGGTAACATCAAGATTGAAGTTGCCAAGGGTTTCAGCTTGCTTACACCCAAATCAGTGATTTTGGGAACATCTAGTAATAGAACACATACATATTGCATTGGGTAAATCTGATGCATAAGACCTCTCTAGAATATTGAAAGGCAAGAATGTTACTCTGAGGATGCAAGTGCCCCTAATCCAAGCCATGGTAATTTCAGTTGCCTTATATGCATGTTGGAGATCGAATAAGGAAGGCTGGTATAGAATCAATACATTGGAATTATGTTGCTGGTGAAAAATACTGCAATTACCATGGATTGCCAAGGAACCAACAAATCTGTTTTGGAGACATGCAACCGGAGTCCTCCTTAGAGGCAAGGATCCTGAGAACGTCATCTCATATACTTTGTACTAGTTTCCGGGGAAGCACGTGGTGCTTGGTAAAGCAACCAACAAGAGGAGGGCCCTTGGCGGGAAGGACTGACCCAGCGGACGCAACAATGGACTCAAGTATAAGAAAAACTGCGAGGACTGCATAAGACTGGATGATTTTTCAACAGTTCTATAATCATATAAATATGGGAAAAATAAATGCCTCCTGTCTATTAAAGGATCTCCACTGAAGAGATAAAACATGCATCCCTATACACAATATAAGACAAAGATGTATGAATCATTGAGACTTTTACTTTATTATGTTTCCTAGAGGAGGAGGGCTTTACGCTTTGTATCTTTGATCTACTTGTCACAATCTTCAAAAGAATTTTCAAGACATGTTACAGAAGTATAGGTTGGAACATCGGTTTTTGCGACTGTTGTTAGTTGCCGTGGAATTGGTTCTGACTCACAGCGGCCCTATTTACAGTGGAAGGAAATGCTGCCGTTCCACGCACCAGTCACGCAAGTGTTCTTCTGGCTGAGCGTCTGGTGCAGCCGCTGTGTCAATCCTGCTTCTTGAAGGTTTTTCTTTTTCACACTGCCTTCCCCTTTATCAAGTATTGATGTGTAAGTGCTTCTTAAGAATTAAAGTCTATAAATAGGAAGACGGATAATTTTGATGAGGTATGTTTTATTGCTTATAAAATCACTGTCTACAACCCTTTCAATCGAGTGCCTAAAACATTAATTTAAAAACATATGGCACCACAAACAAAAAGATCCTATTTGAGAGAGCCGAGTTATCTTGGAAATGCCCTGAATAATAAAGATCCAAAGAGTGAAACAAATGGAAACAATCAAAATGAGAAAAGAGAGAGAAGATGAATTAAATGTAAATAATGGAATCTCCTGATTTTGCGTTTTCTATTGTTTTTTTGCATTGTTCTCATTCTAGCATAATTAAGTTTTTCCCTTCTTTATGAATGTCCAATTTTTTATTTATTTTAAATGAACAACTGTTTCTCATCACTCACTGCCATAGGCATAGGGAATATTCACTCCAGATCAATTTTAGAATTTTTCTTAGACTTCCCTGACTATTTTCATGCTTGAAGAGCCCCTATTATTTCTTCCTGAGTTCTGAGCTTTCCACATTTGGAGCAGCATGGTCCTTCTGATAGATAGACATGGCCCCTAAGGTCTGACCTTTTGCCATTCTTTGAGATTTATTTGGGAGACAATGTATTGACTGATTAAGACCATAGACCCGTCCTCTTAGATAGGTAGAGTTTGAACTCTGCTTTATAAGCCACGTAAACTTATATTCTCTTCTCAAAACTTCAACTTTCTCATCTCTAAAATGAAACTAACCATTATCTCTTATGGCGTTCGGGGTAAAGAATTACCAACTTTTACTTGTTTTCTTGAGCTCTTTTCATGGTTGCATTAGATAAAACACCTCCTTTGATCTAAATATGACTGTAATATTCAATGGCTTAGGTCACCTCACCTTTCTTAAGGAGTTCCCGTCAACCTTTTTTAGACTGAATTCCCTAGAGAAGACTAACCCATTAACTAAACTGACTGCATTGAGTCAATTTCAACTCATAATAACCTTTTAAGACCGGTAGAACTTCCTCATAGTGTTTCTCATGCTGCAAAACTTAACAGAGCTTCCTATCTTTGCCCCACAAAGTTGGTGATGGGTTCACAATGCAAACCATTTGGTTGGCAGCCCACACTTAAACCACAAGCACTCCTGAAGCAAGATCAGTGAAGGATCTCTGTGTGTGATGTGTGTGTCTCTTCAGTATATAGCTCACAGGATTGTGTACGCTGGCAAGTCTCAAGTCCATGAGTAAGAGATCAGCCGGGAGGCTTCTTCTGATTCACACTCCTGTAAGGGGGGAGAAACCCAAGATCAATAGGTGAGAAAAGACACTATTGAATCATAGGTGGCAGAAGCTAACAAATCTCAAGAGCCACAAACAAAATGATCACATCTTAAGAGCCAAAAGAACAAACAAATCTGTCTTAGAAGAAGCACAGCCATTGTGCCCCTTAGAGTCAATGATGATAAGGCTTTGTCTCACATTGATATATCATCAATAGAGACCAGGCCCTGGAGAAGGATATAATGCTTGTTAACGTGGAAGGGCTGCAAAACAGAAGAGGGAGATGGATTGACACATTGGCTGCAACAATGGGATCAGACATAAGAGCAGTGAGAGGATGGAGCCGAACCAGGTGGTTTCTCATTCTGGTTCTGGTTGCTATGACTTAGAACCAACTAGCAACAACAATATTGAAAGATAAGACGTAGCAACAACAATATTGAAAGTTAAGACTTCGCCAAGATTTTTTGGTGTAAATATTATAAACAGTATTGTTATTAGCAGCCTATTATTTTTAAGAGCAACATTACATGCTGTCTTTTCTATGATGCTCCTTAATCACTCCAGAAGAAAAGGATAGCTATATTACTTAAATTCCCTTACATTTCAACTCTACTTTCTTAGTTTATTTTCATGCCTTTATCCTATTTTTTTTCTAGTAGGAAAACAGTCTCTGGAAGACCCTTTATTTGCTTCGAATGTTTAGCACATTCTAACTATTCTCTACATTTGTTAAATGTCGAAAGCAAGAGAAATGAAGAAATGTAATGATTTTTCTTTTATTTAGCTTTTCCTTCCAAGTCTCGGTGTCAACATAGTTACTTGTTTTGACAATTGCCCAGGAGATTATAGTGCTTTTAGGTGAAATGCAGATTTTCTGAGTTTAAACATAAGCTCATTCAATGAAGGCTTTTGTAATTGGCAGAAGTATTGACTTAACTAAACATTAGCCTTGGCAAAATAAATTTGAACAGGCAGACAATTTACAAAATCACTAATTGTTCTTTCTTTATTGTGTATCTCAGTTGGCATTTGGTCTTTTATCATGACATGCACACATACAATCAATCCCATGTCCTTCTTATATTATTTGAACTTGAGCTCTTTGAATTACTCATTAGAATAATTCACAAGTCCAATATCTTGTTATTTCAAATAATAATGCATCATTGAATAAGATATATAGATATAGATATATATTCATATACACATAGACACTGACTGGGTTGTTACCTCAGATACTCTTTCATTACATACTCATTCACTCAATTAGTAGTTCTGTATTAAAACAATGGCTCTCATTATGCCATTAGACAATGACTAGAGACATTTTTGCTTTCTTATCTTGAGGAAAGCTATTAATGTGTAGAGGTTAGAAATTAAGAATGTTTTTAAACATCCTAAATAGAGACATCAGACCCCTTACCTCCCTGCCACCACCCCAGCTCCAAACAATGGATTATCTGGTCCAGAATATCAATAGTGGTGAGGTTGAAAAACTCCATTTAAAAGGATTTCATAACCTCAGAGCAGAGGGTAAGTGAGTAAGTATATCAGGGAATTATCATAGGTACCAAAGATAAGTATTTCCAGCAAGGGTAGAAAAAATATTTGAGATCACTTTTGTGTGGAAAAGACAGAGGTTTTTTTTTAAAAGTAATGTTGAGCTGCAGGTGATGGAGAGAGCAAAGGGGAATTCACCCAAGGGGGAGGCAATAGCTTGAGAAAGGTCAGCGAGACATGAAACTTCTGGTGTATTTAAGCTAGAATTTAAAATGGTGGCATGACGAACTGTCCAGATTTAAGTCTAGACTAGAAGAAGTCAATGGCTCAATCATCAAGATTCAGTTTTGCAAATTAAGAGTTTGGACTTTATCCTGTAGGCCATGATAAATCACTAAGGGGGATAGATTAGTTACAACAACAACAACAACAACAAAACAACAGAAAATAACACTGGCAACCAAAAGGAGACTAGGAAAAAAAAAACATTAGAGCCGTGGAGATCACCTTGGTTAATGTTTAAATGGTATAAGCTAAAAACATCTGGGGGGCAGTTTGAGGCTAGTTGCTACATAATAGTAATATTACAAAGCAACATGTGTTAGTCCCAGTTGACGAGAGAAACAAAGCCAGAGACACTCATATAAATGTAAGAGAGAATTTGATATCAAGAAGTAATTATGCATCAATAAAACATCCCACCCCAGTCCAGCACAAGTCCATATGTTCTATATTAGCCTATAAGTCTGAGATTAGCCCATGAATTCCTCCTCAGACTCATGCAGCACATGCAATGATGCCTAGTGCAGGAACATCGCAGGCCAGAGGACACAATGTCCTGTGAGTCCAATGGCTGCAGGCCTCTGGCCTCCATCAGCATGGGGCTCCCTGTGGGTGGTCAACAGGAATGTGAAGCAGAGAGAGAGCGTGTCTCTCCTGGAGGGAGGAAAAGAGGAAGTCCTGGAATCCTCATGAGAAGGCCAGACCATAAGGAGGGATCACCAAGCTGTGACCTGATTGACAGGCTAGACTCCACATTCTTGTTTATGAAGTTGACATGAAATTGTGCAACTACCACCTGACTTAACTATGGAAATGTGTGATATGTCCATTTTATATCAATAACACTATTTTAAAAAAAGAATGAGTGAATAGAATTTGACTTTCTGTGAACATGGGGGTTCAGAAAAGGAAGACATTTTCCATCAATTCCAGTGTTTTGCTTTGGTTATCTGGGACTATATCAGTATCACATTCTAAAATAGGGAATTTCGAGGCAATACATGGAGCCCTGGTGATGTAGTGGTTACCCTTTGGGCTACTAACTAAAGGTCAGCAGGTTAGAACCATCAGCCCTTCTACGGGAGAAAGGCAGGAATTTCTACTCCCCCAAAGAGTCACTACCTTGGAAACCCACAAGGACAGTTCTACCTTGTCCTATAGGATCACAGCATTGACTTGATGGCAGGAACTGAGTGATTTGGAAAGAGGAGTTCTCTTCTATACATGCTGAGTTTAAGCTAATGTTGGACACATGGTTATATAAATTAAGACATATAAAATAGGAATTTCCAGAAATGAATTATTTGAAATATTCGAAGTAGATTCATTTGTTGATCAGAAGAAATGTCAGCTAGTCTGAGGACGTCAGTCAAAGGGTTAATCCAGGAAAGAGAAATTCACTTTTGCTGTCAGACTGCAGGCATCTTCTGGGGAGCAGGAAGGCAGCGTGATGAAGTATAATAGCAGAAGGGACATCTAGTCCGTATTCAGTTATGCTGACGCAGGTTCCAGTCCCATGCCACTCCTCGAAATTATGGCAGATATGTTTTAGAACCACGCAGCCGAGGTAAATCCCAATGAATAGAAATTCTTATATACCAAACTGAAAAAAAATTGTTCTGATTAGCAATCAGTGACCCAAATCTCAGAGCTAGACAAACAAACAAACAAACAAACAATCAAACCTTAACCACAGGATCCCTGTACAAATACACAGGCGTGACTCTAATGCAAACAATCATAGAAAAGAAGTTGTTCTTCTACTCTCTACATGGAATTACCACTAGGAGAATTTTGATGTTGATACAGAAATGACAATTTATCGTTTTTTGTGTAATTGAGAACATGAGACAGCGCTAAACAAATTTCCGAGATTCACCCTTGGTAAGACTCATATGGGGTGAAGATAGCAAATTAAGAACTCAGCATAATTATAGTATAATCTTGGTAAAGTCAGTGGCAACAATTAAGAAGTAAACATGAAATAGCATTCTAGGCATATTGCTACAGTCTTTGGCCTCTGAAATAACTTCACACACAAGGAAAACTGAAAAGTGAAATATTCATTTCAACTGTAAAACTGCACCATTACTGAGAAGAAGAAGATATAAGCAATGAGAGAATTCACGTCCCTGGAAGAAGAGCTAAAAGGAGTGTGTGCACAGGATTGTCTCCGTGGACCATGCTTAAAATTACAAATAGGTGGAAGCAAAGATAAATAGTGACAGAGATCAAACTTAAAAGATGACCCAATTCTACCTTGCAAATCTGGCTAGACCAGAGGATGTACACTGGTACAGATAGGAACTGGAAACACAGGGAATCCAGGGTGGATGATCCCTTCAGGACCAGTGGTGTGAGTGGTGATACTGGGAGCATAGAGGAAGAGTGGGTTGGAAAGGGGGGACCAATTAAAAGGATCTATATGTGACCTCCTCCCTGGGGGACGGACAACAGAAAAGTGGGTGAAGGGAGACGTCGGTCAGGGCAAGATATGACAAAATAACAATTTATAAATTATCAAGGGCTCATGAGAGAGGGGGGAGCAGAGAGGGAGGGGAAAAAAAGAGGACCTGATGCCAGGGCCTTAAGTGGAGAGCAAATGTTTTGAGAATGATGACGGCAATGAATGTACATATATGCTTTACACAATTGATGTATGTATGAATTATGATAAGAGTTGTATGAACCCCTAATAAAGCTATTTTAAAATAAATAAATAAATAAATAAATTTCATTGTCAGCAACAACAAAAAAAGATGACCTGCATTTTGAGCAATGGATCACATGAATGGCAGGACTAGGGGTTGTGAGAAAAGACGCAGTGTAGATCTTTGTAAGTAAGGTAGATGTAAGTATATTTTAGTAAATTGAAATCTGCATCTGAAGAAATGTGTCATTTACATACAGGTGTGACTAGATGAAGACAGTAAAACAAACAAATAAGAGACGTTTTAGAAAATGAGATAGAGACAAATGAAAGATATGATGATTCAGAAATGCAAGGACTGAAAAAAATATGTATTAGTCTCCAGGATGATTAAGTATAGCACATCTTTGGAAAGATGAATACCAAAAAACAAATCTACACCTGCATGTAGGACAGCAAAGCTTCAAATTCACAAAGAAGAGTTTCGAAAGTAATTCAAGATGAAAAATCTGTTGAAATCAATGCAATTGAAAATTAGAAGATGGCAGATATTATCACAGCTATGATTAACCAGAACCCAATGAAATTCTCATTTAAAAAGGTGAAGATAAAATATTTTCAACCTAGAAATCTACACTAAACTCTCCTCTAGGTGTGAGTTGAAATGAAAGAATGCACATATGCTTTCATGGACTAAAAAAACAAAAATCAAATTCAATGCCATACAGGTGGTATCGACTTATAACGACTCCGTAGGGTAGGGAAGAACTACCCACTCACTGTGCTGTGCGTCTTGGAGATTACAACTCTTTAGCAGACAGGCTACTGGTTTTGAACTGCTCACCTTGTAGTTAGCAACCCAACCCATAACCACCACACTACCAGAGCACCTGGCATAGGCTACTAGAGAGTGAAAATGAATAAGAAGAATTGAACTGGGCAAACACAGGATAATAGGTGATAAAATGTATTGATAAACATGTTGGTATATGTAAGCAAGACTGGGTTCTAAAAAGTGATGACAATATGCACAAAGAAGATTTATTTATATATATATAGAGAGAAGTAATAGGTAGATAGATGGATAAGGGATGGAAAGATAAGTGGCAGATAGATGATAGATAGATGATAGATAGATAGATAGATAGATAGATAGATAGATAGATAGATAGATAGATAGATAGAT
>NW_022103958.1:10331677-10338329 GCF_000313985.2 Echinops telfairi
AGATAGATGATAGATAGATAAATTAGCCTCATTTTTCTCCACAGACCTTCAGGTAAGTTGAACCACTGACTTCCAGTTATCAGCCCAGTACACACCCCACAGTGCCAGCAAGCACACAAACAACTGTGCCCCATAGATTGGACCATGGTTTCACAGTGGTTAAAACACTTGCCTGTAAACTGAGAGGTGGGGAGTTTGAATCCCCAGGAGAACGATGTGGTGATATATTTCTGGGAGGATGTGAAGACTGGGAAATTCCACGGGGTCATTAAGAGGCAGAATGGCTACACAGACAGAGGATACTGTTCTGGTGTGTACAAAGTGGACTTCAACGCTTTGTGTTTGATTCTGAAAGAAAAACGAAAAGCTGCTGCATGTGGAGTATAATATTACAATATGTTAAATCTAAGTTAAGGGTAATATGTTTTGTTGTTTGTAATTACAGGCAGATCAAGATTCATTTCTAATTGATTCTTTAAGACTATATAGGAAAGTCAGGCCAGTGCAAATGGGTTCTTATTCAGTCTTACATTACTGCAAGAAAAGAGTTAATCTCTTTGATTTTTAAAAAGCTGCACTTGCAGCAGGTGAAGGTAATTGTGATGAAGAATTGATTGTGAGTAGGAGTTAGTTCAGTTATTAAAACAAAAACAAAAACAAAACCTCACTGACAACAAGCTGATGCTGACTCACAGCGAGTGCCTGTGGGTTTTAGAGACTGTGACTGTTTATGGGAGTAGAAAGTCCATTCTTTCTACTTCATAGCTGATGGTGGTTTTGAACTGCTGACCTGGCAGATCACAGACCAACGAATAACCACTAAGCCAGCAGGACTCCTAGTAATTGTTTAAAATTAAGGGCAGTTTTACATAATATTAAAGAACAAGTAAGAGTTGTCCCTAAGTCAAACTTTCATAACCTGTACTCTCTATATTTCTCTATGGTTCAACTACCTGATTATCATAATAAAAATTGTGAAAAATATGTATTGGTGATAGACTAAACTAGGCACTTACACTGTCTCTCATCCCTACTACATAATTGAAGTAAAGTTATTTAATTTCTTTAGGAGTCACGTGATATCTTTATGCATGTAAGCAATATTTCCTATTTCTAGGGTTGTTAAGCTGTGAAAAAATATATGGCACAGTACTTCAAATTTTTAAAAATATATAGTAATTGGATGATAGTGAAATGGAGGAAAGGGCTTCTGAACAAGAGAAGCACATATCAGTTGTATAGCATGCTAGCACATTCCTGCTGTTGGCTGTTGGGTCGAACGTGTAGAGGTCATGGACGAAGGCAGCGTGAGCAGTTAGAATAGGTCTGTGAAAGCAGAGGAGGATGCCTGTGAATGAAGAGAGAGAAGACAGAGAAGAAAATGCTTGCAGTTACTGTTTCAAATAAGAGAGCAAGAAACATGACGTGCTGGTTTGTAGAAGCAAAAGACAGTAAATATGAGTTTAAAAACAGAGATAGCAAATGTGAACTATGTTAAGTAGTTTGGTGGTAAAAGAAAATGGGTCAGAGCCTGGGTGTGTTGGTGGGAAAGAGCCTGACCTTTTAGCAGATGGAAAGAAGTGTGTGAGCAAGAAAGAAGAGAAGAGATGGACATAGGTAGGACACTAGTAGGTAAAGTTTCTGAAAGGGATGGGAGGGATTGGAATCGAGAACACAGATGGATACTTTTATTAAACAAGGTAAACTATCCTACTGTGATGTTACCAGTAGGTATGGATAGTGGGTGGTATGTAGACCAGGTCTACATGTGAGGGCAGGTCATTTAGGCAATTTATGTCTCTTAACTTTAATTTTGTTTCTGGTGAGGATGAGGCAATGTCTTCTACTAACAAAGGATGCTTACTGTTTGATCTCTTTGTGTAGTGGTTTGTTTGCTTCTTCCCCTACCAAGCGTAAGGACTCAAGTCACTGTACTACTCCTGGAAGGATGTTTCATTTGATAGAAAAAAATGAATTTAAACCAAGTTCTCTTTTTCTAAAGAAGAATATGTATGTGCACATGTGTGCCCATGCATATGAGCAGTTATTTTTTAGGACTTCAAATCATCAGATTTATTTTTGAAAGCCACGATAGGCCTACAGAGAGGTATGATGTGTGATAGTTACTTGCTTAGTCTTTGGGGAAATAAACAGAAGGCCAAGACTCCAGATTTTCATGTCCTCTACAAAATCAGCTTTCCAAAAATAGATTCATACAAGCTGTAGTCACAGTTGAATGTCATGTTTCTATTATTGCGATGACATAAAATCATTAAACCACTGCTAGTAGTAAAAGCAGTCATAGAACTGCTCTGCGTCCATTCAAAGGGAGTTGCATTTTAAGTGACAGATGGAGAGCAGTGTTCTCCTGTGGTGAGTGCCATGGACTCTAAGTTTGAATCCCACAGTAATTTATTAGATGTCCTCCAGTGACATTTCTCTGCAGTAGTCAAGATTTCAGTTCTGAATAATAGTAACAAAACGGTTGGGGTGTCATCCAAACAGTTCATAGGGCTCCCCTTTTGAGTCATCATTGGAATGAGTATAATGCTTCTTATATTGAAAGTAACCAAGATAAAGACATGAAAAATTCCTTATTATGAAGATTTACCCACTCCTTCCCAGTTAATCTCCCTGTCCTTTGCTGGACTTCTCCGCTCGTGGTATATACCACATCTGCATCTATTATGTGGAAGACAAATATCTCAATTAACCTTCACAGAATCCAATGAAACAGATATTGTGGTCTTATACAAACCAAGACACCTACAATGAAATGGATAACATAAGGTTCCCAAGATCAATTGAAATGCAAAGGTGTATCTGAGATTCAAAGAGATACTTAATGTCTCTTAAAAAATCAAAATGTTCTAAGGAAAAAGGACAAGGATATGGGTGTTTTCACCCATTTGGACAGTAACATACCAGTTTTATTCTCAATAAATCTCTATTGACAAACATATTTTGTACATAAAAGCAAAACTAGGCTTCCTATCATCCATCTAAAACTGGCTGCTGGGAACTCCTGTGGGCATTGAAGCCTCCCTTGTATGTGGGTGCATTAATCTTACATAACATAGTCACTCCACTTCTTGTGGGGAAGGGAAATGGAAGTGGTGCAGTAATTGGTTTCTATCTGAGGGAACTGAAGGTTTATTGGGAGAGGGGATGCATGATTGCTTCTATACATGCTTTTTTCATGGTATCTTATTTTCTCCACTGTATAAGATACACCCATTTAAGGGGTTATCTCTTCTTCCACTTTATGAATTTCTTATGAATAGTGTATAAGTTGTACAAATCAGGGGTTGGGAAAGGACAGCCCCCACACCAAGAAGGATAAAAGAGCATCAGAAAGGTAGGACTTACAGTAATAGGGACAGCAGCAGGTCTGTGGTCTTCAATTTCTCATTTTAACCTGGAGCAGCACCTAGGGATATAACAAACTGAAGTATCAAGGTCCAGCAGTTTTTTAGCAAAGGTAGGAAAGCATAAACCTCTCCCTTGATGGGAAATCGGGAGTTGGAATACATCAATTGTGGGTCCTGGCATTATCTCAGCCCCAAATCTTGTTTTATCAATTCAATACCCCTGGTTGGTTGAAAGAGGAAATGAAACTTCCTTCCTCTTAGTTGGGTGGTATCTAAGCTTTAGACTTGCAGTTCTTTGGCATACTTTGCCCTAATCTGTCACCTTATCACTTTACTAGATTTGGGTAACTTTTCTGTAGGTTGTTTCCATGCAATTTTCTAGAAGATGACCACTTTTGGGGGGAGACCGCACCCAAACCAAACTCATCGCTACCCAGAAAATGTTGATGCAGAGTGACTCTATAGGATAGGGTAGAAATTCCTATGGGTTTTTGAGACTACGACTCTTTATGGAAATAGAAAATCTCATCTTTCCCCACAGAGTGGGTGGGTGGTTTTGAACTAAGTACTGGCCTGTGGTCAGCAGCCCAACTTGTAACCACTATACAACCAAGTCTCCTCCTTCGGAGAGCCCGTTATGCAGGGAATCTGACTTGGATAAATCAATTCTTTTTCTGTTTTGTTTTAATTAATTAATTTTTAAAATCATTTTATTAGGTGCTCATACAACTCTTATCACAATCAATACATACATGCATTGTATCAAGCACATTTGTATATTTCTTGCCATTATCATTTTCAAAACATTTTTTTCTACTTGAGCCCTTGGTATCAGCTCCTCTTTTTTCCCCCTCCCTCCCCCGCCTTCCCTCCCTCATGAACCTTTGATAATATATAAATTATTATATTTTCATGTCTTACACAGCCTGATGTCTCCCTTTGCCCAGGCAGGGTGTTATATGTAGATCATTGTGATCAGTTCCCGTTTTCTCCCCCACATTCCCCTTACCCTCCTGGTTTCGCTAATCTCATTATTGGTCCAGAGGGATGTACCTGTCCTATCTCAGTATGATTTGTCTTCCTGTTTCACCATGCTGTGCCTTGCAATATTAGCTTCAGAATGGAGGAAAATGAATGAATGAATGAATGAATGAATGAACGAACGAACGGTTTTCTGGTAAAATGTATCCTCACAAGAGCTTTCTTTCCATAAAACTCTCTCCCTTTTTATCGCCTTTTATGAAGGCACAAGCAGATGCTTAGATACAAATCAGGACTTTGTTTCCTGGAAAAGACTAACATTTTTCTATCATATAAATCTCTCTTCTCTCATCTGAAACTCAGACTCATTTAGTCCACAGACAAAGTCAATTACATCAACTAATGGGGCCCCAGACTATAAAACAAGGACTCTTGATATTTCATCATGGAAGCCCTTGTGTTTATTTGCTAGTATCCTTTGATGTGTTATAAAATATCCTGTATATGTACTTTAACAATCCCCCTGGAATTAAATCCTACCTTGTACTAACAGCTAACATCTTTCAATGTTCACTGTGTGCCGGATGCAGTGACAAACACTTGACACAGCTTACCTCATTTAATCCTCACAGAAACCCAATGAAGTGTTTGCTGTCATTATCCCTATTTGATGAAGAGGATACTGAGGCTCAGAGAGAATTAATAACTTGTCCAAGATCATCTAACGTTGAGTAATCAAGAGTGAATGACCTGAAGCCGGACCGGTGGTTTCTGAAAGGAAATTTATGGAGACAGAGCTGTAGCAGGTGAGCAGTATGTTTAATATCCATTATACAGGGAACAGGCGGTCCAGACGTGAGACTTGAGAATGGCTCTGGTCTTGATCTGTGGGATTCCCAAGTCGCATGATGGCAAAAGTTTCCTCTTCTAACAAGACTAAGAAATGAGCTCTAGGTTTTTGGCTAGTAACTCTTGGATGTAGCAGAATTGCAATTGCTTGGTCTTACTTTCATCCTCAGTGTTTATATTAAGGGCTCTCCAACCGATCCTCTGGCATGATCAGAAACCTCAGAGGTACAAGACATGCTAGCAGTGATGTGATATTGGTGAGATGGGGCTTTCAGCCCTGTTTTTTCTCTTTTTAACGTCTACCAGGTTGTCTGCTTTAACTATCAGATCGGCCAAATTTCAAGTTGTCTGGACTTCAGTTCTAATCGGTCCTACTCTTTGAGAGGGAGGACTTCTTTTCTGGGAGGGATGGTACACCCATTTCAATATTACAGTCAGATTTGAGAGTCCACAGTCTTAGATAATTTTCAATAATAATGATATATTCACATGTGCATTCCTATGAGTTATAGCACGTATTTCATGTTTTTCCTGCTATACACTTCTTTACCTCATACTTTCTAATTCACCATCTGAAATACATATGTAACATCTTATCTATTTATAGCATTTATATTTCACCTTTCTGGTACTATGCACTCTATAGAGTGTGAGATCGTGTTTGGTTACAAACCATCTGAAGAGGGTATGGTGTCTTTGAGATTGGTGAAGCAGCCCTAGTGGTGTAATGGCTAAGCTGTCAGTTGCTAAGGTTCTAACCCAATAACTGCTCTGCAAGAAAAAGACCTGGTGATTAGCTCCCATAAAAATTTCAGTCTATGAAACCTTATGGGCCAGCTCTCATCTCCCCCATTTGGTCACTATGAGTCAGAACTGACCCAAGAGCACACAACAAGAACAATGTGAGACCAATACGTTTACTCTCTGTCAGGTTTGGATTGGAAGCCAATAGACTGTCAGGGGAAGAACAAACTGGGCCTAGATGATAAATCCAAATCGAGAGTACATGGCTAGTTGATAATTACTGTCCTGGGTGAAGTTATCTCTAGGAAACATGGAAGTAGAAGCAGTGGAATTAAGCACTTGTCTTTATGACAATTATGGAGCTATAGAGTCTTGTCATCTTGAATTCTATTTGTGTGTATTACAGAGTACAAAATCATTCTTTTCAGGACTTCTCAGTTGAACTTTATACAGTTAAACATTTATAAATATAAATGTATTGAGCCAAGAGAAATAATCAGTAATTTAACAATAATAATATCTTCACCACCACATGAAAGGTTGATGAAATCAGAGACATCATCTGTTTCATTGATTGCTATATTGTCCCAGTTCATAGATGCTGGCTGAACAAAGTAGCTTCTCAATGAATATTTATTGCTTGAATTAATAGGTCAGTAATGACTCTTTAGAAAATGAAAAATATTAAATTATTTGAATATTCTTAG
>NW_022103958.1:10340660-10343229 GCF_000313985.2 Echinops telfairi
TTACTAGCTATATGTCTTTTAGCAAGTTACATAATTTTTCTGTAACTTGTATTCCTGTTTGAGAGAAAGGTAATAAAACTAACCTCATAAGTGTATTACTAAGAATCAACTAGCAAAAACAATGTGTAAATAAAGATTCAATAAGCATTATCCTTAATATTGTTCTCCTCTTCCATACACACATAGCACTGGCAATGTGTGTAGCTCTGGTATGACACGAACTGTTTTGAATGTCAGCAGTCATTGATGTCAGAGAGATTCTTTTAGACCCAGTAGTTGCCAGGAATTGACTCATAGTAATCAAAAACTTCCTCTTAAGAAAATGTCAGGTCAAGTCCAGCAGAAACGTAACCACACACAGATATCATTATGCATATTCTACCTTATTAAAACCAAGTTTCCTGGATCCCCTCCAGCTTTTCTCGACAAAGCTGCAAATCTTGAGAACAACATGGTTGTTCTCAGGATGTGAGGCTTGTTGCGTAGTGCAGCGTGTGTTGAACTAGCCTTCACCTGCCATAAACAGTCGATGAGAGAACATTTATTGCATCCAACTCAGAAAATACATCTGCCTGGAAGTTCAGTTGGGCATAGTTTGGAGGGAGCAGGATGAGAAAAATGCCAGGGATTCTTATCTCTTGTGTCTAAGATATTGGTGTAGGGCCAGGATTAAAGCATAACTTGTGATGGCTCTGCTGGGGTCCCAGTAACTCCACAAATAAACAGGAGGCATGTGTAGGCCCCGGGATCTGTGCAGCAGGGGCAAATACAACTGTGCATTTCAACAGATGCACACGAACATCCGATGGATTTCAGGAAGGTGTTCTGATGTTCCTTCTATGTAATTTCTTCTTACTTTGAGTTCTGTAAATGTGCTCTGCTCTTCTTTCTCTTTCTCCTGGCCCTTATCCATTTGACTTCTTGCCCAGTGACTCCTCTCTGACTTTCTTTAGATAATTTGAAAATACTGACCATGCAGATGCCAAGGGTGAAAGGGCTCATCATCCCCACTGAGCTTTGAAGAAGTAACTCTCTTTGCTTCTCCCCAGTGGAAGTTTCACATGCTTATTGGAAGATTTGTGCATGTTATTGTACTATTACAATACAAACAAAGAACAATGAACAAAATGATTCAGGGATGACATAGTTATAGGTATTGTTCAAAAGTCAGTCTCATCCCAAATGGAAAACAAAAATAATCTTCTGGACTTAACAAATGAAATTTGTATATTTCTATTGCCACCAAGCCAAGTGTGATTGATAGCAACCCTATGATGGTTTCTAAGGCTGTCAGTCTTCATGGAAACATATAACCTCACTTTTCTCTTGTGGAGAGGCTGATGGATGTGAACCTCCATCCATCTGATTAGCAGTCCGGGCCTTACCTGAATTCATATATGTATATGATGAAAACAATTAAAAGACATCATCATAGTTTTAAACTTCTTGGAAAATATGACTTTTGAGCTGAAAATTTAAGACCTTGGTCTTTACAAAATAGGCATACACACAAAACAGACATCTATACATGGTACAGGTAATCTTAAGGACTAGGAATGATTTTGTCCATTAATGTATCCTATAGAAATATATTACTGGTACAATAAATGCCTGAAGGCATTCAGTTTATTGCCAGACACTTATGAGAAGTGGGTCACAGGCCCATCTGCTCAGCCAGTGAATTACGGGCATGATAACCACAATCTCTCTGTCTTCAGGGCAGTAAGGCAAGGTCTAGAGTGGCATAGTAAAGGACTGAAGTTTGTTCCCTGACATTCAGAAAGTCATTGTCTGTAGGTGGGAAATAGCTAACCAAAGTCAAAGTATACTACCAACTGTGTAGACCTGTGGGAATAAAGAGGATTCTAGAGCTTACTCTATTTGGAAGTAGAAAAAGAGTTTGCACAGGTATCATTGAAGAAGTCATATATAGCTGAATTCTGAAGGTTAAATGGTCTTCACCAGGAAGACTATGTGTTTCCAAATAGTTTAACCCATAAAATAATGAGCTGTTATGATATTTTTAACAATCACATACTATTCTGTCATGTAGATGTAAAATGATTTATTTAAACAAGCCCTTATTTTTGCGCTGTAAGCTAGTCACCATGTTGGACCACTATACACTATATAATGAGTCTCATAATTAAATCAGAGTGTACAACCTTGAGTTTCTTAGAATGTTTTCTGAGAATAGAGTCCTAAGTATGAATTTTTTGCTGCAAAACATCAATATACACTTAAGACATAAACACATTTCCTCAAGTTGGCACAGGAAAGAGGGTGGAATAGAAATGATAAATATTGTTTTTTGGTTATTTTAACCTGAGCAAGTTATCTACATTTCATTACTCCTAGCTTCTTCTTTAAAATAGAATAGAAGTAGTAATACTTTAAATCAATTCGTTGAGCATTGTACAGAGATTAATAAATAGTTGCTGATTCTTTCTTCTATTTTTTATGATGAACACCAGGGTGGAATGGTGCCTAGGCAGTTCTGTGGTTAAAGAACTTGGCTGCTACTCACCGAGTTGGTGGTCTGGACCCCTGAAGGCTTCACGAACAGGGT
>NW_022103958.1:10343782-10408411 GCF_000313985.2 Echinops telfairi
ACAGTCTCAGAAACCCACAGGGGCAGTTCCATCCCATTCTATAGACTCACTGTGAGCTGGCTTTGACTTGATTGTAGTGAGTTTGAGGTATTTCTAATATGAAACACGCACTGTTTGAAGGACTGTATAATATAGTTACAGTCACTTTATCATTTTTCACAGCTTTCAAATTTCAAAACTCTAAACTCTTTGTCTATATCAACAACTTTAAAATTGCTGCATTATGTTTAGAAATTTCATCTGGAAAATAGGAGTTTTCTAATATTGAATGCAGAGACTCAATGCCCGAATGAAATCCTTATTATTCTACTTTCAACTGTGTGACTTAACCTCTGGAAGCCTCAGCCATATCACTTGAAAAAAACAACAACACATGTAAACGTATATCTCACGTCTGCTTTAAAGAATCAATTAGTAACATATTTAAAAAAAATAAAAATCAACTTCCAAATAGTTATTCTGATAGAATCTATTCTACTTACTCATTTTTAAACCTACCATTAATCCTTTTACTTATGGTGAAAGAAGAGACATCATGAAAAGTATATATCAAGTTTTTTATATGCTATTGATATGGGACATTGACTTGGACGATCTGGATTTATTTTTGAACTCCCGTCAGCATTCCATAATTAACATTGCCCAGAAGAGAGATGCTATTTTGCCTCCTGCATCATCAACACAACTGTCAGCAAATAAGGAAGGCAGCGTCTTTACCATCATTGCTCACATGGGAAGCAAAAGCGAGAACAGCTGGATTGTCACACCAGGGGCTGTTAAAAGTGTGGCATTTCATGAAATCTGTTTTCAATGTCTACCTATTTCCTTTTGTTCTAAAGGGTAATTAAAGAGAAAACATCATTTTTATCCCCAAGTCTAATTTTACATCCCTAATCTGGGACATTAACTGAGCTCCAATTTGTTCATCTCCATGTTGTTTCTTACCTTGACATACACATGTGTCGGCAGTGCTGATTGCTTCGTGGTTGTTGCACTGATCTGCCTTCCCTAGTCTATTTCCTCTTTGCCCTTAATTCCCTGTAATTTTTCAGTTCTCTCTCTGGTCTCCAATTTTGTTAAAAATTTCAGTGGTGATAGGGAAAATTAATCTCATTGGAAAATGAAAAGTTGCAAGAAGTAAATCTTGCTGCATAAAAAGGCACAGCTATCTCTCAGACATTTGCTCTGTAAGAAGGCAGAAATCCTAGCCTCCGTGGTTACAGTCTACAAAGCTAAGTACTCTGTAGACTAGGAAGGTGTGAACATGTGTAGTTTTGTGTTCCCACATGCATGTTTGCATTGTATATATATTTTTTTGCATTGTATATTTTTAAGTTACATACACGATAGGGTTGTAAAAAGAAGCAGGGACATTGGACAGCAGTTTAGCTATTACCTCAAAATGTTAGAGCGTTAGCATATGACCCAGGAATCCCATTCTTACATACCCAGTGAAAACCCATGCTTTCACAAAAACTTGCATTTAAAATTCATAGTTAACATGGTTCATAATAATCAAAAGGTGAATGCATGCCAAAGGCCAATCAACTGATGAATGCATAAAGATAATGAGGTACATCCATATGGTAGAAAGGAATCAAGTAATGATACATTCTGGGCCATGGATGACTCCAGAGACCAAACATGCTGAGTTAAAAAGAAATCAGGGGTGGAGGTGGGGGTGGAGGGTTGTTCAGATGACCACAATGCATATGTTTAATTTATATGAAATACCTAGATTGGACAAAGAGGAAAACAAAGTACATTAGTTTGGTCCAGAGTCTGGGGTAAGAAGATGGGAATAACTGGACCCATGGGTAAATGGGTATGAACATTTCCATGTCCTTGTTGAAGTGACAAACGTGCTTAGAAATTAGATAACAGTGATGGCTACAAAGTTTTGTAAATATACTTCAATCACTGGAATGTACATTTTACAAGATAGGCTCTTTGGTTTATAAATCCTAAAAAGGAGCTCTTGTAGCAATGGTGGGTTTAGGCCTTGGGCTGCTAACCGAGTGGTCATCAATTTAAACCCACCAGATACTCCATGGATGAAATATGAAGCTGTATGCTTCTATAAAGATTTACAGTCTCAGAAACCCCCAGTAATGTTACGTTAGATCAGAATTGTTTAGATGGCAGTGGCTTTCAAAGAATTGTATCTTAATCAAACAAAACAAAACAATTCCAAGGAAGTTAACCAATTGAGTTGATTTTGATCCACAAGGATCACATGTGTTACAGAAAAGAATGTGCTCTATATTTTTTAAGTCTATTGACCTATAGAATAAAAGAATACCTCAATATTCACCCCACCCCCACCCCCAACCATAGGAGCCTCTAGGTGGTTTCATATCACCAACCTTCCAGCTCATCGTAAATTGATTATTCATTCATGCCACCCAGGGACTCTGCATCTCAATACATTAGTTATTAAAAAATAACAATGTGTAGTCTTTACTGAAAAAAACAAGAGATATCGAAAAAAGTAGAAATAGGGCAAAAACACAGCTACTAAAACTTCATCCTAAAATGTATATGTTAATGAGGCTATATAAATATTACTCTCTTATGTGGCCTCAGAGTGTACTTTCAACTGAATGAACAACATTATAATTCACATATAATTCACTATATATAAATTTCTCCAATTTACAGGTAGATGGTTGTCAAATATCCACTATTATAAATTTAAATATCAATATATATTCTTTGAACGTTAGATAATATGTTTATATTTATTGTTATACACTTGTTTTTAGTTGATACTCTTCCTGGGCCTGGAAGTATACGCCGAGAAGTAATTAATGACTGACTGTGACCTTGATAATGTCTGTTGCTGTTGGTAGGTGCTATCGAATTGTTCCGTCCCATAGCGACATTATGCAATTGCTCCTATGGCTGAGTTCATTGTCTCAGCCACTGTCAATCCATCTTAGAGGGTGTGTCAGTCAGGGTTGACTCGGGAAACAAATTCATAGAGACACAAATGTATATGAGAGTTTTATATAAATTGTAATTGTATATTAAGAAAACATCCCAACCCAGTTCCAAATCGAGTACACAAGCCTGATTTTAGCCCATATGTCCAAAACCAATCTATAAAGTCATCTTCAGACTCACAAAACACATGCAATGAGGCCGAATGCAGGAAGATCACAGGGCAGTGAATGGGAAGTCTTCTGGACCCAGTGGCACTGTAAGTATCTCAGCTCTGGCAGGGGTCTCTAGGTGGCTTCTCCAGCTCCCAGGGCTGCATCAGGGTAGGTCTATGTGGCTTCTCCTCAGGGATGTCTTGCAGGAAGTGAGCAGAGAAAGAGAAGTGTCTCCCGCTTCCCAGGAGGAAATACAGGAGTTCCCAGAATTCTCAGGAGAAGGCAACACCCACATAGAGGCCTCATTGGTTATATCTTGATTGACAGTCTAGACTCCACCCCTTCACTTTTAATCCTCCCAAGTCTCAAATTGACACCAGATTAAGTAACTACCGCAGAGGGTCTTCCTCTTTTTCAGATGTCCCTCTGCTTTACCAGTAAGCCAAGAGGTTCCCTTTTCTCATCTTGGTCACTGGCGAAGCTTTAACTGATCATGGAAGTAACCAGGCAACAGTGATTGAAGATACGCTTCTTGTATTCTTTAGTTGGAGGAAATGGTGGAAGCCCATTTGTTCTCATTGAAAACAGGGTTTCAAGGATTTACTTTGCTAAAGGTAAATTTACTTTGCTAAAGGTAAAGGCAGGTAATTCACAGACTTGTGGGCCCTAAACTCCTCCAGTCCAGGATAAAAAGTGGGAGAACAGTTTAGTTTAAAAGCTTCATGTGTCTTTTTACTAATGCAAGATTGGATACACTTAAGGATATTATAATGAGACCAAATCAAATTTATAGCTGAGTGAAAGAATGAGAATAACAAACGGAGGTCAACATGCACTTTCAGGGTTCTATATTGCATGTTACGTCTACAGGGATGGGATTTAATGTAGGCTGATGTGAGATTGTTCCAGTTTTAAAAGAATCTAATTCAGTCTATGTCTGGTTTCATTAAGGCTGTTGGGATAGTATTTTAGTAATGCAAAGGGAAGAGAAATGTGAAGGGTGTTTGTCCGGAAGTGTATATTTATACTGCACTTCATTGTAATAGCGTGCATGGATCTATTAACTCTCTAACATTCAAAGTCTGTTCTGATTTAATCTTTTACTACTTTGAAAGCTAGCAACTTTGCCACGTAAAGAAGTACTGTGATCACTCCAAATTTGAAGCACTAAAGCTTTTGCAGTGTGTGACACATTCGCTATGTGCTAGAGAAGATTCAAGGACCAGATTTAGACATACAGTTATGTGACCTGTTGGTTTGTGATGGATGCTTGAATAAATTAAAACAAGTGTGCTAACACTTTCTCTGTCAGTTTTCATCTCCTCAGCTACACAGCTATTTATAAAAAGGGAGATGTTTATATGAGAAAAGATTCTGGATGATTATGGATGCCCATTTTCCTGCATAGTTTTTTTTCTACAACAAACAAATATTTTCAAAGGATTTGATATGTTAGCAAGTCATTTCACAAAGTAATTAATATATTCCCCCTTAGAATCCTATTGGTTTTCTAATATAGTTTACAATGTATGGAAACTGAGATTCAGGTTGATTTTAACTTTTTAAGAACCGAATAATAGAACCATGGATTGGGAAAGAAAGTAAGAAAATCAAATAGCATTAAGTAAGCCCCCCCTCCTGGGGTGCCATTCCAGAAATTTCACATCTGTTTACACGTTCCAAAGAAACCTTAGTAGGTAGGCTTAAGAAGTGATGCCTTAGAATTTGGGTATTGGTTAATAATATTCAATATATCATGGACTTCCTGGGGGGGGGGGTGGCATGAGAAATCTGTCTCGAAAGAATTACCCAGGATGCTTCTAAGGAATGAGGCTGGTGAGACTCCTCTCAGGTACTTTGGAAGTGCCATCAAAAGAAGAATATGACAGCATCATGCTTCGTAAAATGTTGTTGAGAAAGAGGATGACCCTGAACAAAATAGACAGACCCAGTAGCTGAAACAATACAACATAGCAACGATTGTAAAGATGGTGTAGGATTGGGCAGGGCTTCATTCTATTCTATTTAGGGTTGTTGAATTGGTTCCATTTTGACAACAACTAAAACATTATTCTCTCCATGCACACAGACGACATACTTCAACTAAATGTTGCAGGCCTTAGACACTAGCCCAATTAGGATTTTGAATTCAACGCGACAGATTTTAAAGCTTATATTTTGCTTGAGATCATATATTCTATACACTTTCATAATGGTGGGGAAATATTCAACTTTATTGCTTGTGGTGGAAAGTAAGTCATCACTGTCTTGCTATCTTTAATTAATTTCTTAACAATGTGATCACACATCTTTAATTTATGCACAGTTGTTTCCAAAACCTACAGCTCACTCTTTGGCCAGGAGACTTGGAAATCCTAGTACGTACCCCAAATCATTTTGATTAGAACAAAAATATTGTGGAAACTAAGACTGGGCTTTCTTCAAATTTTTAATATTCTTCCTGAAGTCAGGGAGAATATGAATTCTTCCTCATTTATAATCCCCTCATCCTTCCATTCCCCAAAGTTTGGGTCATAAATTATATTAGCAAATATGAAGATAAAGAGTAGCTTGCCTCCTGATAACTGCAGAGGTTTTATAAACCATATAACATCCCCTAGGAGGTGAAAGTCGGGGAAAACCACAGTCTTCTATGAATGCTGCCATGTACAATTTTCTAAGAATTTTGTGAGAAACAATTATTAGAACACCAGGACGAGTCCTTTCTAGCTAAGCCTCATCATTATCTTTGAAATGGACACGCTCTACATAATAAAGGTTGACTTCTCTTCTTCATCTCCAAAGCCTCCATCTTGACTCTGTTCTTAGGCTGTCTTCCTTCGGACAGAAAAAGAACCACCATTAGCTCCTGGACCTTGAACTTTCTTATTCACATTCAGGGACTAGGAACCAGCCCTCAAGAAGGTGATTCAAATGTTGATGACACTAAGAGATCCGCTGTATTCTACCTTCTTGGACCTTTAAATCATTTGTGGGAGAAGCAAGAGGCATTAAAAAATACTGATGTGCATGTCCTACACAGGCAGCTAGACTTTTAAAAGCTCCCTCATATTAATTTCCACCTGAGATGGGAAAATCACAGACTGAAGTCCTTAGGGTCTGTTTGTCTCCTTTGATGCTACTGTTGAGTAATGCCAAGGCAGTTCTGACTCATAGCAGCCTATGAGTGAAACACTGCCCGGTCCTGCCGTGTCCTCACCACTGTCGTTATGAGCCCCTTGCTTCAGTCACTGTGATAATCCATCTGGTCTAAGGAATGGTTCATTATTCTATGGGATTTAATATTGAATGCTAAAAGTATCACGGACTATTTACATACCTTAGAATAGAAGTATAAGACGTTCTAATAGAAAAAAGACCCAATTTTAAGCACATTTTAGAGCAACCACTTATTAATACATTACACTTTAACAGGACATGGACTAGGCAAAGGCAAGTCATTCATATTAGGGAAATCATCAGCGAGAGGCCATAATGGTGTCCAAGGGATTCAAAGCCATGTGGCTAATGATAGATACTAGAAAATAAAGGAAATCCCCACAAAGTCATGGTTGGCTGCAGACCAAGGCATCACTGTTGCAGATGGGACTGCAACAGACCAGGAAAGGACCGTGCCTGAGATTTATGAACAATTGAGAGTTTGAAGATTTAGTTTATAAAGATGGAGTCTGGGCCCTTCAACCACATGTCCCAGTAGGGGTGTGAATATGACACAAGACCGTCTGAGCCATATCCAGCCCGGAGTCCTATATGGCCTTGCATCCCTGATTTTAGACGACATACTTCTAACATTCACTGAGGCACACCCAGGCAAGTTCCCGGAGGACAAGACTGCTTCTCCAGGGTTGGCCTGGGTGGTTCAATTGTAATCTACTTTCAAAATCACCCTGCCTAAAGGGCGACGCTTTTCACATAGCTGGTCTGAAGGAACTCAAATGGAATCTTAAATTATGTCAAGACTTCAAATGGAGCCTTCCACAAATGAGGTGCTTTAGAACTTAAGCTTTATGCAAAACAAAGTTCTAGAATCAGATGAAGTTCTGGCTCCATAGCTTCAGGCCAGTTACTCAACAATCTTCAGAAAAATGAAGATAGTAAGCCAATGGTTCAATTCCACCTTTAAAGAAAGGGCTAGAAATAGACTTCCTTACATTCCTAGCCAGGAAAACCCTACGGAAAGAACAGTACTATTCTTAAAAGACACATGCTTCCATTCATCATTTCTCTGCGACTTTTATAAAATTCTGGAGCAAGGGATTCAGCAAAGTCTATTTCAGCTGGATTTTACATATCAATGTAGGGAGATTGCTCAGAAATCCAAACTCACTGCCATAGATGCTGACTCATAGCGACCCTATAGGACAGGGTAGAACTTCCTCTGGGGGTTTCCAAGATGGTAACTCTAGGTGGGAGTAGAGAGCACTATCTTTTTCCTATGGAGCAAGCTGGTGGCTTCAAACTGTTGCCTTTTCAGATCACAGCCCAATGTGTTACCAGGAGATCGGGACAATCAAAGGGCATAGGGACACAGAAGTGTCGTTGATGCTAAAGTGGTTCAGGTTAAAGCAGAAACACCGGGAAGGCCCATGAGCAAAGCCGAGGCCGTTCAAGGTGATTTCTGAGCCTTGAGAGGCTGTTGCTACTGTCCCAGCAGCACAGAGTAGAGATGGCCCTTTTCGTGCACCCCACCCCTCTTGTTCTGTTCGAATATTTGACTTTCCATGATTCATTTCAGGACTCTGCAAATGCAACTTGAACATTTTCAGAAGATATTGAACAAATGGTGTATTTGCGTTAAGGCTGCCTGTGAGAAACGGCTTTTTCCCCCTCTTTTTTTTGGAATACTGCGCAGTTCAGTTTGGCATTTCAATCTGTCTCCTTTTATGATTATATTAGAAAAAGCTCACCTGGTGGAAATGTTGATTTGGGGAACTGCGAATAGTGAAAAGATAAATCTTCCCTTCTCTTTCTCTTTGCAGAGTTCCATTATTCTCTGCCGAAGTGTGGGGGAGGCCTGCCTGTCTAATCTTTTGCATTTTGACAAAATTGCCAGAAAAAAGCTTTTCTCTCTTTTTTGCCTGTTTTGTGTAAATCCTTATTTTAATTGAAAATTTGAAGGGGGTTATAGTGGCTGTTTTCCTGGGTATATGTGATGTACACACACAGTAACCTGATTCAACTTAGAAAGACTGGCTAGCTAAGGAGATTAATTCTGAATTCGTTTGGTGTTGAACACTAAGCAGGCCTCGGGAGCTAACCTACTGGATTTGAAATGTTGTCTTTGACAATGGCTCCTTTACTTTCTCTGGATCTCGGATTACTCATCTGAGATGAAGATCATAATAGCATGTCCTTCATAGAGTTATTGTGAAAATAATGTTTGCTAATGCATGACACCCCCTTAACAATAGTGCCCAGTGCATAGCAAGCCTCACTAAGGTGATAAGGGTCCTTTGCCAAAGCTGATAAAGAAGCACCCAGCAATAAAAAAAAAATTAAAAAAAAAATTAAATTAAAAAAAAAAGAAGCACCCAGCTGGGAGTCCCCTGGAAAGAAGGCTCACCTCCAGGCTTCACTGCTCTGGGTGTGAGTCCTGACTGTACCCCTGAGAACCAAAGATCCCAACCCAACCAGCTCAACACATAAGCCATTATGCTGCCAGGGCTGCTTGTCGTCACTGGCACGCTGAGTAATTTGAGGTAGCAATCGTTGGTAGCTTTTGTTATCTCATCTATAATGCAAACCACCAGTTCCCTCGCAACTGACTCCAGGTGTGGCAGAGTAGCCTTGTGCTCCTGAAGGTTTTCAATGGCTGCTTTTTCAGAGGTTGATGCCCAGGCTTTCCAGATTATCTGAGTGGGCTCACATCTAACAGCAGAACACCTCCACCATTGTACCACCCAAGGACCCCAAGACACTCACCATCACATGTCCTCTGAGGTGCTGTTGGCTAAAGCGAGAGGACTTCCACCGCCCATGCCTTAGACTGAGAGGGAATCATCATCGCCTCTTGCCTTGAGGGTTTCAAAAGCCTCTCAATGGATCTCCCAGTTTCTAGTGTTCTCAAAGAACAAATAAATCTGTAGTGGAAGAATACAGCCACAATGCTTCTTAGAAGCAAGGATGATGAGACTTGATCTTACCTACTTGGATGTGTTATCAAGAGAGACCACTCTCTGGTAAAGGATCATCAGAGAGGCAACAACAAAAAGAGAAAGACCCTCTCAGGAAGATGGATTGACACAGTTGTCACAACAGTGGGCTCAGCCTAAGGACAATTGTGGGGGTTGCAGAGGACCAAGCTGTGTTTTGTTCTGTTGTACGTTGGGTCACTAAGGACCCACGTGGCTGAGAGGCTGAGGACTGGAGAGAGAGTTGGCTGCTGGCCGAGGAGAGCTGTCGCTGTGCACCGGTGACTGTCCTTACTAACCTGGCTTGTAGTCACCTGTTAGCTCCCTGATAAACATCCTCAATCGTGAACATTGCCTATAAGTTCTGTGCGGCACTGCACAGAATTGTCAAGTCCACCAGAAATATAAGGAGAAGAGCACCTGGTGTCGGGAGAGCAAAGAAGAATGAAGTGTAGAGGCGCGTGTGACCCTGCCTTGAACAATAGGGAAGCCAGAGGAGCAGAGACATGGTCACCTCCATGCTATTTCTCACAGTCACATATGCCCCCCAAAAAGAATAAAAACAGATTCTCGGTCATGTTCAATATCTGCGAATATCTGGCTTTGTTAGCTAAGTGTTAGGCATGCTAGAAAGCGACTACTGCAGGATTTTGGTGTCCAAGCTACCTCTGCCCCAATCATGCTTTACCGGTTCACTGTTCAGATTGAATCTGGGGCCTAGTCAGGTCACCTGTGGTTCCGGTAGGTTACTTCACTACACCATAGAAGTGCCACCTTGGCTTCGTGTCTTCCATCATTTCCTCTCATTTCTCAGTAAAATGCCTCTGTGGATAATCTTATTTTCAATCTGTAGCATGGCACTTCTATTTCTAGAATGGAAGGATGATACTTTCCCTCCAAATCTGTTACTGACGGCTCTTGTCTCACTGAGATTGCTTTTCCTGTCTCCACCAGCTGGACACTTAACCACATTCTCTAGAGAGGACCTATTTTAGTTTTGCCATCCGTCCTTTGTAAAAGAAAAAAAATGTGAGGACTTATTCTGATCTAACAATTACATTTATGTATTTTTCACAGAGAGCAAGTGAAGCAAAGAAACAAACAAACCGAGGACACAGAGAAAACAAATAACAAAAATGTGGTGAAAACCATAGGTAGGGTTGTTCTGAGTAGGACTGGGCAGAATGGCAGTGGGCATTTAAAAATTTTTCCTACAAGTCAAATTTTAAAGTTGCAATCATAACCCAAGGGTGACCTGGGAAACTAATGAGTTATGAGTTGGGCTGCTAATTGCAAGACCAGCAGTTCAAAAATACAAGCCACAAAAAAAAAAAAAAAAAAAAAAAAATACAAGCCACTCCTTAGGTGAAAAACGAGGCTTTCTACTTCCATAAGGACAGTCTCAGAAACATACAGTTCTACTCTGCCCTCTAGGCTCCCTGTGCCATGAGTAAGAGTTGACTAGATAGGACAGTGCATTTTTTTTTTCAGGGGGAAAGGGGAGCATTACAATTCAACATCTAAACCTACCCATTGTTTGAGTTCTTGTTACTAAAACAATTCTTCTCAACGAGATTTCAAAACTAAGTGGTATAGATTAAAAACAATCCAGATTTTTGTCCCAGGATTGCAAGTATACACTATTCTCAAATTAAAAGATGTTTAGAGGGACCAACCACTTTTGCTTGTCCAAGTGGTCACCCATCTATAGCTCTCATCTTCAACAAAGCAGGAAATAGATGAAACAGTAGAAGTGGGCTGAGTTGAAGGCCTCCGAGAAAAATATGGCCTCTGTATTGAATGAATACACCCAGGAAATTAATAAAAGCCATTGGTTTTCATGCAAAATTTCCAAGACTTGGACTCAAAGTCTAACACCTCATTCTTTTTCATCGACAAATATAGTTATTATGAATTGATGACTCCGTATATTAGTATATTTTGGAGAATGGGAGAAATTGTCCTTTTGACCACGGTGTCCACTTTCAATTCCTAAGTGTTTAAAGTGTAGAATATGAAAAGGACATTGGTTTTGAAGCCCAAACACTTCCTATTCAGTTCTGCCATTTACAAACTGAAGAGCATTAAGGTGGTCCCGGGACCTATTTCCATATGTCAAAAGTGGGAGCAAAAGAGCTGCCCTTTGTGGTTCACTTGAGAGTTAATAAGGTAATATGTGCAAGATGGCTTTAGTGCTAACTTTGGTATATAGGCAAGCCAAAATCCATTGCCTTAAATCCCAACTCATAGTGACTCTTTAGATGACCACGAATGACATGAGTCAGAATTAACAATGGCCATGATGGGTGAGGGGTGGGGGTGGTAGGTGGGTGTTCTTTGTTTTAATAAAAAGAAGGAAGTACTTGTTCCATGGTAATTTCCTTATCTTCCATGCATAAGAAATAGGTTAGATTCTTGACCACTGCACTTGATGTGTGCTCACCATCCATGAGTAGAGGAGTGCATATTGCTCTGACATGGTCTAAGTTCCTGTGAAGCTTCCCAATTAAGACAGACTAGGAGGAAAGGCCTGGTCATCTACTTGTGAAAATTAGCCAATGAAAATGCTGCAGGTTATTAGCCAATTATACACCAATCCTGGTAATGGCACAGGACTGGCTGACATTTGGTTCCATGCAACATGGGGTCAATGTGTGTTGGTGGCAAACTAGACAATTGCTAACCACAACTAAAAGCAATAAAAAAAGATATGATCAACAGAAAAGTCTCATGATTATAATTTAGAGGAAACAGCAAAATTAACTCCTTAATTGACAGATGAACCAAACCAAACAAAAATACCCCTGCCATCAAGTGCCGTGCCTTCTCATAACAACCCTATCGGGCAGAGTAGAATAGCTCTTGATGATTTCCAAAGCTGTAAGGGTTCACGGGAGCAGAAAGCCACATCTTTTCCCTGAAGAGCAGCTGGTAATTTTGAACTGCTGCCCTTGAGGGTAGCAGCCCAGTGCATAAGCAACAAAACTGCCAGAGCTTCAATTAATTGATGAGAGAAGACAGCTTTCACATGGATGGACCACCCATAAATGATGAGAAATTAAAGTCATGCCCAGAATATTCTTTAGTACTGCTCTAAGCATCAAACAAAACAGTTAAGGTAGGTAGCATCAACATAAGGTCAGTCTGGACCAGCCCTCTCATTTTTAAATTTAGCATCGGGTACCATCTCATCCCCTGTTCATACTAACTAGTTAGTCAGATTAAAGTACTCGACAGCATCCACGCAGGGAAGAGCGAATATACTCTGGAGGATATAGCAAGCTGTAGGTGGGGAGCAAGAGAATGAAGCATAAAGAATGGGCAAAGGCCGCTCCAGAGAGGGACAGGTAAGAAAGCTACATTTACTTCCACTTTGACCTATAAACCACAACCCAGTTGCTGAGGAGAGGGAGAGAGAGATGAAATGGAGCAACTGAAAATATTGTGAGTACCTGAAAAAAATAAATTCAGAATTGAGAAACAGAAACAAAACAAATGCACAGCAAAGAGACCAACAAAACCAACTACTAAAAGGCTTTGGCCAAACTGTTTTGCAAGAAAGATTCCACATGGTAAAATCTTTCAAAGAAAACGAATGTTTAATCTCCTGAGATATTTATCAAATAGCCTTCTAAAGTGGCCAGATTATTATTTAGAATAACATCAAAGAAAGGTCAGGATATCTTTCCATTTGCAAGTACTTCTAGATGGTTCATTGGTGATATGAAAATGTCTTCACAGGTGTTCAGGAGGAGAGGGGTCAGATGGAGAAAATAGCTCTTCAAAATTATGGTTTAGCATTGTCCTCTAATGATCCCTTTCTAATAATTGACTTTTCCCATAGAGGAAATGACTTTTTCTCCCACAGAAGGGAAACAGGCTACCTAGGAATAAGGGTTTTGCAAACCTCTCAGGGAGGCTAATTCTAGCAGCACCTGAAGGGTTAAGCCCAGAGTCGCCACTAGGTGTCACATTGGGATCGGGTTTAGGGAAGGGGATCACTTTCTGATTTAAGGTTTCAAACTAGAGGCACCTTCTCAGTTCATTTCAGCTGCTGTTCGGTTTCTTTAAATAGATTCTCACTCTGCACACGTCAAACCTTCGGAGTCTTCCTTTGTCGTACAGATATTTACAACTGTTTAAACTTTTCACCCTACCATGCAGACCTAGCAGGAGGTAGATTTTGAAATAGAAGTTTGACTTAATGGGGACACATTGTATTGGCAAGGAGATAGAGTGGACTCTCATAGTTCTGCATCTCCCATCATTTATTCTAGGTTCCCCTTGTAGCAAGCCTGGAGGTAGCACCCAAACTGAGAAATAACCACCTGCATACTAGAAAAATTGTAGCAGGGACACACCTGGTTTCCAACTGGCAATACGTCCTAAAGTGCCTTCAATACCTCTTATCCTTCCATCCCTTCAGAATGACGCTTCCCATTTGAGGTCTTCAGCATCCTTTTCTCTTTTGGTACCTCTGGTTACTCTAGGATAACAGTTCATGAATAAAACTGCTCAAATGAGAAAGTTAATATTAACTCACCCAACCATTAACCACTTGCAAAAATATTTGTGTCTGAAAAGTTTAGGAGTGCCTAAGTGATCAAATGATGGGGGCCAGGGATAGAAGAAAGGGGGTAGTTTGAGATCCAGGAGGACTGGGGTCACTCTATTCCAGAAAGATTTCACAATGTCATCTAGTCTATACTGTAAGCCATATTTCAAATCAGGTACAGCTATTTGGTGGTGACTAGAAATATGAAAAGAATCCCCGCTCCCCACCTTCAGAACAAGATAGTTGAACTCTACCTGGAAAAAGCAAAATAAGAGAAGGTGTGGCAAGGGCAGCAATAAGGACCAATAAGGACGGTTCAGGGTCAGATAAAGCCCACAGGTGGCCAGGTGCATTAACCAGGCATACATTACACACCTGCAGATAGCGTTAGTAGACTGTAAATGGAATGTCTTTTCATTCCCACATCATTACTTTTTTTCTTTCATTTTAACCCATTTCAGGCGGCTTGATTCATGTAGCAGGTCCTTCAAATAACAGCTTCCCCACTATGTGTTATTAGGTTTTTAGGAACCACAGGTACCACCACAAACCAAACTGACTATCTTCCTATTTGTTGTGCAAAGCTAATGTTCTAACCGGTGAGGCCGTGTCAAAGAACGGAGCAAATACATTACAGATTTTCAGAAGTGAGAAGTCTATGGCGAAAGTAAAGCAGGATTAAGGGATAGAGGCCTGCTAGAGAGAACATGGATTTCTATATCCGCTTTCACTAAAGTAACAGGCACCTGAAACAAGTGAGAGGGTTCAGCCGCATCACATGTGTCCTCTTGAGCAGTCACCGGGGGTTGGATCTTGAAAATGTGAATGGTGGTCAGAGGTGAGCAATGCTTATCATGAGTCCTCAAAGAGCGAGCGCCAAGGAGGAGGCTTTGCAGCCGAGATCTGAATTCTAAGGAGCAAACTCAAAACCAAATTTGCTGTCATTGAAATCATTCCAAATCATAGAGATCCTATAGTACGAGGAGAACTGCCCCTGGAGACTTTCTGAAACTGGCAATCGTTATGGGGAGCAGAAAGCCTCAGCTTGACCCCATGGAGCAGCTGGTGGGTTCAGACTGCTGTCCTTGTTGCAGGGTAACCCACTCCATCACCAGGGCTCCTTGAGAAAGGTCTTTCAGGGAGAAGTTCCAGCAAGTAAGACGTTTCTGTACTTAGGACTGATGTGACATGATCTAGGAATGGCAAAAAAGCTAGCGTGACTAGAGTTTCCTAGGCCAGGGAGAGATAGAGTGGAAAGATGAGTTCACTGGGACATCATTAGTTATTGCATACTATACTCTAAGTGAAAATTCAAGCATACACTTAAGCCAAAGTGGATGCTCAATAAACCCATTGAAATGATCCCTACTATATCTGGAATGCAATTCAAACTCATTTTTGTAGCCTACGGAAAACTATTTACCTTTCTCTCTTGAGATAGCGTCTTACATGGGAAAATGTTCCAGACATGTTCTGTTTATTTAATCTGTAAACCTAACTAGATGAGGAATTATATCAATGCCAGTTTAGTGGCTCACCCTATAGTCCTTTCCAGCTGCCTCTTTCTTGTCTGCAGAGCCTGCCTTCTGCTCTAGTGGTTAACCTTGTCAGCTTTTCAGTCAACTCCTTTGAATCCCTTACTGCTCCATTTTGGTACATATGACATTCTGGCCCATAAGACCTCGGAGAGTAGATGAAAAAGGTTTTCCTCCCTTACTACTCATTCCGGTTTGGGAACATTGTAGTGTGAAGATGAGGTGCCATTTTCTAGTTCTGAAGTGTTTTAAGGTACAAAAGTTACCCCACAATTATAATTGAAGGAGAATGTTGATTAAGTCTTAAACAGGACAGAAAGAAGGCAAAGACCCATCATCCAGATAACAGAGTTCTTTATCGCCAAAATGGTAAAATGGCACCCAAGGATATACAGTTAGGAACCTGGTTAAATAAGGCATGGAACAAAGGACTCACAACACCAAAACCCACATTCACTGCTATTGAGTCAACAAGGACTCATAGTGACCCTATGGGTATAGAAAGACCAGTCATTCACCCACCAGGAAGCTGGTGGATTTGAACTGTTGACCTTCTGGATCACAGCCTAATATATAAACACTGTCACCAGGGATCCTAGGGAACAAAAGAAACTGTCACTAATCCATGGTTGGTTGTAGATCACAGTTATAGGTAAGACTATGGAACAGTGGTTCTTAACCTTGGTAATGCCATGACCCTTTAATACAGTTCCTCATGTTGGGTTACCCCCAACCATAACATTATTTTCATAGCTACTTCATCACTGTATTTTGTTACTGCTATGAATCACAATGTAAATATCTGATATGCAGGATGAATTTCCATTGTTACAAATTGAACATAATAAAAGTACAGTGCTAATCACAAAAACAATATGTAATTATAAACTGTGAAATATTTACATGTTTTATGATGGTCTTAGTTGACCCCTGTGAAAGGGTCATTCAACCCCCAAAGGGGTTGAGAAATCGCTGCTCTAGAAAGAGAATAGTACATACAGTATATTAGATAGAATTTGCAAGGTTGGCCTTCTTACCAACATAGTTGGGGTACAGTTTATACAGCATGACTCATGACTATGGGAGTCCATATGTTTTAGAGCTCCAATGTCTTAGGAAGCCTAGTCCTACCCACCTAGGGCACTGCTGAGATGAGCCTCGAAGGGGAACTTGCCCTTCTCAGGCCTGGCTGGAGAGGAGTGGAGGTAGTTTCGTTTCCAATGCACTCTGCCTGAGGGCAGTACTGTTGTCATCCCTAGTTAATTAATGCTCAGGAGATTCTGGGAGGTTTAATCCACCTGGGGTCTTTGCAAATGGATTTTGAGTTTTCACTGTCATCCACAGCCTTTTGCAACATGGTGTTCAGAATTTAAGCTCTACTAAAGAAGAAAGAAAATACCTACATTTGGAGTGACATGACTTAGCCATCGAACAAATTCTGGAGTAACATATCTGTTGATTTTTTTTTGTAACTGAAATTACTAAATGACAATGCATAAACCACCTTTTTTTTCAAGTACTATTGAACTTTCACAGACACGGTAGAAGCTGATGTAGTTGTTATATTGTTGTGCATTCGGTGCTTTGCAAGGACTCAAATCTATAATCAATAAACATTTGCTTCTTTAGTGAACTTATCAACATGTTATTCCTCATTAAGTGAAAAGTGCTATTATCCTATGCTTTAAGCAAAATTTTGGTGTATGGATTAAATTATTAAAGCAACGCTTGGAATTGTAGATGCTACTCAGTGCAGAAGTAACTGCTGAGTAAATGCAAACCAAACACCACACTCACTGCCCTGGAGTCAATGCTGACTCCTTGCCACCCATTTTGGGTTTTGGAGACTGTAAGGGTTGACAGCTTTCTCCCTTAGAAATGCTACTGTTTTTGAACTACCGACCCTGTGGACAGATCCAGCCCAACACATAATCACTACACCACTGAGCCTCCTTGCTGTAGCAAAGATTCCCAACATAGCAGAGACAGTTTTAAGAAACAGATACCATATGTACTCGAGTATAAACTGACCCAAATATCAGCCGAGGCACCTAATTTTACCACAAAACCTGCATTTAAAAATGTGCTGAAAAACTTGGCTTATACACGAGTATATATAGTTATGTATTTTCTTCACGGTTCTGGAGCCCAGAAGCCCAAATCTGTTTACCATCCATTTCTAGTTCCCCATCCTCAGGATCCTGAGAGAGGAACTATTCTGTGTCTCTCTCCTAATTTTGTGGCTATCAGCAATCCTTGGCATTCCTTTGCTGCTTGTAGATGCAAGTTCATGCAATGCCTTCAGCCAGTGGGTCTCCCTGTGTCCATCTCTGGTCTCTGTATTATAAGACCCCATTCACAAGAATTTTGGCCTACTGTGACTTATTTAGCAAAGACCCCATTTCTGCAAGCAATGTGACACTAATAGATAGATAGGATAGGTCTTCAGTGTACCTTTTGGGGGGACACAATTCCATCCTAACAACAGAGATTCCAGGGCACCTGCTTCTACTCTTTATACTTATGTAAGATTTTGAGCTGAAGGTCTGTCTTCTGATGATTTCCCCCCCTAGAACTTTAATTGCATCAGTGAAATATAACCTTCTCTAACATGTCAGTAGCTAATAATCCAAAATTAAATGAAACCCCTAAGTTCCGACTCATAGCAACCCATTGTAGGATTTCTAAGAATGTACAATCGCTATGGGTCTGACAGCTGACTTTGTGAGTGCTCTACTAAATGTTGGAAAGGTCACTTTAAAAATTGAATACCTTTCAAATAGACAAACGTTAGACATGTGTCTATGTTCTATGTCTCCCCACATGGCTTCAGATTGATTCATCTGGCACAGAGACCATTCCTTGGTTACTAACTTGTTGTGACATTCTCCAATATTTAGGAGCCAAAAGGTGGACTGCTCAAACCCACCATGCATTCTTCCATGGAAACTCATGGCAGCCTCCTTCTAGAAAGGTTTGCAGCCATGGAAACTCTATGAGGCAGCCCAACTCTGGTGTGGGTTGCTGTGGGTCAGAAATGACTCAGTGGGTTGCAGTAGTTGCATAATCTCACCCTTCATTGACCTTCTGTATTTTACCTTCAAAGCTGTGTTTACTGGCTTTTTTGAATATTGGTAATGATGCTTAAATGGTTTCTTATTTTTAACTTTCCAAACTGTATAAGTATTTTTTGATGACATAAACGCAATTATCATTGTCAAAATAACAGCCATATTGTTCATGGTATTTGAGTTAGACAGGGTTCCCTAGAGAGACAAAACCAGATTGCTAATAATTTTATATATATTTATACAGATAGATAGATATATAACATAAGAAATAAACAGTTAATTAAATTATAAAGCATACAAATGACTCAGTGTAACTCACTCCCATGAGACAGTTGTGAGGCACTGGTAGTCCTTCAAGTCTTGAGGGGTGCCAGGCAGTCAGTCCTCTGTAGAGCAATTCAGGCTATCTGTGCACAGGCAGCAAATAGCAAGGCAGGTCACCAACAGTCAGCCAGATGATGGGGTCCGACAGTCCCCAGCTCAAGAGATGTAAATTCCAATGGTGTGGCGAAGCAGGTCTTGAAGGAACCTCAAATTACAGTGACACAGTCCATGGGTTATATGTCCCACAGGTAGTGTAGCTTGCAAAGTGAGGCACAGAACAAGTAAGGCAGCCGCACACTGGTCCGATGATCAAAGAGCGAGAGACAAGTAAGGTGAGGCTCGCCGAGCCATTGATCTCTCTGGCCTTCAATTAATCTCACATGTGTTTATTGGCCAGGTTGGCACAATAAGCTAACTACCTCAGTAATAAAGTATATATCATAGTATATAGTAATATACGTTTTCACTTAATAATAATGGTAAATCAGGGCATAAAAACAGGCTCAAAAAAAAAAAACAGGCTCTATGAGTGACACGAAGTACATGCATCATGATGTGTGTTATACGCATGTATTTCATGACTAGGAATCACACAGAAGATGCGGCACTACACTGAAAGAATAACTTTAATAAATAACTTTTAATTTTAGTAAATAATAAAATCTATGGGTATTTGTTGAAAGTACTTTTTTACTATTTTTATTAGTTCTGTCATCAACACCCAAACATAAAGGATGGCATGTTTTAAATCAGTGAATGTTTAAACTTTCACCCCATATTTTTTTCCTCACAGAAAGTTTCCACTTCTGTCTTTCTAAGTTAGAGAGGATATGATGGAATAGTTTTGAACTCAGGAAACTGGTGGTGTTCAGACCAAAGAGGTGATGCTAATGACAATGAACCTTATTCCTATTGTGAGCACTTCTCATTTCTTGAGAGCTTACTATTTGCCAGACATGGGGAGGAGATCTTGCTTGCAATATGGCACCACCAATTCATGAGGTGAGTCTTATTACCCTTCCCATTTTACAAATGCAGGGTTTACCACCTCAGAAGTCTTAATATACCTTTATTATAACTGATTTGATAAGATGAACTAGAGACAAGTAACTTGGAAAAGGCCAATTCAATAAGTAACATCTGAGCTAACTGAGACATATTCAACATCTATTCCGGCCAATAGTAAAGCATGAAATGTCAATAAAGAAAACCCACCCACTACTAGAAAAAATAGCAACAATCTCTCTATATATATAGTTCACTAGTGAGCAGTCTGTGGGGGAACTCTACAGATCCCCCTTGAAATAGGTGGTGCTCAATATTTTTGAGAATTTCCAGATGGCTTAACACCTGCAAATCCTCCAGGGAACAGAACACAATAATGCTTAGACCAAGCAAATAGATTTACCTTTCTTGTTTTCCAAGCGTCATTTCTTAGGACAGTACCTGCTAGGTTGCAGAGCCAAATAAAATGATAAGCTTATCTCCCCAAATGTCAGGATAGGCGTCAGAATCCACCACCTTCGGCATCTCTCAGAAATGGAAAGATCTGAATCTGGGCTTTATCAGCTAAAGGGCTTATTTCTAAAACAGTGTTGTCTTATGTTGTATCCATGAAGAATGCTGGTGTATATAGAGATCTGTGGACGAATCAACTTCCCAACAAATGGAAAAGTTCTCACTTGATTGCAGTTTTACCGTTTGGATAAAGTGTAGTAAGTTGTTTGTTGTCCCATCAGAATGGGACAATCTGTGAACAGAACTTCCTTGATTCTGATCATTAGCAAGGTGTCTTACGCTGTGCCTTTGGACCAGGGAAACTGCAGGTGAGAGGATGGAAATCCGTTTTAAAACTTGAATGTCTGCTTTCCTTTTTAGTCCTTCACACGCCACCAGATATGAAAATATTTTCCCCAGATATTTAGTTTCATATCTGCAAAAAAATGGGTTTAGGATTTATTGAAAGTAGTTATTATCTGATGACCAATTTCATCCTGGTGAATTCTGGTGAATTCATCCTGATGTTCAATGAATTATCAGTCCCTGGTGAGGTTGAGTTATAATCTCAAAGAAAAGCTAAAAAATATTGCAGAGTAAAATGAGTGAATCTGTGTCAATCTACCCACCCACCAATTAATTTATCTATCTACTTATCCATATAATCATCTGTGCATTCAGTCATTCCAAGAACCCCAATTTCAGAACTGATAAGAACTAGATAGCTATTTGGTAAGCAATATACTGATTTCCCATCTATTACCAATGTGGTCTTATGCTTAAGCCCTCCCCAAGATTTAGAAAACAAAAGATTCTCCAAGATTAGTAGCCACACGATTTAGAATCCTCACAATTAAGAACTGAGTTTAGAATTTGCAAGATGTAGAATCCCTCAGATTTAGAAATGTCAAGATTAAGAATTGCGTTTAGATGATTCAACTTGGGAAATCACAAATTGTCACTGTGCAAATTTATGATTCAGGCTCTAATCATTGCTGTCTTGGTGAGAATTTTTAGATGGGACGGTTACCTTTACTTTTCCTCATCTAGAGGAGAGACGTGTTCATCTTATTGACTTCTAACTGCTTTGGTGTTTAGTTACTGGATCTGTTCTTTACAAAATTGGTAACAGTTAGTGCTGCATGTATTTTTTCCTTTCAGGCAAATATCCCAGGTCATTCTAGGCCATACACACTGTGCTTAAAGGATAGCATGGCTAAAAATGTCATGTGGATTTCAGGCTGAGTTGATCTTCCACTTAGAGTAGTGAGATTTAAGAATAATTAAATTTGCCTTTTAAAATACCAACAGCATGTCTTGAAGGAATGCAACCTGCTTCTTTAAATGCTCAAGAAAAGGAGCCAGGTTAAGTGAACAGATCTAAGAGAACTCAATGAGACTGAGCAACTGTGATGGAAAAATATATATAAATATAAACAGACACAAGTAAATATACATACAGACAAATATTGTCTATATTCATGGAATATATGTTCCTGCTCCTTTGTTTCACTTTATGGATTGGTTTATCTGGAACAAATAGTAAATTAAGAGGCCAGAGGCCTGAGATTCAGCAGATTCATACCCATTGCCTTTCAGAACCTCAGAGTCTCAAACAACATTCTAAATCCCAGCTAAATCCTTACCCAAAACATTTATCCTGGGACTTCTCCCTCAAAGGAAATATTTGTGTGTGGTCTATGTCTCATATACAAGACGTTATTTTGCTTCTTTAATAAGAGAGTTGACCTACTTGATACAGAATGTATTTCTAGCCACCTTATTTCTTCTACTATATCCAGGACAGTGCTTTGCACAATGTTGATGGTAAGTAAACAATTAATTAGTTGTCCTGATAAGCATGCTGCCAGCATCGTAGCCCAATAAGAGATTCATTCATAGATAGCGTTGCCAAGTTTATTATTGTGTGTCCAAAGGCTCACTGTTGAAATATTTTAATGGACAGCTTGATATTAAATATACATATTTAGTATCTGCAATTGGTAGGAACCCATAGATTTCTTTTCTGAAATTCACCTTTCTTTTCTTCCTTATTTCTCCAATTGTCTAGTTATATTTTTAGTAGGAGACCAGGCCGTACAGTGGTTAAGCTACTGGCTGCTCTATGGGAGAGAGATGAAACTCCATGGGGGCAGTTCTGTTCTGTCTACAGAGCAGCTAGGAGCCTGCATTGGCTCAACAGCGATGCATTAAATGCTTCCCTTAGAATAGAAGATGTGCAGAACGAAACCACATAGTTTTAGAGCTGGAAGAAATGGTTCCTCTGGGAAGGGTGGCTGGCTGTCCACCGCTGGTTTACCTTTTCCTTCTTAGAGTGGATGAGTATTGATAGACAGGCTGATCAGCTGAAAACTATTTGATATTGTCAGTCCCTCTTTAGCCTTACAGATCATGTGACCCAGTGCCACCAATGATGTCTCAGCAGAGGTGATGAATGTCACATTCTGACTGAAGTGTTTAATAGGTGTGAGGGCTAACATCCCTCTGTCCTAAGCTAGTCCTGGGATGAGAGCAGTGTCACAAACACAAGGAACGCATACTAATGGGATCACGTGTAAAGTGTATCCATCAAACACTCTTATACAATGTCATATGTATAAGAACCCCCCCCCTTAAGATACTAAGATCCTGGGAAATTTTCTATTACAGCAGTTAGCATGATCTTAACTAACTTTATGAACTTCTTTTATTAAAACTTGAAGAGATGGAGCTTCAGAAATGGTCACTTACTCATTCACTCACTGCCATGGTGTTGATTCCTCCTCAAGGAGACCCTATGGGACTGGTGAGAACTGTCCCAATGGGTTTCCAAGACCATAGACCTTTATGGGAGTAGGGTCCTAGCCTTTCTCCCTGAGAAATGTTGTCCGTTTTCAGTTAGAACGCAGTGACAAGAGTGAATCCGAACGTATAGCTCCTTAGAGTTGTTTTCCCCAAAGTCTTAAATAAGCACAGGAAAAAATAGACTCTGCGCAACACTGAAAGTAGTTTAGGCCAAAGGATGCAAGAAAGATCAATGAATTATCTCATCAGTGATTCATTCATCTAGTTACTAGATTCTAGTAGGTATCCTTGACCTGAAGGTAGACGGGCCTCAGTTCCACTCGGTTTGTCCTTCTTCTGTTGGTTCAGTTCTGTACAGGAGGAAGGCTTAGTTGACTTCTGATATATCATCTACTCCAAGTCTATGTAAATAACGACTTATAAAGAAAACACAAAAAGGGAAGTTACTAGAGATTTATTCATAAAAATAGAAACAAAAAGAAAACACAAACTTATTCTTTTCACATTTATAGATACCACATATACTTGTGTATAAGCCAAGTTTTTCAGCACATTTTTAGTGCAGTTTTTGTGGTAAAATAAGGTGCCTCAGCTGATATTCGGGTTGGCTTATTCTCAAGTATATACGGTATGCGCTAACGTCACTTCTTAACTGAGGACCCTTTCATCCTATGTACGATAAGATTTTCCTTCAGAAATTATTCAATTATCTTAGCTATGTCTTCATGGGAATTTTAAATGGATCTGCATCTCTAAGACTCTGCACATCTCTTATCCCCTTACTTATTATTATTTTTTTTTTAGGACTAAGATCTTTTCCCAAGAAGCTTACCAAAGTGAAGGATAGAGACATAAGGGTGTACTTCTGGTCTTGTCCTTTTCTTATGTTGTGTCAATTGCTGAAACATGTCCTGTTTGATAGCTGTATAGAAAATTAGCATTTTGAGCAGTGCTAATAATTCTGATTTCTACAATGACTCTCTATGTGAACTAATTATTACTGTGTGTCATCATGCAGCCTATTCTGATCCACTGGAACCATAAAAAATAGTGTAAGCTGCCTGGAAGGATTTCTTATCCTGGAACGATTTTTTTTTCTTTTCTTTTTAAAATCATTTTATTGGGAGCTCATACAACTCTTATCACAATCCATACATCTATCCATTGTGTCAAGCACATCTGTACATTTGTTGCCATCATCATTCAAAAAACATTTGCTTTCTACTTGAGCCCTTGGTATCAACTGCTCATTTTTCCCCCTCCCTTCCCAACCCCTGCCACACGAACCCTTGATAATTTATAAATTATTATGATTTTTGTCATGTCTTACACTGTCCACAGTCTCCTTTCACCCACTTATCTGTTGTCCGTCCCCAAGGGAGGGGGGTTATATGGAGATCCTTGTGATCGGTTCCCCCTTTCTCCCCCACCTTCCCCTTCCCCTCCTGGTATCGCCACTCTCCTGACTGAGAAACGGTCAAGTCTTTCCTCCTGCACTACAAGAAGCTACACTGGGATTGCTTACCAGCCTATGTTCTGTGACACCATTTGATTTTTGAAAGGATTGGCCCAGATTCTGACCAGGCTCATTTAAATAATGTGTACACTGCTGAGTACTTTGCAAAGGTCTTGGACACGCAATGTGATTATGAATGAGTATTGATCACTGAGGAATTGAACTTGGGAGAGAGGGAATGAGGAGCCTGTGAGGGAAAATCCCAGGAGAACAAAAGAAACTGTCAGAAGTACATTTTTGTGAACTGCACAATAGTCCTGTCTGTGGGAGAAATAAGCAGTGAGAAATAATGATTTTTTTCTCTTCCTTTTTTTTTTTTTTTTTTTTTGACGTTTGTGTGTTTGTTTCTTTAATGCTTATACCATTCATGAGTGAGCTCAGTGAATTTTGGAACCTTACCAGGAAGGGGTGACTCGCCCCTTCTTTTCTAGAGGTACTAGGCTCAATAAACTTGATAAATCTGTCATGATAGCAATGGAAACATACCATAGTCTTTTTGTTATCTGTTGTTGCCTAGGAATTATACAAGACGCATATGAACTTCAACCCGCGTGCACTTATTGTGTCCCCGATTCTGGGTTAGGAGCTGGGTCCTCTTAACTAGCTTCTATGCGTTTGAGCCTCATAAGGTTGCAGCCAAGATGCCAGGTGGTGCTGGGGTCTCATCAGAAGCTCACGTCGGGAAGAATCTACTTCTCAGTTCCTTGAGAGCTGCCATATTGAGAGCTCAGTGTTTTGCTAAAGGGTCACTATGATAGAATCAACTAGATAGCAGTGCGTTTTTGTTTTGTTTGAGATTGGAGTTTGTTCTCAGTTGTTTATTTGGAGAGCTTTTCTCAACACCTGAACTTTCTTGATAGAAAGCAAAACAAATGGAAGGCCACAGAGTCCATGCTGACTCATAGCAACTCTAAGACAGGATAGAACTTCCCCTGAGTTTCTGAAATCATAATTGTTAATGAGACTAGGAAACCCGTCTTCTCCCTCAGAGTGGCTGGTGATTCCAAACGGCTGACTCTGCGGATTGCAGGTCAATGCCTAACCACTATGCCAACAAGTATCCTTGATGTAAATAGAGCCAGTTGTAGGCCAGAGCAATTGACTGATGGTTCAAATGAATAAATAGTAATATCAAAACTTTAAAATTTCAAGATAATTAAAAAATTTTTCTCTGCGTTCTAATTTATACAGTATTAATCACTGTATAGATTTTTTTGGGGAATTAGAGTGTTTCATTCACAAGTAAATAATGGAATCTACCAATTAGTACATAAATGATATCATATAAATGTACCAGACACTCTTACACGGAATATGAGAAGATAACAGCAAAACAATAGCAAAAATTAGTTTGTGTATCAGCTCAGATGCTATACAGGTACATAAATCTGGCTGAAAGACTGGAGTGTCATAAGATATATGCTATTTCAGGTGAATGCCCTGGATATGATTGAAGAAAAATGCATGAAATGAAGTCGCCTGAGACTCTACGAGACCCCAAATGACCACTGAAAAGGGCCTGTGCTTACATGTGTAACAATAGGTTGTGCTTTTCTCCTTAGACGTGGCTGTGTCTTTTGGGGCTAAGGACTTTAGGACTGACATCAAAGTCAGGTAGTGAGGAGATGCTATGATCCTGCCTGTAAAACCAGGGTCTGGGCCCCAGACAGGTGATTTTTTTTAAGATACATAATTCCTATTAAAATATATCTTATGTATCAATAAGTCGAAAGGATTTAAGTCAAGATTTTTAATAGAGACAGGAGGTGAGAATGTGATGTTCAGGGCCAGAGATCATTTTTTCTAGTATTCCTTTCCAAGCTCCCTAGTTCTAATGCATGGCTTACCCTTTGAGGTTTAAATTGCAGGACGTTTTTTATAAACCAGTAGGTGAGAATGTCGATGGGACCACTGTCTGGTTAGCTTGACTAAAGACATTTAAAATGAGTCCTTCCTGAGGCTGATACAGGGGCAGTGAATTGTTTTATGTCTTAGTAAAAGTCTCTGTAACTCCCACTAGACGATCTTTTCCTGCATGGGTCTGGATTAGAAGGTGGGGACAGACACTGATAGAATTTACCCTGACTGGATGTTAACAGGCGACATTGTACTTGCTATTTTGCTGATTATAAAATGAGCCCTCTGAGAAACCGGCAGCGGGATTTCATTACCAGCAAGAGCTAGAGATGGAGCGTGCCCACTGGACCCTGAGATACTTGCTCAGTGAGACTTCTTCATCCAGGAGGCAGCTGTAACATCAAAGGAGCAGCAGCAGAACCAGGAGTCAGCGTGGTGGGTTTCCCAGGTCTCAGAGCAAATAGAGCTGAGTGCTTTTGGTCAGGAGCCTGACGCATAGGATAAGGTGCCTTTGGGCACTTAATTTGTGGGGCTGGACTTGCTGATCCAGGGAGTGCCTTCAGGTTATGTCTCAGTGGACATATTGTGCCCCTAGATCCTTAATTGGGGAACTGAGCTTGCTCACCCACACACTACTTGAACTCAGTGCCTTTGGGTTGAGGCTTACAGGGGAGTGGGATGCCCTTTGGACCTCAAGAGAACTTTGCAACATGGTCCGACTGCACAATTGTATCCCGAGCATTTCTAACCTGCATCGCAACCTGTTAACATTCTTCCTATAGGCTTTAATCATGAATGTTGCCTGTGAGTTCAATGTGGCCATCACATTGAATTGCCAAACTCAGAGCTGGGAAAGTAGGAGCGCTGTGAACAAGATTTATTCACAAATAAAAAACCCAGCTGATTTATTCACAAGGTCACCGTGTCCTGTGAAGCCTGGCTATTGTCCAATTGGTGTCCTCTTTTGCTTTTATCCCCCATTTATGGAAGACCAATGAGCTGAAAGGCAGATGGGTTTTAGCTAAATTGGCAGCAGGTGGAAAGGACCACGTGTAACTGAACAAAACCCTTTCTGCTATAATTGGTCAAGTCTAAGGCCAGTACCAAAGCATGACAAGTTTATCCTGGCATAAATAAAGTGAGGGAGGTCCCCAGAGCCCCTTGGCACTCAATGTAGATGATCTTTACGGTAAATTATAGAAAATTCCAGGCAAGCTGGGGCCTAGACAACTGGGGTTTCACTATGTCTAGATCCTAATTTAAAATAAAAATAATGTGCGAGACCAAGTGCAAACCGATATTCCTGAAATGAATAAGGCATTATGAAGATGAAGCTCTACCGAGTGCAGCAGAAGAACACTTTGCCCTGAAGGAGAAAATAGCAGGGAGAAAGAGGCCAGGGAGGAGCTAAGACAGATTACAATGATCAATTATTAACAGAGATGAGCCAAGGCCAGCTGATGCGAGCACACTTCATCATTCAAGTTCTCATTATTGGACTGTACAACTGCACGTGTCTACAGTCGTCCTTCCCTCCCTGTGGCAATGGCCCTGATTTTTGAGGAGCTGAGCGAGTGACAGTGAGCTTCGGAAGGGGCTGGGTGCTAAATGATTGGACTGTAATTATTCTGAAAGGGCTTTCATCATCATTACCCAACTTTCTGCAGACGCAGCATGTTTGAAAATAAACCGTGGCCAAACTAGCGCCAAGTCCTTTCAGATTTTAAACATCGAGCCTCTGGTTTGCTGATATATTTTTGTGTATGCAAGTGTAGACGAATACAAATGGACTCAGCCGAGCATACATCATTTGAAAGTTGTTTAGCCGATGCATCTCTCTCAGGGAAGACTGGGGAATCTATATGCTCAGTCCTCTGATCTGGGTAAATGCAGTGGAGGAGAACATTCATTCATTCCTGGACCCTGGGATGGGCAGAGCACTTGGAACTGCAGAGTCGTCCAGTAAAGCATTCTCTTACATCAAAGGCTTGAATGCTCCCCTTGTTTACACCCCAAAAGGACAGGCTAATTGTCTGTTTACTTGCTAGTTTGCCATAATTACAAGGTTTTAAAGGCCATTAACAGAGGACGCTGTTTACATTTCACAATTCTGTTTTGAGTTTCACCTCTCTGGCCCTTCACTCCTTTTCCCCTCCACCTGGAGCCTGACAGGTGGAAAGACAAGTGGGCAGGGCAAAAGGATCGATCAACAGCCCTCTGCATTTCTAGAGGGGGGGGAAGAAATTAGTGCTCCTCTGACCCTGTCTAAGCATCTTGTACCACTCAAATAGCGCCAAGTGTCAGGTTTGACATGTATTAAAAATACAGATGGGTGTATGAGTATTAGACACTTTCCTGATCTTTTATTATGTGGTAGCTATTTGTAAAGCGGCAGGTCAGTGAAATTGAGGAAACCCTTCAAAGAGATGGACACAGTAGGTTCAAGATAACAATTGGGAGGACAGGGCAGGACCAGGCAATGTTTCCTAAAGTTTTTCCTAGGTTGCTATGAATGGGAACACAATGGAGGGCACTTCACATCGATTGTGAAGCATTAGGCCCAAGGAGCTGTGACCTGCTATGCTATGTAAATTGTCGTGAAGCGACCCAGGAGGGCAGCTTTCCTGCCAGTGCAGTCCGAGAAGGGTTATATCAGCATGACTGCTGCTCGCATCAGTGCTGCATCATTGGGACAATATGTATCACAGAAAGAAACCCTGCCCAGTCCCGGGCCATCTGCAATAATCATTGCGTGAGTTTGGGTAGACTACAAACCTATAAAAACTCATATGTCTGAAACCAATCTATAAAGTCCTCTTCAGACTTACGAGGTACACACAATGATGCTGATTGCAGGATCATCACAGGCCAGTGGGTAGAACGTCTTTGGATCCAGTGGCATTGTAAGCATCTCAGTGCTGGCAGGGGTCTCCACGTGGCTTCTCCAAGTCCAGGGTTCTGGCTGCATCAGGGTTGGTCCATGCGATGTCTCCTCAGGGATGTCTCACAGGGAGTCATCCTTGTCAGTACAGAGTCTCCAAAGAAGTGAGCAGAGAGAGAGGTGTCTCCTGCCTCCATGGAGGAAAAACTGGATTTCCTAGAATTCTCAGGAGAAAGTCATGCGCACACAAAGGCCTCATTGGCTGTGACCCGACTGACAGACTAGTCTTCATCCCTTCACTCTTCATCTTCTCAAGTCCTCAACTGACACCGGATTTTGTAACTGCCACTGTTATGCTTGATCCACTGTTACAGCTCCTATGCCACCAGTAGAGAAGTCAAATATGAGCTAACCAGGGAGAATTGAAATCAATTGAAGGCTGGTAAAAGAACCTTACTCTGAGTTGATTTCTCAGTGACCCATTTCATCTTTGCCTTTATCACCTTCCCTTTCTTTCATGCACTTTTCCTGTTACTGATTCTAATTTCAAAATATGCCTCTCTCCTTCCATTTTTCTTTTTCCCATAGTCACCGGCTCCTTATGATACAAATCGCTATCTGAATAACAGCCTCTGTGGAAGGCAGCTTTTATGTCAACTTATAGTTGTGGAAGGGAGGGGTCCAACCTGTCAATCAGGTCACAGCCTGATAAAGACTCCTAGGAGGTGTGACCTTTTATAAGAGAAACACTGGGAACTGCCCCTCCCTCTCTTTCTGTCCCTTCAGCTTCCTGCTTGCTAGGACTCGGTGTCTGCCACCCGGGCTGGCCCCATTTGGGCCACCTAAACCCTGATGGCTATAGGCGCCCTCTTATGTGTCCACTGACCATGGGTCTTTGCAAATCTGCACCCACCAGCCCATGATCTTCCGGCATCCTGCTTCACCATTATACTTCACCAATCTGTAGCTACATGAATCTTAAGAGGGTTCTGGCCAGTATCGAACCTTGGACTTCAATTAGACTGGGCTGGGATTCCTTCTGGATATAAAATTACCACATATACTTATATAAGTTGAGTTTTTCAGCACCTTTTTTATGCAGTTTTTGTGGTAAAATTAGGTGCCTTGGCTGGTATTCAGTTCAGCTTATACTCGAGTATATATGTTACTTCTTGATATTAAGCTCGTTCTCATATGAGTGTCACTGATTGTGTTTCTCAAGACAACTCTGCCTAACCTAGCCTCCCAATGAGCATTTTTTATTTACTCTTACTTCTTTTTTGTGCAGTTGTTGTTCAGTTGAGCTAACTCCTCGTGCCCTCCATGTAAGTCACGTTAGAATTGTGCTCCATGTGATTTTCCAATGGTTGAATTGTTTCTAAAAGTACAGCATGGGGTCTCTCTTCTGAAGCATAATAGGTGGACTTGAATGTACAACCTGTTTGTTAGCAGTCAAGCCTATTAGCTGTGTTCACTACTTCAGGACCTTCACCATTTAGTGAATTCTTCATGCATCATACTTTTTTTACTGTAAATGAGATGACATAAGTATCTTCTTTTTACCTTCCGATAGCTTCTCATTGCACTTAATCCAAAATCCCATTCTCTTCATAGCAGCAGCCATAACTTAATTTTGTTCTCTACCCTGCTCCAAACTCAGTCTCTGTCACTTAGCCTTTTCTTACCATAGTAATCACACCAACCTCCTCTTGGTTTCTAAGTCTAGAAGGGCTTTCTCATTTATCCAGGATGTTGGCCCGGTCTGGTACGTTCTCCCACAGGCATTCCTCACAGATATTTCCTGCTTTCCTTTCGTGCCTCATCTTGTCTGACACCTCTTTCAGAGCCACATTCTGGAAATAGCCTTTCAAAGCACTTTTCATAATACTGATAAACTATAATTATTTTCCTTTTTGTTCATTGCTTTCCTTTCCTTGTAGGATACAAGCTTTGTGAAGGCAGGGGCTATGTCCAAGAGCTGATTCAACGTGGTTCATCTTCCATTGATTGCAGCAGGTGCAGTACCAGGCAATGTTGATGTCAGTTACACCAGGGTGCTCCAGTCAGAGATGATTTGAGAGCACCTCTCCACAACACCAATCCCCATTACTTGGTGGCATTTTGTATATAATGGATGCTGAATAAATATTTGTCCAGTAAGTGAGTAAAAAATAAAACTGGTGAATTATTTGTTTGACCATACACTGATAATAAATACTCTTACTATTGATTTTTGTGGCTCAGGTTAGCTTACAGGCAGCCAATAATGGTTGTTTAATAACAATAATTCCATCATTTTACAAATAGCTACTATTAGTCAGACACTTTGTACTGTGGTTGTTCTTTCCTGTGTTCTAAAGTGCTTTACTTCCATCTTTGCACAGAATCCTAACGGCAAGTAGGGATAGGTCTATATGTTACAGTACTAGACTTCGAGAGGCTGGCCAATCTGCACAAAATCAAGTAGCTAATAAGTGTCCCGGCTTACTTCTGTCATCAGTGGTAAGCTTTTCATTATGCTGTCATTTCTCTGTGTTCCTTTGCCCCTTCCTGCTTCCCACTGCCCCTTCATCTAGAAAATATCATAATAGCTAGCACTGAGCAAGCATTTGCCACCAGTCTGACATTGTTCTATTAGCTCATTTGATCTTCACAGTCATCCTGCAAGTGGCCAGTAGCAAACACTCCCAATTAAAGGATGAGAGATATTGCACAAAGAGCTAATAAAGATCTTATTCGGGGTCACGTAGACGGAAATGGAGGAGGTCGAATTGGTTGTCAGGTGGGCTGGACTCACTCATGGCTTTCTGTTAGGATCTTGCTATTCAGCCACCCTAGGTAGATTATACGGGGTTTGTTTTTTTTTTGGGGGGGGGGAGTAGGGGCAGTTGATTCTCAATATGCAGCATTTTTTGTTTGTTAGTTGCCTACCTATAAGCTATAAGACAGGTTGTTAAAAGTAAGGATGTTCTTAAGGGTTGCTAAAAAATAAGAATGTTCTTAATGGCAAGTACCTAATTTCAGGAGTGTGTTTGATTGTTCAAATCAAGCAATTATGATTCTGTTAAACAACATTTCTTGGAGGAGAATCACAGAGTCTGTTTGCTGGGAGTGGTGGTATGCTTAAAGTTGGGGAATATCACCAACCAACCTATGCACATACATGAACAGGACACATTTAAAAGGCAGGGAATCTGTGAGAGTTGGAGGGATGGTATAAAGCTTTCTAGACAGTTATCTTAAGTTGACTTACGTTATTCACAGCATGGGAACTAAAAAGAGAGGACACAATGTTGATTTGCACTATATATATATATATATATATATATATATATATATATTTCTTCAGATTACCTTATTTATAATGGTGAGAAGTAGATACTATTGTTTATCACCACTACTTCGCAGTTAAGGAGACCTAAAACAAATATCTTTGAAAAATTGATTGAGAAAGTGATCACTGTTACAAAGCTCTAATAAAGACCTCAACAGCTTTTAGAAGTCATGGCATCAGTGAACTCCTAAACTGCCAAACCATAGCAACCCTCTGTCGATAGAGTTCCCAAGGTTGAATCTTTAAAACAGAAGACAACCTCATCTTTTTTCTTAGAAGTAGCTGGTAGGTTTGAACTATCAACCTTCTAGTTACCATTCCAACACTTACCCAACAGTGCCACCAGAGAACTAGAAAAATGGTTTCAGAGGTCAGTACTACCACTCAAAACATATTTTAAACTTTGTTTTAAGTAATTCTTTTTCCATTGAGAGTACTTCCTGATTTTCACTACATGCAGATTCTCTGAAGATGATCTGGTATTTTATTTCAAAGTAACTTTGACTTTTCCTCCCCCAAATCCAACCACAGAAAAGATGTGTGGAAAATAAATCCTATTATTTTGTATCAGTGTTGAATCAAAATATAGCAGTGACCAAGGCATTTTACAGTAAAACAAATCAAATAAACAAAACGTGAACCAAGTCCATCAGTAAACTAGCAATTTTATTTTCCCATGAAATCTTGTCTTAAGTTCTTGGTATATATTTATATCAAGTTCTCATACAACTTTACATTCTATTTCTTAACTTAAAATTTTTCTAGAAACATTTTTCTGTTATATAATGTTCACACTCAACATACTTTGTGTCTTTATGAAATTGTGTTGGGTTGCTCTTATAATTTACTCAGTCACCTCTTAACATATACTCAGGTACAACATACAAATAAATAAAGATTTCCACCCATCAAATATGCAGATAGATGAGGTAGACAGATGGATAGATAGATGATAGATAGAAAGATAGGCTTCCAAAGTTATTAACCATCTTTTATTTTATTTACTTTATTTACTGCTAATTTATATTTTCGTTCCTTCAGGAATAGATTATCAACCACAACCAAAAACAAATTTGGTAACCAAATTCATTTAAATTCATTCTGTCTAAAGTAAATGTCTATTTTAAAATAGAAAATGTTAAGTTGTAGAGTATGTGCATAATTATATACAAGAGAAGTAAATCCAACAGTCTTCAAAATTACTAAGCATATTTTATATTCAATAGATAATAGAAATTCATATTGCTCTTCTTTCTAAAGGTGAGATTAATAACTCAACTTACCCTATTTATTTATATAAAAATATAAAGTCAGTTAAGACAACTGGAATTACATACAGGAAGTATATATATTTAAAAATCATTTTAATGGGGGTTCTTCCAGCTCTTATAACAACCCATACATCAATTGTATCATGCATAATAATGTTGCTATCATTATTTTCTAAACACTTACTTTCTATTGAACCCTTGCTATCAGCTTCCCCCCACCCTTGTGACCCCTTGATAAATTATAAACTATTAATATATTCATAACTTACACTGACCGGTTTCTCCCTTCCCCCGATTTCTGTTGTTTGTCCCCCTCCCGGAGAGTGAGGGGGTGGCCATGTGTCCATCATTGTAATCAGTTCCCCTATCCTCTCTTCCTCTCCCCACATTCCCCCTACCCTTCTGATACATCTATTCCTATTCCTGTTCTTAGATTCTGTGCATAGTGAGTTCTTAACTCTTATCTCTACCTGTGTACATGCTCCAATCTAGCCTTCAGTGAAAGGCAGGACTGGGGCCATGATAGTGGAAGTGAGGAAGCCTCAAGGAACCAGAGGAATACTGTGTGTTTCATCGGTGCTATACAGTACCCGGTGACCCTTTTGTGAGTGGATGTCCTATTGTCTAGAGATGGGTTTTGAATATCTGCTCTGACTAACCCCTCATTCTCAACAATATGTTTTGTTTTGTTCTGTTTTGGGTCTTCAGATGCTTGTTACCCTATCCTGTTTACACCTCATGATCACACAGGCTAGTGTGCTTCTTCCATGTGGGCTTGTTGCTTCTCTGCTAGATGGCCGCTTGCATAACTTCAAGTTATTAAGACCTCAGATGCTATATCTTTTGATAGCTGGACATCATCCACTTTTTTTTACCACCTTTGCTTACGCACCCATTTTGTCTTCAGCTATCACGACAGGAGGTGAGCATCACAGAATGCCAAGTTGTTAGAACAAAGTGTTCGTGCATTGAGGGAGGGCTTAAGCAGAGTCACTAAGTGTGTCCACTACCTCAGTGTACTGCCATATAAACATATGTACATAGATCAATACGTCTATGTTCATGAATTAATGTATTCACATATGTACACACTTTTGCTTATGCCTCTGTCCATAGTTTTGCTTCCGAGATCTTTCCTCTGTTTCCCTTTGCCTTCCTCCTGCCTCACCATCCTGCTCACGCTTCTTTTGCCTCATAGTAATTCCTCTCAGCTAGATGCTCGTTGCTCCTACATCCCCAGGATCTCTACATCCTCCTAGCTGTTGATTTTAATTCCCTAGTTGTTCCCCTGTCTATGGCATTCCTTGCTCACCACTCCCTTTCCCCACCTCCTTCTCCCAAGTCCCTCCAGAACTTTCAATCCCATCGCTTTCTCTTTGAGCTTGCTTCCCATGTCTATCTTATATAGGTAGGCAAACCAATAATAATAGAGACAAAACAAAAGTTGAGTAAAAAGAAGGGGGGGAAAGAGTACATATTTCCAGGTCTGCCCACTAACGTTTATAACTATCCCCGACTGGTCCTGGGGGAATTCCAGAACTGCTCTTCCTGTCCTGAAGTCTATTTTGGGGGCTCCTCTGAGCCTTTGTGGCTTGGCTTTGTTTCCGTTGCTGATCTGTTATGTTTCCTTCTTTGTTTGCTCTGCTATGAGCTGTTCAGACCAGACTAACTCCCCAACATGGGGCCCCAGTATTGTCCTCTGTCATAGTATGCTCCAGTGAGGGCACATCATGTCTTGAGCTGTTGTCAGTCCTACAGTCCTCTTGGTGCCTTAGCAGCTCTGTGCAGGGATGTCCTCCTCCAGTCTTCCTGTGCCCATGGGTCTAGATCTTCCCTTTCTATTTCTCCCTGTGGGTTTGCTTCCATGCGGGCATGGCATGCTGGCCCCTCTCCCCAACCTGTAGGTTTAGTGTAAAGGAAGCTTATATTCTGATAACATTTTTTAACCCACCGACTATTAGGTTATTATCATCAATAGCGTGTAGATGAAGCAAGTGTTGTTGAAAAATATCAATTTGATTTTTAACATCATGAGCCTCAGAAGCGGTAGATTCAGACTCTGAGACGAGGGTTCCGGACTTGAGCAGAGGTCCGCTGCTCACTTCCATCCGGAATGCATATAGAAAAATCATTTTTATTTACATATTTATTTTTAAATCCTTTTATTAGGGGCTTGTACAACTCTTATCACAAGCCATACATCCAACCATTGTGTCATTTTTAAGACCTAATATTCAGGAGGCATTCCACTTTCTATGAACCTAGCGTAGCACTTTCTATAAAACATGCTTGGTTTTAGGTTTTTCAAATATGACAGAAGATGAGTGAAGGCAGTGGGAACCATCTTCAGCAGTTCCTTTTAGAGAGGGAACTCAGTTGGAGGATAGAAATGGTATCAGTTGGCCCCTTCTTCTCCATCACAGGCTATTTTCATCTTGGTGATTCATGAGTATCATTGTTTTAAAGAGAAATTCCCAACCTCACCCATTAAGTAGTTATAATATCCTAAAATACTTAAATGAAGAATGCCTCAGGGGTAAGTGTTGAACAGTTGGGACTATGAATTAGGATGCAACCGTGCATTGCATTTATACTGAAATAATCACTGTGAACCCCTTCTAATAGCTGCTAGAATGGCTTTTCAGGTAATTGCTTACAGGAAAAGAATACCTAACTTTTTTTTCCTTCAATAAAAGGAATTCATTAGCATATGCTAAATGAACGATTATACTGGCTGGATAAAAATCAAATAGAACCACACTTACTTTTGAACGTTAGCATCATGATAAAGTGGTAGTGGTTAGTGAGTGTCATTCATTTACTTCCTTAGTGGGAATGGGTTTGAAAGACTGGTGATGGGGGATCTGATCATGGTAGCTCATTGGTGAGTGAAGGCTCAAGGGGAGCTGCTATGGATATGAAGAGTTGACTCTCTTTTGTTATGCACTAATTTACTGTAAAGCTCTGAGGATATCCATTAAGACTGGGAATTGATCCTCAACATTTAATTGATAAGTTAGATATTGCTCTCTCTCTAACTCATTAGGTTAATATCAAGAATACTTTCCTAAAGGAGACACAAGAGCTCAGGGATTATGTGTGGCAGAAATTAGTTCCTGAGTATAGTGGGATTTATGATCTGAAGTCTACTTATTAAAATTGCTAATAATTCAGGGAAATAGAGGAAATAAAGAACATAGTGGTTTGTGCCTTTGGCTTTTCTTTTCAGGAATAAAATATTGAAAGATCACTCTTTCAATACCAAGGATATTCCCCACCCTCCAAATTCATTCTTTATATACAGAATCCCTGAAAGAAGTCTATATTTGTAATAGCCATGCTGATAAGGTTCTGCACATTGCATATTGGCTACTTGGGACTGGAAAGTAAAGATAAGAATAAAAATCTTGAGACTTATTATGTCAGTGGACAAGAGAGGACATGGGGATAAATGAAAGAGGGACACGGTTTGAGTACAAAGGGGAAATTGTTTGACTCACTGAATGAATCACCAATTAGTTTGGTAACTACTAATATTTTGCACATTTTTAATGATTCAAAAAGGCCTGAAGACTTTTTCTTTCAGAGACAGAGAGAGAGGGAGAGGAGAAGGAGAGAACTTAATCTGCGAGGGGACCGTTAATCACTACTCATTGATTCATCGATCACTACACATTTATAAGGATTTGAATTGAGGTCAGAGCATCATTTCTTCTCAAAGAGGCCTCTTTGTTAAACTGGGGGTAATTACAGAATGCTTTTGTAGTGCTTTTTCAAATAGCAAAAGTTATCTTAAATAATGCTTAAAAGTAGTTAATGAGCTAGGGCAACATTCCGGTGGTACCTGGGGAAACTCAAGATACTTATATGATACCACCGAAGGCCAGCTCAATCCTTGAGTGACGTTAGTCAGGCAATTGATATTGTACCATCAGTTAAAAACGAAGCAAAAAAAATTTTTTTTAAGAGTTAAGAGAACTCCCGCACCTCATGACAAGCTCATGTGTCTATACGGTACTAATTTTGACGACTTGGTCAATGACGACCCAGGCCTGACTCGACTCTTTTGGTAAAAGGGGAGGTGGAAGCTCTTGATATCGCATCCTGCAGAACATCATTTTGTTTTGAAGGGAGCCTTAGTCTTTTCACAGTGAACATCTCTGGGTTTAAAGTTTCTTTCTCTGGAGGAGAGGAGACAGGAAATTTACACATGACATCTATTAAATGTTTAACAATGCCTTTCATTTGCACAGCTGTTTAAATTGTTCTTTGGGCTTCTCTCAAAAAATTACCTCACTTGAAGCAAACAACAACTGGTGTCAGGTTGTATTATTTCCCTCTTACTCACGAATATACACAGATGTCACTATTTGGCACTTTCCTTTTTCCCTGAGTTTTTCCCTGCCCTTCTTTGGCTCACTCACTCAGCTCCAGTCAGACTGATCTTGCAGCTTCTTTGTCGGCTCAGGAGGGAAGAGCTCCAGCCTCAGAAACCCCTTGGGCCAGTTCTACCTTGTCCTCCAGGGTCACTATGATTCAGAATTGACTCAATGGCAGTGAAGTTGGAGTCTGGGTGTCACGAATGGTTAAAGCGCTCAGTTCCTAACTAGAAGGGGGAGGTGCAAGTCTTGGAGCCATGTTGGAAGATCATCTTTGTGCTGCTGAGACGGTCGCGACTCTGGAAATCATAGGGAGCAGTTTTCTTCCCCACACATTGGATGAACATGATTCAGAATCAACTAGTTGTCAACTAACATTGATGAAGCTGTTGCAACACTGAAAAGAAACTGATTCTCAACAACATTCTATCGTGTTCCACCTTGATTGGCCACATCTTACCCAGCTCTTAGCTTGCCATTGAGGCATTATAGCCATGAGGGAGTGTTTGCTGAGACTCCTCAGTTAGATATGTTTGTACCATATATAGTCTCACAGCAGTTCTTACCTTTCATATATAGCTCTTACCATAGGTAGAAACTTAATTGATTGATTATTATCTGTCTTTTTTAGTGATTATAATATTTCATTTATTATAGTATCAAGAAGGGAAGTCAATAGGGCTGTTTTGCCACCTGTACCTAGCATTGCCTATCACATAATAGCTTTTGCATGCCAATTGTTGAATGGTAAATGCAGGTTATATAATCTTGGTGGTGATGCAGGCTGGGAACTGGGGCTACTAACCACAAGGTCAGCAGTTCAAACCCACCACCCACTCCACAGGAGGAAGATGAGACTGTGTGCTCCTGTAAAGATTTAAAGCCTAGGTGGGGGAAGACTCTAAGATAGATGTGGCAGTGATTGTATAACTACCCTTGATGTGATTGAATGATTGAACTCTTCAACTGTATGATATGTGCATTATGTGCCAACAAATCTGTTGGAGGGCGATTAATAAATAAATAAATAAATAAATAAATAAATAAATATATTTACTGCCTAGGGCCAGTACGAGTTGGAATCACTTGGATTGCAATGGTATGGTATCATGTTAACAAAGGTCTAAAGTGAGACTAGAGCCCAGATCTAGAAGCTGTATTCTTTCCATTGGTGGGTGCTGCTGAAAGTCTGGTATTCAGCAATGACATTTTCTTGGGTGGAAAAATAAAACTGGTTTGCAGTTATTGCTGAAAATGATGTTACATATGGTAGAGGCCAAATGTATTCATTTTAAGTGAATGTGAGGATAGAAGCAGAAGAGGAAGAAATCAAAGTATTAGGAAAGTGAAGAGGTATAAAACTGTTGTTAGGGGTGAACTAGATAGTTAATGAGAAGGAAATGGGAAAATTACTGAAAAAGCCATTGGCATTTCCAGATTGGGCCCTTAAGCCAGAACTTTGTGGCTTTGGTAGAAAGGCCATTGGAATGTATTTCAAACTCTCACTGTAGCTTTAGCCATGTCATGGGACCTCTTTGGCCTCAGTTTCCATTTTTGTAAATTGTATCAGATTATGCAAACTTTCCATTTTTTTACATGATGAAAACTGAATTTATATCCAAAGGGTTTTGTAAATCAGGAAGAGCTAAATGTCAAGGCCCCAAACAAGGCTCCCTAGTGGGAAAAGCCTTGTTTATGGTGTTCTTTTCTTAACTATCTCTATCTTTATCATCTCTGTCACTCTTAATTAAACATATCTAATGACTTTGAAATAGATCAGTTTAATTTCTTTTCTGCCTTTCTTTCTTCTTTTGTTAAATTAATTTACCTTGGTCACGCTAGTGTTATCCAAATGAGCCTATGTCTGAATAAGTAATTTACCCAGAAAGCCTGGTAGACAAGCACATTCCTGGAACTGACCTTCACTGCATTTTGGATTTGTCATCAGAAGGGAGCACTCCCAGGAGAGGGGCATAGGTTTAGGGAAGTAAAGGGTGAGCAGGAGGAAGGAAGACCCTCAATGAGATGGATTGTCATAATGGCTGCAACAATGGATTCAAACATAGCCCCTATTGTGATGATGCACAAGACCAGTGTTTCAGTCTATTGCTCATGGGAACAATCAGAGTTGAAACTAACTCAATGATGCTTAACAATGACCACCTTTGGATACTTAATGGAGAGTCACATATTGTTTTCCTAGATGTGGATATTATTAAAACCTTTAGTAAATCCGAACACCTATCTTATGGGTCAAATTTAAGAACAAATGGCTTTCTTCTCTGGGTGTTCTGCATTTTCAACTAACATCTGAAAGGGCGAGGACAATATGAAAATGTGTTGTATTTCATGTAGAAAATTTTATAGTTCAGCAGATGGAAAAATGGTGGATTGGTTTATCTATGTTTCAAGTATATGATGTCACTTGGATAATGCTATAGAATTAATACTAACTCCCCTAAGACACTAACTGTCAGATAAGTCTGCATTTACTAGGATATCTTGACTTATTTCCAATTTAAAGTACTTTGGCCTTATTAAAATCCACCCTCTTCCTGCCCATCACACCCTGTCTGTGTCATTTGCTAAAGTGTTTTTCTTTGCTTCTTAGTATGTTATTGTTTGTTATTAAACAGTTACGGCATTTTCCCCCTAGACATGACTATGTTTTAGTGGTGGGCGATGTGATTGCCTATATATAATTGTTAAGACATTTTGCGATACTTGTGGAGAAATGTGACTATATAAATGGAAATCATTATCGTTGTGCTTAAATTGGAATTTCTAGTTTGAATTTGAGGGCTTGGGATATAACCCACTCCTGATTGCAAGGGAATCATTTTACATCATTAGCGCATTGAGTCATCCAAATTGATGTTCTTGATTCTGAACATTGCCAATTTAAGTATCAAAATATCCACCCAAAGTTGGATGTGGGAATGGGAAGGGGCACATTGGAAAAAAGCTAAGAAAGTAGAAGATTGAGTTCCCTGATGCTGACCTGTGGTACCAGATGTGATCAGACAAATAGCAGGTAAGTGAAGTGCATTACAAAGATGGTCACTGGAGTTGTAGCGCCAACTGCCAGACTAGATTGCTGGGGACACATGAACAAGAAAAGCCATGTCTCCAGCCTTTTTCAAGGAGCCCATTTTGACTTCTTTTGGGTGGGTACGCTCTGAACACCTTTATCTACAGGTATCCTTTTCACGCACTGCCGGGAAAACTCCCTTCCATACACACTGATTCATTTTTTGGTAATTGCCCATCACTGTCTCTTATCAACTCACTCCATCATCTGTGCTATATGTCATATATGCCTGGCCAACCTGTTCCTCACTGATCTTGTACATGCTGTTCCGTGTGCCTAAGATTTCTTCCCATAGATGTGGTGAATCATTCTAACTACCTGTTTTGGTTCTAGATTAATTTCTAATAAGGTCAATAAAGCCATTTCAATGCAGCTTCCCCTTAAGCACTCTATTTAAAACTGTACCCCTACTTTCCAATGCTGACATAGCCTATATTCTTTCTTCACTTATTTGATATTTGTCACTATCACAAATTGTACATTAATTATTTATTGATTTATCATCAGTTTCATTCTAAAAGGATATAAGTAATGATTTGGGTGTTCATCTAGTTACCATGCTGTTTTCATTATCTTTTTTCTTTTTTTTTGCCCATGATTATGAGGTTTATTAAGGAAGTTAACAGGTTACAATTCATTTGGAAAATTCTCATGATGCAGTTGTTCAGTGAAGACAATATCTTCTTCTTTTTTTTTTTTTAAACATTTTATTAGGGGCTCATACAACTGTCATCCCAATCCATACACACATCAATTGTGTAAAGCGCATTTGTACATCATTTCTCAAAACATTTTCTCTCCACTCAAACCCCCGACATTAGGTCCTCATTTCCCCCCTCCCTCCCCGCTCCCCCCCTCCCTCATGAGCCCTTGATAGTTTATAAATGGGTATTTTGTCATATCTTGCCCTGTCCGACGTCTCCCTTCACCCACTTTTCGGTTGTCTGTCCCCCAGGGAGGAGGTCACACACAGTTCCATGTAATCGGTTCCCTCTTTCCTACCCATTCTCCCTTTACCCTCCCTGTTTTGCCACTCACACCACTGGTCCTATAGGGCTCATCCGCCCTGGATTCCCTGTATTTTCAGTTCCTATCTGTACCAGTGTACCTCCTCTGGTCTAGCCAGACTTGCAAGATCAAATTCGAGTCATGCTAGTGGGAGCGGGGAGGAAACATTTAGGAACTAGAGGAAGGTTGTATTTCTCATCATTGTTACACCGCACCCTGACTGGCTCATCTCCTCCCCGAGACCCCTCTGCAAGGGGATCTCCAGTGGCCTACTAATGGGCTTTGGATCTCCACTCCGCTGTTTTCATTATCTTAAATGAAACTATTTAACTATCTTATAATACTTGGTGGCAACTTAACAAATTTGAATGGATGCATGATTAATGGACCAAGTGATATGTTAGCCAAGATTTTATACAAAATTAAACAATGAGGGCTTGTCATGAAAGAAGTGAGGAAGGGACTATCTTAATTGTCTTCAATGTATCATATAATCTTTCATTTAATTTATATATGTGCGTCTTTAGGTGGTTGTCTTTATTTTCTTGTAAAACCCTAGAAAATCCTTTGTAGTTCTAAAGCATTCTTAAATTCTTGACCTCAAAATTATTAGTAACTCTTCCACAAATCTGGGAGGAAGATAAAGCTGTCTAGTATCATAAAGATTTAAAGTCTCAAAAATCCACTAAGTCTACTCCTTAAATTAGATGGCTTTTTAAAAAAAAAACAAAAAAGTTCACTAGTGGAAATGTTAAATATTTATCTCCAAAAATTGTAATCAGCCTATATCTTAGGTCAGATTGTTGGAAAGCCTATGAGAATACAATGAAAGTCTGCAATACCTACACAGTCACTGTATTATGAAGGTAAAGATGCAGCGTTAAGCAAACAGAAACATTTGCAAAGAAAATGTGAAGGTTCTGGAAGCACATAGAACAAATACCTTATTGTGGAAGAGAATGAAAAAACAAAATATGAATGATGGTTTCCCTGAAAGTGGACTGCGGAGTAAGAGCAGGACTGGGCAAGAGGGGAAATGAGTTCCCAAGCAGAAGGCGAAGCTTGTGCAGTGGTCATGGTTATGTATTCAAAAATCATAGAGAAGCGATGTGTAATGTGAGCTACATATAAAAAATGGAAGTGGCAAGTTAAGAAGCTGCAGAAGGAGATCTGTACATGGAGAATCATGGGTAGTGTTTGGATCCTGTTCCGGGGGCAGTACAATGCTGCACAGATTCTAAGAGTCATTCACAGATCTTCTGCCCCTCCTTTCTTCATTCTGGAAGAAGACTGTACTTTTCCACCCCTTTTAAGTGAGGGACTGACCATTGAATTGCCTTGGTTAATGCAATGTGAATAGATAAGGCATGTTGCCCTGCCAGGAAGAAGCCTTAGTTACAAGCCAGTGTGTGACTCACCACCAACCTGCCTCAGTGAAAGATGAAACTCCATCAGCTGGATCTCTGAGTGAGATGATAAGCTTTGTCCTCTACTGACCCACAACAGATACTTAGTTTGAGTGCAAAGTAAACTGCTGTTATATTTGTTGTTTTTCAACCAAGCCGTGCACATTTGGGGATTTTGTTTTGCCCCAGTAGGATAATCTAGAACTTCTGGAATCTTGAAGGAACCATTCACAGATAAATGCTATAGTGAATGGGTTTTTGAAAAAAAAATTGCTAGTGAGAAAAATAAAACAATTGGAAACCATAAATGAGAAAAATAATGCATCGAGAACTGTAAGACTTGAGATCCATGACCAGTTTGGGGCCTGTCATCCTAAGTCAGAGAAGTTACAAACAACACTTGTATTTTACAAATAAGAGCAAATGAAATGGGGGCTTTTAGCAAAGCGTAACGGGCTTTTGTAGTTGGCACAGAGAAAAATGGGGAGATTAGATGTCTTTGAAAAGTCAAGCTGGCAGAATTTGGTGACTGGTAGGGCAAACAGGGGTGAAGGAACAATGGCATTCAAGGCATTCTCCGGTTTCTGGCTTGTATAGCCGGGTGAATTTACAGAGCACAGAATATTGAATAGAAAAAAGTGTGTGGGAAAATGCAAGATTCACAGGTGAGTCTTAGACCAATTAACTTGAGAGAAAAGTTGCCTGAGTGGCACATTTGCTCTCAGCAACTAACCCTTCTGTTTGGGGTTTCAGTTCGCCCAGTAGCGCTTCAGAAAGACAACCTGGCAATTTACTTGCAGGGGAAGACAATCGTTGACAACCCTATGGGGCATCCTTAGTTCTCTGAACTACCTGAGATGACCAGGCGCTGGACTGGACTCCTCAGCAATGGTATCCTTGGTTTTGTTTTCTGCTGGCTTGAGGGGCCTGCTTTCTAAATCTAGATATGCATTGACAATAGTCCTGCAAACTCAGGGATCGGGTGAGAGATCTGGTTCTTATTATCCCTGTAAAGTAATTGAAGTCATTTTTACGGAGGAGAGCCTGGGGAGAGTAGGCGTCCTGCAGCAACATCTCCTTGCGCGTTCCACAAATGCCGTTAGGAATTGGTGAAGGTGTGTTGACAGAAAATGGCACACCACAGAATTTCTGGAGAACCAAACAGATACAAAGTAGCCAGAGTATATTTGATTGCAGACCAGCAGCACTGAAGTTAGGAGTCTGAATAGTCCCCACCATTTAAAAAAAATTTTTAGTCCCCACCATTTGATTTGCTCTTCTCCTTGTGACAAAGACTTGGCCAGTTATAAGCGACATTACATATTCATTCTGCAGGGACAGAAAACTTAATGATCTACTATTTTTAAGCTTGGTGGATTCTACAATGGAATGTATTTGCATCTTTATTTTATTCTGTCATTTGAATCAGTGGTCAGGAAATAAAGTCTAGAATTTTAACTGGAGATAAACTATTCTTCCCATTTAATTATTGTGATGGGACCTTAAGTGATAAGCTTATCCATATTGCATAGCTCATACATAAATACTTGATAAGCTCAGACCACAAAATGAGCTCAATTCTGATGTTGCTGTTAAGATAAGTTTGTCTGTTCACTCAAAGCCCCCTTTTCTCTACCTCTCATCACCACAGCACAAAGGCAATTTGATTTAGTCATCTATTGAAGAATAAATAATATGGGTGTGATGCTCAGGTAGTCTATAGTTTATACAATAATAGTCAGTATGATGCAATGGCTGTGCATCTGGGGATGCCAATGTTTATTAGTTCTGACAATATTATTAATCATATATATTTTAAATGTAAACATTTTGTAAGAATAGATTTTTTTCTTAAGGTGTAATAAATATTGGCTTGGGTCACTTCGTGACTTTAGAAGTGTGCTGGTGTGATTTTTAAATTTAAAAAAATTAAATGTGGGCAAGGGAGGAGATGAATGGATCCTGTACAGGGGTCTTTAAGATACAGAAACTAGTGTGTATGATACTGGAACAGTGCACATATAATTATGGATAAAGCAAAACTTAGGAGCCCTGTGGATATAGATGTTGTCTAGTGGGCTGCGATCTGCATGGTCTGTAGTTCAAAATCATCAGCAGCTCCTCAGGAGAAAGGCTGGGCTTTCTACTCCCTTCAGCGGTGACAGTCTCAGAAACACACAGGGGTCGCTGTGACTAGCCATGACTCGATAGCAGTATACAATTCGTTTGTAGTCAAACTTATAGGACATTGTACAACACAAACAGTGAACCCAAGCACAGCCTAGGGACCTGAGATTATTATCAATACATATTGGTTATCAGTTATAACAAATGCACCACATACACACAAGATCATAGGAATGAAGATTAAGACATAGTGTGCATAAAGAAAAATAGAGTTTACGGAGGCTCTCTGTATTGTCTGCCTAATGTTCCCCATCTAAACCTAAAATTGTCTTCAAGTATAAAGTATATACATAGATATGGGTTGTTTTTGTAAAGTGCCATCCAATCTATTCCAACTCATAGCAACACTCTGTATGACAGAAAGACACTGCCCAGTTCTCTGCCATCTCACTATTGGGATTTTTTCCCCCAGTCTATTTTGCAGCCATGATGTGAATTCATCTAGTCCAGCGTCTTCCTCTTTTTTGTTGTCTGTCTAAGTTACGAAATATGATATCGTTTTACAGGTACTGGGCTCCCATGAAAACAAAGTACGTAAGATGAAGCCTCACCTTTCTCGTTTCTAAGGAACATTCTGGTTGTCTTTCTTCCCACGCAGACATGGGCTTTCTTCTGGCAGTCCATGGTCTTCCAGTATTCTTCTCCAGCACCAGAATCCAGGTGCATGGATTCTTCTTCAGTCTTTCTTAGTCAATGTTCAACTTTAATATGCATATGAGAATATGGAAACTCCCATGACGTGGGCCATGTGTTCCTTAATCCTCAAAGTAATATCCTTGCTTTTCCACACTTTAAAATGGTCTTGTGAAGCTTATTTACCCAATGAAATGTGTCCTTTGATCTTTTGGCTGCTGTTTCCACGAGCATTGATTGTGGCTTCAAGCAAGATGAAATCCTCAACAGCTCCAATTGCGTTCGTTTAACATTATCTATTGGTCCAGATGTGAAGATTTTGATTTTTATTACATTATGTTATAACACCTGCTGCAATCCTCGATCTTCATCAGCAAGGGCTTCAAGGTTCCTCAATTTCAGTAAACAAGGTTGTGTCTTCTTAATTTTGCAGGTTGATAATGATCCTTCTTCTAATCCTCATGCTTCATTCTTCTTCATATATCCAGTACACACATAATATATACATATATATATTATACTTATATACATATTACACTATATATGCATATTATATTACATATACACCTCATATTATATATGCACATGCATATTATATATACATATATTGTGCACATACATATATTATATGCCTATTGTATTATATACGTATTACATTATATGTACATATACACATTATATACATATTATATATACACATTATATATTATATTAGGGATCCCTGGTGTCATAGTCATTAAGCATCAGGCTGTGATCTGAAAAGTTAACACTTTGAAACCATAAGCTACTCTACAGGAGAAAGATGAGGAATTTACATATATATGTATATATGCACATATGCATAATATATATAAAATGTTAGAGTATACAGTATATAGTATATATAATACATAATACTATGTACAATGGGATAACTAAAGAAACCCAGATGCTCATTTGTTTTTTTGATGTGAGCTGGATAGTGCATTTGGAGTTCGTTCTACCAGGTCAGACTGTTAGTCAATCTTTCTCTTTAGAGCAGCGGTTCTCAACCTGTGGATTGCTACCCCTTTGGCGGTTGTATGACCCTTTCACAGAGGTCACCCAATTCATAACAGTAGCAAAATTACAGTTATGAAGTATCAATGAAAATAATTTTTTTTTTCAATGAAAATAATTTTATGGTTGAGGTGTCACCAAAACATTAGGAGCTATATTAAAGGGTTGTGGCATTAGGAAGGTTGAAAAACACTGATTTAGAGGTTCTGAAAAGATTGTGTAACAGTGTGTGGCTAAAAGGCCTGATTTGTGGCAGATGGGGGACTGGTTTGGCCACCTTGACAGTGCACCTGCTCCTGCAACCATCTCAGTGCACCAGTTTTTAGCAAAAAAAGAACATGCCTCTCTCATCCCACACATCTCACTCACCTGACCTCACTCTGTGTGACTTCTTTTTGGGTCTTCAAATTAAGAGGGACATGAAAGGACAGTGATTTGGCATCATAGAAGAAGTAAAGAAAAAAACAAGGGAAGTGCTGTTAGCCATCCCAAACAAATGAGTTTGAAAAATGTTTCTAAGAATGGAATTGTAGATTTGACAAATGTATTAAGTATAATGTAGAGTATTTTGGAGGTGATAAGGTTGTTTTGTAAAAAAAATGTAAATACATAGCTTAAATTGTTTTGGTGGGGGAACCCCTTCATATGCTATATATACAATTTAAAGAATAATATTCTATTGTATATGCTATGATATATAATCATATTCACATGTATATATATAGCTAAGTCCTTCACTAGATAGAAATAACTAATAGGATAAACATCTTTGCCTTCTAGTTAGCCCAGACAGGTGGGGTAACAGAGGAGCAACAATGTTATAATAGGACCAGGGAAAAAGGGGACACAGGAGTATGAGCTGTGGTCATGTTAGAAAGAGACACCGATTCTCTTTAGGGAATCAGGAGATCCTTGGTTCTAAAGTAATTTTCACCTTGTGGATTAAAAAGGATGAGCCTGAGCTACTTAGGGAGAAAATGTACACACAGCTTCAAGACAAATAAGCTAGCTTGTGCCACGGGTCTGAAACATAAAGCATGTGGCCCATGTTAGGGAATGCATAGTCTTTTGGTTAGGTGGTGAGTAAAATCAATATAGAAGACTGGTAAATGAAAGAGCTGGAAATAGCTGTTTATCAAAATTTCAGGTTGTCTCTAATTTAAACTGAAATAGAAACCTTCCCTCCAATGAGGAATGAGGAGTGGTAGTTTGTGAGAACTCAAACTCCAGCATTTCAAATTAGTCACGTTAGCTCATCCATAAAGCATTGACCAGTAAATCCTAGACCACCTTCTCCTCTAATTCCTTACATACATTTGTATTTTTAACATTTCTCACAGAAGGGATTTTTGTTTTACAATTAGCCATATAAAATCAATTCAAAATAGCCTAAGAGAATATTCCATTATGGATAAGCTATAGGAGTCACAAGTAATTCACAGATATTAGACATCATAAAGATTCCATAGACAACATACTAAAACCACAACCCAAATATCTAGCTTCTGCCACTAACTAATGAAGACCTTGCATTTTTTTAACCTATCTTATGAGAATCTTTACCCGTACAATGGAGCAATTGGACAAATTATCAATATCTACTTTTAGTAGCACAAGAATTCTTCAGGACAGATTGCAACTCAATGTAAAGAAATAAAATTCTTCATAAGACCAATAGATAACCTCATGACAAATGGCGAAAAGGTTGAAGTTGTCAAGGATTTCATCTTACTTAGGTCTACAATTAATTCTTATGGAAGAATCAACAGTAAATCAAACGTAGTACACTGGACAGATCCACGGCACAAAACGTCTTAAAAAGTGTTGAAGAGAAAAGCTGTCACTTGGAGAACAACATATTCCTGACCCAAGCAATCATGATATTTTCAGTCACTTCATATGCATGTGGCAGTTGGACATTGAATAAGAAAGACTGAAAAAGAATCCACGGATTTGAATGATATTTCTGGTGAAGAATATTGAGACTACCCATGAACTGCCAAAAGAACAAACGAATCTGTCTTGGTAGTACAACCAGAAGGCTCGTTAGAGAACTCTACTTCACATACTTTGGACATGTTACTAGGAGAGACAAGGCCCTGGAGAAAGACATCATGCCTGGTAAAATAGAAGGGCAGGGAGAAAGAGGAAACCCTTTGTGAGATGGATTGACACAGTGGCTGCAGTACTGGATATTGTGACCATGGCCCAGAGCTGGGCAGTGTTTCCTTCTGTCGTGCATGCGGTTGCTACGAGTTGATACACCGGACTACAACAACATGGACTATGATCCACAATGACTTGATTGTGTGCACATTGAATCAAATACTTCATAAATATGTTGATACTTATGTTAGATGTGAACAAAATGTCATTATCGTGTATCATGTGGTTGATTCTGATTCATAGTGACCCTATATAAGAAAGTAATTGCTCCGTAAGGTTCCTAAGCTATAATGCACACACACATACACACATAGAGTTGTATTTTATTGGAAAGTTTATACAAAAATTAGTTTCACATTTAATACAAATATTCTAAGACTTTGGTACAATTTTCGCAATGTGTCAATTTTCTCATTATTCTGTTATGTGTTTATTTTGTTTTTATTGAACTAGCTTCACTGCCCTTCTATGCCTTATCATTTTTGCTTGTGAGTATGTCTTGGTCATTTTGTCTTAAATAATTGATTCTTTAAGGGAGTTGTGTTTTGCTGGGTTCTCCAGGGAAGCAAAACTAGTGCCAGTTACATATACATATATCTGTGCACATACATGTGGAGCAAGACAGAGAGAGAATGGCTTTTACATTTTAGATCTGGGAAAGTTCAGCCCAAGTCTGGGCAGGTTCCAAGTCAGTAGGTCAGATATTAAGCGGGAGGCTTCTCCTACTCACACAGCGTTAAGGGCTGATGACCCCCCAAAGATCTAGGAGACTACAGGGTAATATTCGACTGGCGAGGTGGATGAATCCAAGGTTGGTGGATCAGGTGGCAGGTCAACAAAAAGCAATCAGGCTTTTACACAGCATTCATTTATAGAAGAAGAAGGTCATGACCTTTCCCTTTCATTAGGTATGTAACCTGAGTAAGCGGATTTCATCCTTCCCTAAACTTCTTATAATTTATTGGCTACTAACAGTAAATCCCGTTATGAAGTTGTTTTTATTGTATTGGGACACATCATAGAGAATTACTAGGACTTACCTGGCAAACTACTGAGAATTCTGGCCCAGTCAAGTTAAATGAAAACTTAGCTATTACAAGAGTACATTTACTCATGGGTGATATTGGTTATTTTATAAGCAAATCTGTTATGCTGCTGAAAGTAACCTCGAAGAGTGACTTCACGTCTAAATTCGGGGATATTTTAGGTGAATTCTTTCATTTCTATTAGTTCAATGATTCTGACTTTTTTAAAGGACTTAACTTTTGGTATACTTCCCCTCTCCCATTCTATGAGCACCTCCTATTTCATCCCTGGTAACAATGTTAAGTGGTGACAGATCGGCAAAATCTAGGTCTTCTGGTCTCAGGCTACAAGAGGCCATGGTCCATTTGGACAGTTAGTCCTATGAACTAGTTTCTTCTTTGAGTTATTCTTTCCCTTCATCGTCTTTATTTCCAGGTAAGTAGAGACCAGCAGGTGCACCTTTTATGGCCCCGTAGTCCACTCCCCAAACTAGGATGTAGCACATTACTTTTATGAACTGTGCGATGCCATGAGACCATGGTCTTAAGCCTTTTAACAAATAACCCCTATCCTTGCTTGTATGTCAAGGGAGTTTCTGTACTTGTGTCCATTTTGTGCTTCATACTTGCTAGTATATGCAACACACTCAAGCATGTATATACTTGTGTCTGGGCTATAAAATTTATGCAAATAAATTGTCCCCTGGTCCTTCTTCTTGTTGAGCTGCTGATGTGTGAGCCCACCACTGTTCATTTGGTAAGCAACTGAGCAGTTAACCATGACTAACAGTGCTCCTGATATGGAATATAGAACTTAGTGTAAGAACTTAGAAAGTAGCATTGGTCCCATAGATGAAACTTAGTGTATTTGGAGGAGGAAGGTTTTAATAAAATTAATCCAATCAGAACAAAGAACAAAAACAAAGGGTATTGGAAAACCAAAGAGATGCTACAAGCATACAAGGTGATGATGATGTTAGCATGATGCCTCAGGAATGGAGTGTTGGGTCCTGAACCTTGTCAGGGATAGTCTCTCAGGAGGAGTGACTCTTGGAGGAGAGAGCTGGACATGAGTCCTCTCAGAATGACTTTGTCATGGTGGCAGTGGAGGGAATCAGTCACTTCCTCGGAAGCATTGGGCTACATGGTACATACAGGTCAGGGAAACAAATGACAGGGCAATATTTGGTGGGTTTGGTAGACTTGTACAATTTGAGATGTGAGAGAAAGTTTATTTCTGATCATGAACATTGATTTACTGGCATTACAACTTATTTGATGAAGAACTAGAATGTGAAATTACTTTTTTGGGTATTTTGGCCCTTTGAGCTTTTTCCCAAATTAGGTTTCAAAAAAGCAAGTACGACTGTGAAGCAGGTTCAACCCCCGGTTGCTAACATCAGGCTAATTCGAGTCATCTCAGAATGATTGCACTTGCTCTGATCTTGTCTTTCTTGTGATGGGCTTGTCATCTGCCTTTTTACCTTCTGTGTAGCAGAGCTAAATCAGTTTTTGTCAGTAAGAGAGCCCCACATTGTACCCCCAGAGGGTGTTAGCTGCAATTGGACTTAATGGAATGAGAAACTGTGAACTGCCTTTCACAGCATTAAGTGGTCATCCAGTGGTTTTTATCATTATGTAAATTGTGAAGAGAAATCATATAAGAGGAAGGCTTTTTTGGCTTTGTTTTTGTTTTTTCAGTCTGCCTGTGATAATCAAGACCAGCTGCATCCAGACTGGTCGCTGCTAGCCTGGTAGGTCCTAATTAAGTAAACCCACTCACTTGCATAAGAAATATTTTCTTGCCAGGATATAACAAATGTTTTATCATGTGGAGTTGAATACACATTCAAATCATGCAAGTAAGATATCTAATAGAGAAATGATGTTGGAAAATAGACAAAAAGAGCTTTGATCTGATCTAAGATAATGAGTCACCCATGTACGTGGTATTTAAAGTTCTGAAGATGGCTGAGATCACTAAGGCAACGTGTGTGCTTCATCACTTGTATCTCAGATATCAGCCCACTTTTAGTGAAATTGATCTACTGTTCCTAGGATAAAAGGTGTGTATGAGCAAAGATGTCTTGTGTCTCTTGGGCTATTTGTGAGTAGGCTTGACAGATGTCCTCATTTCTTACCTTGTGATATATTTCCCAGCTACATGCCTGGCCATGGTTTTTCTGTATTTTTAGATGGAAATGAAAAGAGGACATTGAAGTGTGTAGTATTTACTTGTCTTCATGACGTACCTAAAACAAAACAAAATAAAGCAAAATACTTTCATATACTTATCTGGGATCTTCTTGAAGTTCACGTTCTTGCCTTACTTTGGCTATGACTTCAGTGTGCTTATGGTATTGTTTTGTTATAAGGTTCTGCTAAACGATCGCTCTTCTATCCTCCAGTGATAAATAAACCAAGCCTAATCATGAAAAATAAAGCATTATGTAGCTACACAATAAAACTGGGGAGTCTGCTTCAGGTTTTTTTATGATATAATCCTTTATGTGGTACAATGAATTGCTTTTATATGGTCTTTTTAATCATGGCCTTGTCACTCACACAGAATGATTGGCTGGAGAATATGCAGCTCAATGATGAATGGTCTACCAAAGAGATTGTTAAGTTTACGGTCCTGCAGGGAGGGTCACTCCTTGAAATTTTTAAGGAGCACAGTTAGAGAATGGTGGCCTCAGAGAGATGTTGGGAAACCTCACTACTGTCAAGAAGGGTCTGGAACAACATGAGTCCTATGAACCTTAGATCCTTGAGCTTAAGAGTCCAGACCCAGAGTGAAGAGCTTTAATACAAGAGAGGGCCTATCATGTACCCATAGAGGGAGAGCGGAGTGCTTTACAGCAGCATGCTTGCTGGTGCAACTGTAACACTCGCTTGCGTGGAGTCCAGGCCTAAGTGTGCTCCAGGGGAAAGTGGCCTCAGGGCATTGTGTAAAGTGGTCCTCCTGGGGCCGCATTGAAGCAGGTGCTTTTGTCTAAGATACTTATCAGAGATCAAAGAAGCATGACACTTTCTTGTGCAAGGCAAGAAGGAGAGAGACCTGAGGATGCCCAGGACAGAGGTAGCACCTTTCCTCCATTGGGCAGCACGGGCCTGGGTAGCCTGTGGCCAAGAGAACCCTCCAAGACAGCCTAATGAGTAAGGAGCCGGAAATAGTCTTAGAAGATTCTCATGGATCCTAAGCAAGAATCTTTTTGCCAGTGAGACAAAGCCCATCATGGCTCAGCAATGGGGTAGGAGGCCTTGGGCCATGGGGTAGGAGGAGGCGGCAGTAATGACATGAACACAGTATCCAATCAGAACCAGCAATAACGTAAGAATGGACATGGGCAATTTGAGAAAGGCGATGAGGTTCTTCTTTTGAGAATAGGCTATTGTTTAGTGTTTTTCTATAAATAATAATTATAATTTTCTTTTTATTAACATTCTGTGTCTTATATCTTCATCTCAATCAAAGATGAACATAGCACACTTGAAATGTTAGATGCCAGTGGATGTATGTGCCCCATGATTAGCAAGCTTGGAACTGTCTGGAAGTTTTAGGTACAACTATGCTTGTGCAATACATACAGATAGGCAGGGCATCCACTTATCTCTCTGTGTTCCTGTAAGATGATCTCTTTAACAACACGATATGATGTTAACAACTTCTCTAGATGATAAGATCTAGAAGGGTGACTGGGTTGTACAATAATCCTCTGGCTGTATAGGCTGCCCAGTGGACTGCTATTGATTGGTGGGCAATCACATGCAAACAAGCTAAATGAAACTGCTATATTCATGGGATAAAATCTTCAAAGAGAAGGCAAGCTCAGTAGCACATTTATAAACTGTGCTTTAATTTGATACTTCTCTACTAATTGCTTGCTGTTGATGCTGAGGAGATGTAAAAGAATAACTGAGAAAAGGCCTGAGCGTATTTCAAACTGTTACATTCTTTCCATTTTGGAAATTAATATGAGAATGTCTAGAAATAGGGCCTTAAAGTCACTTGAGGAAGGTGGAGGGACTTTGAAGACAGCCTCGTTTTGAATTGGACCTTTATTTTCTGCTTTCTTTGCAATTCTTGAGCATGTTAACAATGCAGAGTTCATTTTCTTGTTGTTTTTTTTAAATTAGAGATAATAATACTATTTCAAAATGCTTCTGTGAAGGATAGTGATTATGAATGTAGAGTACCTAGCATACAGCATTGTGATTGATAGAGGCCAGCCACTTCGGTCTCAGATTGGCTTCAATCGTGATTTGGGACTTAAGAGTGATGGAAGAAGTGATTTAGCTTTAATGATAGCCATTGGTTTTGTGGAACTAAACTCAGATTTCTCTGATTTAGAGAACTACTAGATGGCATTTCTAATGACGATTTCACTGTCAACTACCCCACTGAACAGTAGCTAATTGAAAATGAATTATAGTCATTTCAGTTCTCACATAAAATAGCCTCAAAGTAGTTTTTCTGTAATTGAGCATTCCCTCAATCTTCCCAGCCTTGTGATCTGGATTCACATATTTCTGGAACAGTGAAATGGCAGACTATTGAAAAGGACCAGCCTACTTTCTGCTTACATTATTCATGTAATTTATTCTGTCCCAATGTTAACTTTTAAATTGGGACTGAAGATTGACAAAACTGGAGATTACCAAATAACATTCTTCCCATCGCAAAGTGGGAGGGCTCATTGTAAAAATTCTGCTTTAAACATTTAAAAATGGAGGAAAAACATAACACATAATGGTAAAAAGGATGGATTGTGGAACCAGATATCTTGAGTCAATTTTGAGCTTCACTACTCATGAATAGTAATTCATTCACAAATTGTATAAATTCACTATGCTTTGAGGGCCTCATCTTTGAAAATATGAGGCTATAAAGATTAAACTAGTTATTAATAAATAATGTTACGTGTGATATAAATGGTCAATAAATACTAGGTAACACTAAAATATAAACATGGAATCCTCAAAATATCAGTGTCAGAACTATACATACCTACAGGGTCAATGTCCTCACTGTCGGATCACTTGGTTTGCATATTTAAGAAATAGTCCATTTCTGGTAAGTATAGTCATAGTTGTGATATAATCTCCTGTTCATTAATTAGTCAAATTACTTGAATCACCTCTCCACATCCCATTCAGCACATAATTAGTGTTTATTTCAATTTTGCAAATTATGCACATTCATTGCAGAAAAGCATCACAACTGGGAGCGTGTACCGCTCACTGATTTTTTTATTGCCCATCACTGAGATGAAAGATGGGCAGTATCAGCAAGCTTCTGTTTTGCTTAATTTGTTAACACTATTCTGCATTTTGGCCAACATATCAGTACCATCCATTTAGTTTCATTATTCCTGTTAATTAAATGTGGGTGTCAGAAAAAGTGTTTCCACTTGTTGAGTTGATTAGTTAATGAAGTGGCTACCCACATTTCGATTTGTTCAAGCAGGCTGGACAAAGGTTTGAGTCAATGCACCCCAGGGATGAGCGCTATGTCCTAGGTGATACAGGAAAGGTTTTCCATTTCCTACTACGTGATTTTATAATGAAATGTGCTCATCTACTGGTGCCAGTGGCAGCCTGTGCTTGCTTTCCAAATGAATGAGAGATTCAGGTGCATCATCACAGTTATTATTGTCTAAAGAGACAACATTAGCAGCTAGAGCATGCTCAAATGAATTAGGGGGCAACTTGACCTTCTGTGTTGGGTTGTAGAGCTGAAAAAGTACTTTGTTTCTTAGGAACATACTTATTACTTTCTATACAAAGCTAGTTGAAAGGTCTGGGAACTATTGGGAATGACACTGCTATTAAAATGTCCCAGATAAATATTTTTATCATATATATATAATTTGTATTGCTTGGTTTGAGTCCACCATATAATTGTAACGTCCTGAAAGTTACTCGTGAAGTAGTAGAATTCTTATCTCCTGGAAATTTGACCTGGATTGGGTTTAGGTTAATTCTGGAATAAACCTTTCAGGCAAAGCTTGGACATTATTTAGTTTCCATAGGTATTCTGAGTCATAAATGAGAAAGAGACTGGATGATGGCGGTTGGAATTAAGAAGGTCTGTGACATGAAATGTACTATTCAAATTCGTTGAGCACCAACTCCTTGATGTGATGATATTCATATTCTCTCTGTAGCTTGTGAGGATAAACCAAAGTAGATATAAAATATGTGGATGGCATTTAACACACTGCCACCAAGTCTGTTCTGACTCATAGTGACTCAATAGGACAAATTCGAACTGCTCCTTAGGGTGTGCGTCACTGTGAATCTTGACCACAGCCACAGTCTCAGCTTTCTCCAATGCGGCATGGCAGGTTTCAGCAACTGACCTTCAGTTAGCTCCCAATGGTCAGCCCACTGAGCCACCAGGCTGCTGCAAACAGATGAAACTCTTAGTAATGAATGAAGGGGTATGTTGGTTTTCACTTATGATCAGCTATTGATTTTGCCTGCCCCAAGATTACTGATGGCACACACTCAAAGCTTTGGGGCATACGTGAATTTTTGCTCTAAGATAACTGGGACCCGAACATATTTTTATGTCTGTCAATAGTGAAGCCCTGATTCAAAGCTGGACTGCTAACCACAAGGTCAACAATTCAAAACCACCCACTGCTCCCCAGGAGACAGACTAGATTTTCTACTCTGGTAAAGAGTTACAGTCTTGGGAACCCACAGAAGGAGGTCTACCCTGCCATCAAGAGGCCTGTGACTCAATGAAAGTGAGTTTGTCACTAGTGAAAGAGACCATCTCTTTAGTGAAAGAGAACATCTTGTTTAGGAAACAACAAAGCAACCAAACATAACTTATGTGTTTAGACAGCTACTGAACAGACCACAGATGCTAAGTACTGAAGTACCAATATTTATGTAGTCAATTTGATGCGTGGTTCCCCACTGTGGGCTTTTTTACATAGGAATTAGATGGCTCTTTTGGATCTTTGTGATCTGGACTCTGTTATTTTTCTCTCATCCTCTGGTTTTGTTCCCCTTTCCCTTTAATCAAAATAACCTCTTGGTTAATCGTGGGGCCTCTTGGGCATACTTATTCTTTAGGATCTTTGTTGTAATGTTCCCTTCTACTTGAAACATTCACTTCAGAGATACCTGGTGAATGAATCCTTTTACCTCTTCCCAACCTTGGTTGACATCCCTTCTTCATAACCATGTGTCTCTGACTCATGTCCACCTTACGTGTTGCCAGAGTAGAAGTCTGTATCATCAAATTTTCAATGACAGCTATTTGGTGTGTGCAGGAGCTGGGTTGGGGGTGAGTGTGGAGCAAGAATCATTATGCTAGATCGTCAGAACTTTCATCTGAGATTTCTCAGGATCCAGGATCGCTTGGAGCTGCCAATGTTCAGTTCGCAGGCACACTCAATAACCATTTGTATCATGCCACTTCCTTTCCCAGGAAGACCTAGACAGAACGCCCGATTTAATACTATCATCTGTGAGTATGACTCACTGTTTTCTTCATCCTATACTCCTTTTTGTCTTCTTTCCAAGCCCTTTATTCCCACCAAATAAAACCTGTTGCAATGGAGGTGAGTTTGGATTCACAGTGACCCTATAGAACAGAATAGAACTGCCCTATAGGGTTCCAAGCAGTCGGTCTTTACAGAAGCAAACTCCCTCGTTTTTCTCCCACAGAGCGGTTGGGTTATATAAACCACCAGCCTTTACAGTACTCGCTAAGAACTTCACCACTGTGCCATCAGCGCTCCATTACCAACTAATGCACAAGGTAATTTATTATTTTTACCGGACTAAGTGAGTTTTTCATTGTAAGCTTCACAAAGGCAGAGCATTTGTTCTGTTTTGTTCGATAACCTAAGTAGTCACTGAGATAGTGCATGGGTCGTGATTTGTCAAAAGACCAAATAAATATTTAATGTAAGGAATTCTGGTGGTGGTACGTGTTAGGCTGCTAAACACATGATCCATGGTTCAAATCCACAAGCTTCTCCTCAGAAGAAAAATTCTGTCCTATGCAGTCACAGACTCAAATCCATTTATGTGAGTTATAGTGGAATATTTACTAATGTTGATTATGAACTCCATTTGTTGTTGTTTTTAAGCTCTCTGAATAAACATAAATTGATAGCATTCACAAAGGTGACAACGCTCCCTTCACATTATTGGGGACTAAAGCGCTTGAGCCACCTGTTTATTTCTAATAAATGAAATATTTATCCCTTAACCAAACACATTGGCAAGAACATTGGAAGTGCTGTATAATTAAAGAAATAGTGCTTGCCATTTGGAGTCATTGAGGGGCCCCCTTGGGGAGTCGTGTCCTGTCTGAGAGGTGTCCTGAGACGTCCATGAACAATGGCAGTGATGCTGGATCTGACAGACATGTGCTCGTGCTGCTGCTTCTACCGGGATCTTTTCTAACAAGTCTGTTTATTTTTGCTTTGCGTAGATGGGTCCGTGGGTTTTTACAAAGAGTTGATTCAGATCATTAAATCCTACACATGGCAGAATAACAAAACAGAAAAATCTGTCGACAAAATGTTAAAATCCTTCCTCTGACTCAGAACCTTGCTTCTCTCAGTCTTTGAGCCATGCTGTGCGAAGGGGCTTTGTTTGTTTAATTCTGTATCTATGGTGTCTTATCCTGAAATGAATGTGGGCAAGGGTGTGGCATTCATTGGGTGGAAAGGATCAGGCGTTAATTTGAAAATCCATAAAAAACTTAAATTGTTTTCTCCACGTAGGATCTGAGAAAGCAAGAGTGCAAAAGAGAGAGAAGCTATATTGGACATGCTGTCCTAAAAGGTTTTTGTGAGCTTGTGCAAAACCGAAAATATCCAGAAGCAAAACCTAACTGAAGAAGAGCAAGAGCAGGGAAGGGGACAGGGCTGCAGTGGTCAGCCAGCAGAGAATGGATGCGTCCCACGGGACACTCTTCCCCAAACTCTCAGACTCCCTCACTTGGGTTGGATGGTGAAGAACTTCTTTGAAGCGTGGCCTTGAGGTAGAAAAGAAGTTAATGTTTCCCATCATTAAATCAGGTAACTTCTTAAATCATTATCAGCCTTTTTCAATGCCACCCCACCAAACCTACGTTTAAAACAGTCGGGTTGGTGTGAAATGCATTGTCCAGATGAATGTGATTCCTGGAAACACACAGTCTGTATGTTCGAACTAAGGGCGTTTAAAATCTAGTTAGCTAGTCCTGTTCTCAGCAAAGTTGCAACTGTAGGCCCTCGTGAGTAGAGATTCTGAGATGACGACTGCCCACGAAGTGTATTATTGTAGATACTGATATTGTAGATACCGGTGGGAATAAAGTTCTGGTAAGTAGTAAAGGGGACAGTGTTGTAGTGCCTACAGCTGTGGGCTGGCAGGAGGAGCCAAGTGGGAAGGCTAACCTCCAGGTCAGTAAATGGAACCCACTGGCTGTCCCACGGAGGAGGCTTTTTGTTCCCATGAAGATTTACAGCCCCAGAAATCCAAAGGAGCAATTATACTGTATCTTATGTCACTGCTACGAGTGAGACTTGACTCCCAGGCAGTGAGGGTTTTTTTTTTTTTTTTGAAACTTGTGCTGGCCCAGATTTAAAATCCAGGAAGTTGATGGGATGACTTATTTGCTTTGGCACCACATTGGCATTGACCAACTAGCCTTTTAAACACAGTTTGCAGCATAAGCAAATGCAATGATTCTTGCCACTTATCTTCCCTCCCTTTCATTGTCCTCTTCCAAAATGATATGCCATGGGCTCACACTGATGCCTAAAAGAAGGAGGTGGTGATGCAGCCATTCGATAATCATGCTACTCCAACGAGTTCTTTCTTCAAAGAAAAATTCTAGAAAATAACTGTCTCTTTGCTTCCATGTTTACCCCTAGTTATATCTGGACTTTTGGGATGTCCATTCCACAGGGATACTAGTCTCAAAGAACAATTAAAAGTATGCCCGGGAACTCCAGACAGTTTAGGATGATCTCAGACTGCCTCTTTCTAGCCAACAACATCAATTAGTCCTGTAATGCAGATAGATCTGAATGTAAGTAATATCGCTGTCTTCTGGAAAGGAGGAGGCATGCATTTTTTACTTTGCCTTTTAAGGGGCCACAGTCACACACAAAACTTTATTCTTGAAGATAGACTTTATTGAACTCTTATAATTCAATTTCATTTAATTCACCAAATGCTTTCTGAGCATGTACTCCCAACCAGACAGTGTGTAGTGTCCTGGGGACACAGAAATGAGTAAGAAATGGTCCTTCCTCCCAAGGAATGGAAGACCTCCCACCACATGATTAGGATGCAATTGATGAAGCCCGTTATGATAATAAGTACAAGGGACAGCACAGTACGAGGAGGACCTATGGAAGGGTAGCTGGGAAAGGGAGCTTTGTTTTTCTTCCACCCTCTGATGTATAGCCGTAACTAATTATATAAATGTTATACAAATATCCATCAGTTTTGAAGGCAAAGTAAGGTTCAATTTAATGGACACAGAGAAAAAACCCAGGAGGGCAGATGAAAAGACATTAGCGGCGTGGGGCTATGCATAATGTTGGCATGAGGGAGAAATAAATGCTGGACCACAAGACACGATTTGTGGAAGTTCATTTGAAAACAACGATGAATCCACTAAACATGAAACTTTTGTTACCCCGAAGCATTTTTTAAATCTTATTTCCTATGAAATTATTCTATGTCTTCTAAATCACATTTTTTGCCTTAAAAGTTAGATACTGGAAGTCCTATGGTGTAGTTTTATTCTGTATACCCAGGGTTACCATGAATTGGACTAAAATCAAAGACTAGTAAAAATTGAAACATATGGATTTAGATTGAGCATGATACTTAATACTGGCAGTTACTCATAGTTTCTCTTTTGTCATAATATTGGAATATCCATGCTCTCTGCTCTAGATTTTTCAACCATTCATAAGTTTATTCAGCATCCATGCATTGAGACAACAGTATGCTTGGTGCACTGTGTTCATGATGGACAAAAATGAGAAAGACAGTTTTGCTTTTGTTTTATGCTTGTTTATTGTATTGAAAGGACACCTAGCACAGCTGAGTGATGTGTGAACTAAATATCTAATGTGGGGAATGCTTAAAGTGCTAATGTAGCAATCACAAGACTGGTCTCATTTAATAATATCCTCAAGAATATTGTATTTAAAAACTATCAGAGTTTTAAAAGAATGCGTAATTTAAAAAGTAATGTGGCAAAATATCCATTTATAAACTATCAAGGGCTGATGAGGGAGGGGGGAGCGGGGAGGGAGGGGAAAAATGAGGACCTAATGTCGGGGGTTTAAGTGGAGAGAAAATGTTTTGAGAAACGATGTACAAATGCGCTTTACACAATTGATGTGTATATGGATTGGGATAACAGTTGTATGCGCCCCTAATAAAATGTTTTTAAAAAATTAAAAAAATATAAAATTAAAAAATTTTTAAAGAAAGAAAAAAAAGAATGATGATGGCAACAAATGTACAAATGTGCTCGACAAAATGGATGTTCGGATTGTTATCAGAGCTGTAAGATCCCCAATAAAGTGATTTATTAAAAAAAAAAAAGTAATGTGGAAAGGAAGGGCACACTAGGTGATTAGAAAACAAGAAAAAGGTGCATAGCTAATCAGCAGACCTGGGGGTTTGAGAACATATAAGTCACAGGCTGCATTGCTTGTGATAAAGAAGAGAGTGTGATAGAACTGCAGCGAGAGATGAAGCTGGAGAGGGAGGCAAGATATGTAAGCCTTATTGTTCATGTAGAGCTTATTGTTAACAGATAAGAATCCATCCAGAATAGACGAGCGTATAACAAACCTTATACCTTACACCTTACTGCCTTTTATTGGTTAGCTCTGCCACGAAGGCACTCTAGGGGTGTAGGTCAGCAAGCTGAAAGTTCAGCAGTGCGAACCCACAGTTAACTCTACAGTTGCAATCCACCTGTCAAATCTGTAAGAGAAAGATGAGGTGCTATTGATTCATAAATATTGACATCCTTGGAAACCCTATTGCCCAGATGTATTTGATCCAAGAAAAGGAGTTGGCATAGACCTGACCAGTGAGTTTGGAGTGACGTGAATTTAGCACCAAGATGTCCTTCCTTCTTCCACAAAGGAAGCCCATGACCTGCAGATGAAGTCACAGTCCAAAGACTGCCCCGTTTTTGTCCTTTGACTTTGGTCATTTCTTTCCAAGCATGAAGGCGCTCTGGACAGTCATTAGGTTGCTATTAAAGTGCTGAATTATGGAAATGTCTCGAAATATCCTCTCTGATATCTGAAGATACTTAGTGGCACAACTGGGTGCATTTTAGAGGTGAATTACCATGTGTACATTGTATAAATGATTTTTATAGCCTTCTTGCTATGCTAACTAGACCTGGGTTCATAAAATTGTGCTTTCTCCTGCAGAGGCTGAAGATATTACGAATGCCTCCCACTGATGGAGGAGTTGCATTTCTTCCCCTGCTCTGTGGGCTATCTAGCTATCGAGGACATCAGAGAAGGCAGGGGTAGAAATTGAGATTTTATAGGCTAAGGAGAAAGTGGACTCAACACAGCAGATTCGGGTTGGCGATGCTTTGATGAAATCTAAGGTGGCATCTGAGCTCTGTCACTTCCTTATCTCTATGTCTTTGGAAGAGTCCTCTCAATTTTATTGAGTATCTCTTATCTGTAAATGAGGAGAAGTGTGCTATATGTACATCTGTTAGTACGACTATTGGCATAGGTGAGGGCAGAATACAGGTAATCCACCACGGCTGGTTCAGTTCCCTGAAAGTTAGTGACCTTAAAACCCTTGCTATCTGTAGACCTGGATGGGATAGAATTGCATTGGGTAGTCGCAGAATGCTGTATGGAAAGCACTGCCAATGGAGATCATCTGCCCAGAGACTGAATCAGCCTGGCCTGCTATGATTCCTGCAGGACAGAAGTCCACAGTGTGAACATGCCGGCTTTCCTCTTCACCCCCAGATTGCACCCTAAATCTCACTAACCTGCCCCTCCTTCTGATGCCCTGACAGCGTACCATTGGTTGAACCCAATTGAAAGCCAGAGAGCCAAGGAGCTCATCGTCCATCCAGATTTGCAGATATCGATGGAGAAAGGCGGGGAATGAATCTCTCTCACATAGGCTTAGTTATTTCCCCCTAATCTAGTGGGGAGTAAGTGAAATAATGTAGGAAAGGTATTTCACACTGTTTATTATTTTGTTCATTACGTTTTCTTTAATTTTATACTTATCTACTGATAGAATTTTTCTTTTTTTTATTGTTTTAATAATGCTGATGCTTTTTGTGTGTGTATGTGTAATTTTAGTGAAAGCTCACAGAGAAAACTATGGTTAGGCTTGGGCTGTGATCCTCAACATCAACAGTTAGAAACTTCCAACCACTCTGCTGGGGAAAACTAGGGATTTCTATCATAAAGAGTTCGGGTCACTATGCGTCAGCATCAACTCGATGACTGTGTAACAGCCTGTTCTCCAGTTACTTCTGTTCAATTGTGTGCAGTCATTCTTCTTTCCTATTCCTCTCTGTTACCAGAACTGTGTCCCTGGGAAAATACTCCTCCTCTTGGTGTCTACATCTCGGGTGTTCTCATTCACCTGATTTATCGTTAGCCTGGAAGTGGAGCCATGTGGCCAGATGAGTTCGATTCCAGCCCTGAAGAGAGTTTAAGGGCCATAGTCTCAAGGGGATGTGGTGCTTATTTTATTTTATTAGCATGTGTGTGTGTGTGTGTGTGTGTGTGTGTGTGTGTGTGTGTG
>NW_022103958.1:10408511-10415140 GCF_000313985.2 Echinops telfairi
GTGTGTGTGTGTGTGTGTGTGTGTGTGTGTGTGTGTGTGTGTGGCCATGCAATATAGTAGCAATTTACAGAATAATGGTAATAGCAGAAGGATCTAGGTTTGATTTTACTATGTCACGTGTACCAGATCTTTACGTGTTGTTTGACTTTCTTCAGTCAGACCTACCTGTTGTAAAGGAAGCGTGCTGATGCGTGTCCCTTCATGAAATGCATGAGCTCAGAATGGGCCCCAAGTCTCACTCGGCTTATGCTTGCCTATCCCATGTTCTGAAATATCACAGATATGTGTCCCGTCTCATCCATTTCTCTTTGCTCTTATTATATTTGGTAAGAGGGTGTATTGCCAATGACTTCAATGCAGCATATTCAACCTGAAAACAGAAACACCTGCTCTGCTGTTCCTACTTTTTATATCATCAACCGCAATAATGGCTTTACAGGCAGATTTAGCTGACAATTCTGTTAGTGACATATTAGGCCGAGGAGAAACTAGTTCAGCTCTTCTTAATGGGAGGGTTTCCTGTGGAGTTAATGGGTAGCAATTTCTTGTAAAATCAGCAGACATATCTCAGAGACCCAAAATGAAAAAATATATTTCATTATGAAGTATGTACATAATATTTCTTGATGTCAAAAAAAGATGAATTAAATGATAATTACTGTGTGTTTTGAGAGCAGGACAGTGATGGAAAGATTGCCACCAAAATATGAACCCGGTGTATCCCTCTGTTGTTTGGTTTTTGAACATTTCTAGTTTGTCTCCCCCTCCCCCACCGCCCCCGCCACCAATTGTCTGTATGTGTCTTTGCTCTCTATAAAGAGCATAGATTTTCTCATAAGAGAAAAGGAACAAAGATTCATCATATTTTAAAATAATGCTTATAGCAAAAGAAAACAAATCAGGGGCGTGGGCAAGAGATAAACGCACAGTCTTAAATTACACCTGGAGAAAAGTAAAGCTCTAATTGTTGCAAGCAAGGATGGATGCCATATTCAAAAATTGGGGTGGAATCAGGTTCTATGAAAGACTTTTTAAGTGACTGTTTTATAAGCTTGCCACTGGGGCTAAAGTTTATGAGAAGTAAAAAGCTTGCAGACAAGTATTTGAAATATATAAGTTGTTTTTGTTTTTATCCAAGTGGAATGGGATGGAAGAGGAGAGGAAACAGTGATTCCTTTTCCTGGGCATGCCCTAAGAAAATGATGTTTGGCAGTATGAAGCATAAGTCTAATTTTTCTGGTAAAGTGGGAGATAGTCACTTTAGTCAGCAAGAAGGCCTTGAGCAAAGGCATGATCTCATCTAAGCAAAATCCGAACTAAAAATATGTGTATGCTATTATGAAATGTACAACGCCTTACTTTTCAGATCTACATAGATGGATGCCATTTATGAAAAGGAGATAGTGATTTCAAGGCCTTTCCATTGCAAAGAAGACAGAAAGAGAGACGAAAATGAATCATTTAAGAAAAGAAAAGCATTTAGTTATTGGCATCATAGCTAAGTTCAGAAGCCTCTCATTGTGACAGGGGTGTTTCTAAGGACTGCCAATTGTTCTTTTAAAACTTTTCCTTTGTTTGTGGTACACTTTGCCTTCCTCCAACAGCCCCCCAAATTTTAGAACTTTAGCTGTTAGCCCCCAAATTCCATACCCCAATAAAGCCAAGCCCAGTAAAACTGCACTATCCCTTCTCTTTTTATCCTTCATCAACCTCCCAACCTTCCTGCAGCACATTAGCTTGGCTCCTTCATCCTGCAGTTTCCTCCATCTGTCATTCGATTCCCCTGTCTCAGGGCTCCCTGCCAAGAACATCACTTCTGCTTTGTGACTCCTTTCCTTCCACACCCTCTGTGGTCTCCCTTTCTAATCTTCACGAACAGAAGTCACTAAAAGCGTATATTCGATGAAGAACAGAAAATAGTGATGATCCTTCGTTCTTCTATTTTTGCTCTCATTTTCTCTGACAAATTATTTTCTGTTTCTTTTCACCAGTGAGGAAGCAGAAAAGCATTTCATTGGAAGCAGTTTTTATGGTGGGAATAGTCTTCTAAATTTCAGATCATTGGACATTTTATATATATATATATATAACAAAATGGTGCCTTATAAAATTTATATAAAGAGATGGAATTAAGGAAAATGGAATTTTTCAACTAACAGTTTGAAATATGACATATGTGTGTGTGTGTGTGTGTGTGTGTGTGTGTGTGTATATATATAACCAGAACCTGCTCCAGCCATGCCAGGAAGGGATGTGGGTCTGTATCAAGCTGTGACGCTGTTACTGCAGGGATGTGGGGATACTCATAAAAACAGCTAGCATAATTATCATTATATATCCGGCATTGGGCTATTCTATGTGGAATGCCTCATTTACCCCTCTAACATCCCCATGAGGTAAATGCCATTATTCCCATTTTCTGAGAAGAAATGTCTTGGTCAAAGTCACTTCCTAGTAAGGGATGGGACCAAGATGCAAAGCGGAGCCTGAAGAGCTGAGCTGATCCCTTCCACTGCTGCCGTCCAGGTAAGTGCCCCGCATGCCATCCAGAGACTTTGCTAAGGATTGAGTTTCCTTATTAGTTCTTGAGCAGTTTGCTGGTTGTCAAGAGGTCGCAAGGCACGTAAAGGTCCTCCAGGTCATTTTTGAATCCCACTTTGCTAAGAGTTGGCCCAGGCATGATTAGCGATTGAACAGCAGCCCTGTGCCTCACTCTCTTCAAAATCATGTGGTGGTTTTTTAATACCCTTCTTTTTGCTTAGAGTTAAAGCATATAATTTACCTTCAGTAATACATTCCTTTTAATTGGATAGCGTTTTGGATTTTCACAAATGTGGACCAATGTGGACCTGCCATCCCAGTCAAGATACAGCCACAAGAAAGAGTCCTGTGTCATTTGTAGCTACTTTCCTCCCTGCACTACCGCTGACCTGGTTGGTGCCTTCTCCGTCTCTCAGTCCGTGGCTTTCCTGCCGTGTCTTCTAAATGGAATAGTGCGATGTCTAGTTTTTATATAAAAATTCTTTCATTTAGCATCAATTAATTTGCTGCTTTTATTGATGCATAGTATTCTGCAGAATGTTACCATGTTTTTTGCCTGTATACCGCTTGATAGATTATGGAATTATTTGTTCTCTTTGGAGATTTTGAACATAAATGATATAAACCTCTGTCTACTGGTTGACATATAGATATATTTTCACTTGTCTTAGGTAAATATCTAAGGAGGCATTTACTCAGCCTCTTAGAAAGTGTATTATTTTATTATCATTAAATCATACATGATTCTTCAAAGTGGTTGTATCATTTTGCAAGCTGGCAGGAAATAGATGAAGAATTTTGATTGCCCCTAATCCTCATCAGCATTTTGTATTATCAGATTTTTTTTTGGCTGAGTTTTTCTAGTAACTGCGTAGTGTTATCTCAGTGTGCTGTCAATCTGCACTTTCTTCTAATGCCTCTATTTAACAGGTCCTCTCTATGGCTTCTTGGGTGCAGGTCTGATGGATGGTATTTGAGTATCTAAATGTTTCTTGTACCCACACCGAAAGCCAGTATGTTTCTTAGTTTAAGCGTTGAAAGATCTAGTCTGATCATCATGTCTCGGCACAGCAGAGTTTCTTTCTCTAATCCACTTCCCACTTGGGGAAGAAGAATTATCAAGCACCTAGTAGGTGGACACACCACATGTGATATTGTCCTATCAATTTCACAAGGAAAACCACTGGGCTGATGGACTATGTAATTGAATGTAGTGGTCATGTGTTCAGTTGCTAATCACATGGTTAGCAGTTCAAATCCTCCTTGAGAGAAAGATGAGGCTTTCTACTCCTGTAAAGAGCAACAGGGGCAATTTTGCCCGGCCTATGGGGTCGCTATCGTTGGCATCAAGTCAAGAGCAGTCAAATTGATTTTGGTTTATTTATAACTGAGATCTTGCATTTTAGAAAGGCAAAATTTTGAAGGGTCCAGCAGGCAATATTCTCAATACTTAGCAAAGAGCTTGCTCCAAATCAAATACTAATTGAATGTGTGTTAAGTGAATGAGGATGAGGAAATATGGTGAGTACATTTTTATTATCCTTAACTATCTCCTTCGTTTGCTTTCCCAAAGGATGGAACGAATCAGAGACTGGCTGGGTCACTGGGACCATTGCTTAGCCAGCCTGTGGACCCTGCTGTGATTTCCCTATAGAAGTAGCCACTTTGTTGAAATAAGTTCTTAGCCCAGTCTGGAGAATGTCTGCTAAAATATAGAACAAAATGTGGCCTGTAGTGAGAGGGGACTGAGTCCAGGTCAGTCCCAAGCTGTCTGGTCAATTAAGCACCTGACATCTGCAAGTGGACTGACGGAGCTCTTAACCTTGAAAGTTGATAGGGAAATATTATGTTTGGTGGTGAAATTAATGTAGGGGAAAGTTAAATGAGCCAGGCTAAAACTAACAATGAGTACATTCTTCATTCATTGGTTTAATGAATATTTAATGCCCGGCCACTATTTGCTGGATACTGGGGGTATATCAATAAATGCAAAATCAAATCCCTGCTCTAAAATAGACCAGACTCTATTAAGGGAACCGAATCATCAGGCCTTAATTGTAATTCTGTTATCATTCTGTTAACACTGGCTGTTTCAAAGCCATGTGGTGTCATAGAGGAGAAAGCAGTTTGTTGGTTTGACAGAGGTACAAAGGCGGAGAATCTTCTCAAGTAATGTGGAATTTGATGTTGACCTTAAAGATGAGCAGCATGTGGTTAGACAAAAAGAAAGGAAGAAACTTTATGAATTTTTGATAGTACAAGCATCATATGCTCAGATATACCTAACGCTTCTATAGTCTGAATTTGGTGGGAGTCGATTAAGACAAAGCTTGGCTTTCTACTCCTATAAAGAGTTACAGTCTTGGAAACGCACAGGGGTAGTGCTATTCTGTCCCATAGACACAATGTCCATTTATTTCTTTATTTAGAGAGATTGAGGAGGCCTATTGGCTCTGTGGACTAAGCTTTGGGCTGGTAGATTCAAACAGTGAAGGTGCACAATTCAATGAATCAGGTGAAGGTGCATGATTCAAACCTATTCATTGGAAACCCCATGGAGCAGTTCTCCTCAGTCCTAAACAGAGTTTCTTAGTTGGAATCAACTTAATGGCAGTAGGATTTTTGTGGTTTAGTATAACTGGTCTTTTTGTATATCAGAACATACAGCTCTTGCACCGGACTTTTGATAAGGTAAACAACAAAGCCAACCAAGCAAATAACAACAACACTGCCAGTGAATCCCTTCTGACTCACTGCGACACTGTATAGGGTTTCCAAAGCTATCAATCTTTGTAGGTGCAGAGAGCCTCAGCTTTCTCCTGTGCAGTGACTAATGGGTTTGAACTACCAACTGTGTGGTTAGCAGTCTAATGCATAGAGTGCCACCAGTGTTCCTTGCTAAGTGAGGGGGCATATAAGGATCCCTGTCCTGTCCCTGTACTTACAGTAAAATGCACAGTCCACAAGGGGAGAGAATCTTATAGGGGAAGAATGACTGCTAGTAGGGGTCACCAAACTCTTTCAGTAAAGGGCCCAAGAATAACCATTAGGGCCAGACAGTCTCCATTTTTTGCCATTGTAAGGAAAATATTCCTGGACCAAGGGTACATGGAGTGTGGCTGTGTTCCAACAAAACAGTGGGTTTTTTGCAGTTTGTAGTATTTGACCCACAAATTGTAGTTTACAACCCTTTGTTATGCATAATGACTTTGTGATAGAGGGAAGGCAGAAGGAAAGTATAATTACAGATTATGTGTAGAACAAATACCTAGCCAAAAATAAACAAACAACAACAAAAACACTGTCACTGAATCAATTCTGACCCACTGTCACACTCTGTAGGGTTTTTCAAGGCTATACATCTTTATAGGTGCAAATAGTCTCATCTTTCTCAGATTCACTAAAGAAAGTCAAATAAAAGCAGCATTATTTTTCTTCTTCAGATGGGTCAAAAATGAAAACGCATCCTCATATCAGATATTGGTAAAATGTATATAACTGAATAGTATAGAGAAGTACCCAACCTGATACTCACAAAATAAATAATGTATGTAGCATTCTTACTATAGCTGTGCACTTTGCTCTGTATATCATACTTTTTATCCAACCTCACAGCAATCATAAAGTAGTGAACTATATAATCTGTAGTGTACAAAAGAGGAAATTGAAACTATAATTTGCTATTTAAATTGCTAAAGTTATTTGATAAGCAGCAGAGGCTGAATTTGAACTTAAGTAAATGCTTTAGCGGTCCAGCAGAGACTCCACATTAGCAAACTTTTATATGTGCATGTCTCTTTTTTTTCTAATCGTTTTATTAGGGGCTCATACAACTCTTATCACAATCCATACACACATCCATTGTGTAAAGCGCATTTGTACATTCATTGCCCTTATCATTCTCAAAACATCCACTCTCCACCTAAGCCCCTGGCATCAGCTCTTCATTTTCCCCCTCCCTGCCCGTTCCCCCCTCCCTCATGAACCCTTGATAATTTACAAATTATTATTTTGTCATATCTTGCCCTGTCCGACGTCTCCCTTCACCTATTTTTCTGTTGCCTGTCCCCCAGGAAGGAGGCTATATG
>NW_022103958.1:10416139-10623923 GCF_000313985.2 Echinops telfairi
TTGTTTTCTCCTCCAGATTGTTCATCCAGCCTGTCCTATCCAGACAGACCTGCGGAGATAATAACATGCATAAAAACAAAACAGAGCAAAACCAAGCAACAATATACAACAAAAAAACAACAACAACAAACCAATGACAAAAAAACCCAAAACAAAACACAACAAGAAAGACAAGTTTGTTGTTAGTTCAAGGAGTATTTGTTGACCTTTAGGAGTGTTTTCCATTCCAGTCTGTTGGGGCACCAAGCCCTGGCCCCAAAGACCACCTTAGGCATTCCCTGGGGACCCCACTGCTCCATGTGCATGTTTCTTGTCAGAGTAATTCTACAGCTAGGACTTTATTTTAGAATAAATTATTCCAATACAATCTTTTAGAATTAGAAACCCTTTTTAGCATATAGCAATGGGGATTTAGGTAACAAGAGAATATCTATTCATATGATTACATAAAATTTAGTCTTTAATGTATAAGGACATAAACACCTATGGCTATTTCTAGGTGGGATAAAAAATGTGCGATACATGTTATGCATGTGTCATGATCCAATGATATATAAGACACACACCCATTGTAAAGTATGTGTTTGTAATGCTTCTTATATTATTACATATATACCTTGAAAAGATGGGAGCTATGAATTAAACTCAAAACCCGTTATCCATGGGTAGCAGGAGAACATAATAGACTCTATACATATCATTTTACACTAAAGGAAACTTCCGTGGGAGGTTTTGCTTTCCTAGCTTAAGTAACTTTCATTGAGGGAGAAAATTAGTAGTGAACTTGATGTTTCCCATTGTGTATTACTTTTCTGGACTCTGTAGTGGTGTCCAGAGTATTTCATCCCATGTCAAATTACATCGCAATGGCCATTTGCTGCTTTGGGGCCACCTTGGAAAGCAATCATGGTTCCCTTGCTTGCAGGCACTTTATTCCCAGCTGAGAGCTGGAGCAGTCCGCTCTGCACATTATGCTTCGTCTTGAGCAGCGCTGCTTTATGGGTCCATTCACTTTTGTTCAACATTATCTCCATCTACCCGTGTGCTCTAGGAGGGTAATGGGGGAGGTGATAGAGCTCCAGTGTCCCCGCTGTGCTCTGGTTTGGAAATAGTGATTATTACATGTGACATTGAACAAGTGGTACCCTTTTCACTTTGTAAATATTGCAGACTCCAGAAATGTGCTTATTGAACTCAAAAGAGGTTTCAAACAAGTTCATCATTCCTTTGCCAATGCTGAAAATGATCTATGAGGGCTGATTTTAACCAGGACGTGACAGAATACATTGAGAAGAATACATTGCATGTCAGGTAAAAGAATAGCCTGGCCCCCCCATCAGTGTGCTTTTTAAAACTCCAGGCACACATTGGAAATGACTGGAATGATTTTAGGTCATTCTGACGATGCCCTGAACTCAGAGACCCGGATTTCTTTTGTGTTCAATGGGATCCTAGCATTCAAGTAGTTTGAAAATGTCCCAAGTAAAAATAATATGCAGCTGGGATTGAGAAGCCCTGTTCACAATCTTTAAAGAGCCCTGGTGATTATGCACTGGACTGCTAACCTCAAGGTCAGCAGTTCAAAACCACTAGCCAGCTCTGAGGGAAAAAGATGAGGCTTTCCACACATGTAGAGAGGTAATGTCTTGGAAACTCATGGAGCAGATCTATTCTGTCCTATAGGGTCTCTATGAGTCATGATGGATGGTGGGCACTGTGTCTGGTTTGGTTTGGCTTACAATCTTTACAAGCAAGTAGCTATTAGCTATCTTTGCTTCTTCCTTTACTGATGTGTTTTCTTACTTATATGACCATGCTGTATGCCTAAAACATTTTAAAGGCACACAGAAACTTCTATCTGTGCTAGCAAGAAGGGGCCATTCCTGAGTTTTCTGAATGAATTTCTTATTAATTAGTTCTGAGAAAGGTATAAATTTGAGGGATAACTTTATATAGCTTAAAGTTGACATGCATCCTCATTAATTTTGTTTCATCAATGTGATCACATTTCTCCATGTCCAGGATCAGAAATATGAAGCCTGTCATGGTCTACAATGGTTTCAGAATTTCTATAGCAGCATATTTTTTTTAATCAAACTACATAGTCCTCCCTTACCTCAGACTCTTTCCTTGGTCTCCCCTCCTTCACTAGAAAAATAAAATGGATAAAATAAGAAATGAATATGTCTTACATTTTCTTTACACAAATATATAAATGACCCTTCCGTAAAGAATCTTTGGCATTATTCTACTAATAATCAAACACATTTCTTGGCTTCTGAAAAGAATGACACAAACACTGCTTTCCTGCACTAAAATGGGAATCTACTTGCTGTTTTTGTTAAACTATATTTGTATAAGAGTCATTACCATAGTAGCTTAGCACTTTGACAAGCACATGATTTTAACACAAAAACAACTCTGAAGCAACTTCAGTTCTCCACATTGAATTTTAATGTCTCTCTTTTGTATCAAAACACAGAGCAATTTGATTGATTTTCATTTGTGATTAAAAAAAATCATAGGAGGTAACTTAGAGTTTAACAGGAATACCCACTCAATCTTTCTGCAAATAATCTCTCTGAGTGAGACCCAAAGCACAAGGCCATGTTGCAATCTTATTGCAAAGGGAAGGAGGTATCCAAGCCATTAGAACAAAGCAGAGTTGGGGCAGGTTCACAAGACCACCACCTCTCTAAGATGTGCTAGACCATGTCTGACTACATTTGCTGCCTTCAGACCAGCAGTAACTGCATTCCAGAGGAACCTGTTAGAGAGGCAGATTCCTGGCCCCATCCCAGGCTGAGTGGAGGAAAAGCACTGGTGGGTGCCCACCTACCTAGCTGGGTTTGAACAGGCCTCCAGGAATGCTGCTGCTACAATAGTTATACTCCTGGCTGCTGGCACTTGGTCTTTAGAACCCTCCAGTGGATCTGCAAGAGGGAAGTCCTAGAAACCTGGTCCCGTGAAGACTGCTGTGTCGTGAGGTACCCTCTAGTCAGTTCCCACTCAAGTGACCCGATCTATCCGGAATGAAACACCGCCATCACTACGTTATCCTCACAATGACTCTTGTTTGAATCTCTTGTGGCAGCCACTGTGCCAGTCCATTTGTCCGGGGTCTTCCTCTTTAGTGCTGCCATTCTAACAAGCATGGTGTCCTTTCCCAGGGATTGATCTCTCCGGATAACATGGCCAAAGGAGGAGAAAGGGATTCTTGTCACCCTTCCTTCTAAGGGACTTTCTGGCTGCACTTCTTCCAAGACTAATTTGTCTGTTCTTTTCGCAGTCCCCAGTACTTTCAATATTCTTCACCAACTCTATAATCCAAATGCACGGTGCTTCCTCAGTCTTTCTTATATGTTGTTTCCACTTCCTTATGTGGTTGAACATACCATGGTCTGGGTCAGGCATATTTCAGGGATTACAGTTTATGAGATGCTATGGGAAAGGGCAGTTTCATGCTGTTCTGCATGGTGGCTTTGTATCAGAATCCACTCTGGAGCACACGTAGTCAGATGATTCTGCTGCATAATTAAGCTTGATTACCACTCGTCTCTAAACTGTAAACTCCCTGAAAATAGTTTAGTTCTGTTTCATCATAGATGGATTAAAATAAAAACAAAAAATGGAAGAAGCTACTATGCCAAAGCAGGAGTTGGAAATCTATTGGCTGACAGACAAGTTAATACTGAAGAGATATATGGGGCAAGAAACAAGGAAGAACTAGTTTGAGTTTTTCCTGAATGTAATAAAATTATCAGCTGATGTATCCAGTTGACACATCGAGAACAATAAGGTATCTAGAATCTGTTGTTAAATGCTGTTTTTCGTGAATCTTACCAGGAACAGCATACTGTAGGGATATTTTTATTAATGTTCATGCACAAGTGAAGTATTCAAAATTAGTATTTTGATTGAACAGTGGGCCTAAACTGTTGATGGTAAATTAAATCATTTTCTGATAGTGTACTGATCTGTGGAAAACTCAAAGCTCACTAGCATTGATCCAATTCTGACATAGAATTCAGTTAAAATTTGGATCATTTACAAGATCTCGAGGAGCTCTGCTAGTATAGTGGTTACCAGTGGGCTGTTAACTGCAAGGTCACCAGTTAGAAACCACCAGGCACTCCTCGGGAGAAAGATGAGGCTTTCTCCTCCTGTAAAGAGTTACAGTCTCAGAAACATGCAGACGCAGTTCTACCTGCCCAGTAGGGTCGCACTCCATGGCAGTGATGTGGTTTGCACTCAATTCCTATAAACATTTGTTTTAATACTCTTCAAACTCCTTTTCAAAGCAATTAGATCCTTTTTCTTAAATAAAATTCTAGCCGAACATCCTAGCTGTCAAGCAGTTAAAGCAGAGGGGCTCTACTTCAAGCGGTTTGGAAGTATATCTAACAATGTTCCCTCATAGTTGTTGTTTCTAGAAAACAACACCAACTCACTGATATTGAGTCAAAGCTTACTTTAAGTGAACCCCGAGAGTTGAAAGTCCTGTCTTTCCCCTCGGAGGAGTGGCTGGTGGTTTTGAACTGCTGACCATTCATATAGCAGCCCAGAACATAACCACTACACCAGATGCCCTCAAGTTGGCTCTCAATCATAAAGACCCTTTGGCAGTAGAATGAAACACTGCCTCATCCTACGCCATCCTTACCATCGTTTGCTTATTGTTGCTATCATGGCGTCAATCTCTCTCCACAAGGCCCCTCCCCCTTTTCACTGACTGTCTTTTGCTGACCATGATATCCTTTTCCAAGGTTGGTGTCTCCTGATAACATGTCCAAAGTATAGGAGGTAGTCGTACCCTTCCTATTTTTAACATACATTCTGAATGTATTTCTCCCAAGACAGCTTCGTTTGTTCTTCTGGCAGCCCATGACGGGTTCAATATTCTTCTCCAGCATCCTACTTCAAATGCACCCATTCTTCTGCTGTCTTCCTTATTTATTGTCCAACGTTCACATACATATGAGGCAACTGAAAAGACCGGGACTTGGGGCAGGCACACACCTTTCTCCAAACATTACATTTGTAAGTCCATAAGTTAACCCAAATGTAAAGCTCAGTACTGAATGACAGTGACCCCATCAACAGAGAGAAGCTCCCGTGGCATGGTGGTTCCACATGGGGCTGTTATCATGAGGTCAGTAGTTTAAAACCTCCCGGAGATCTGAGGGAGAAAGCTGAAGCTTTATACTCCCACAGAGGGATAGGGTCTCCGAAACCCACAGGTGCAATTCTACCCCATCCTGTAGGACATTGGTTCTCAACCTTCCTAATGCTGTGACCATTTGATACAGTTCCTCAGGTTGTGGTGGTGACCCCCAACCATAAAATTATTTTCATTGCTACTTCATCACTGTCATTTTGCTACTGTTATGAATAGGTCAACCCCTGTGAAAGGGTCATTCGACTATCAAAGGGGTCGTGACCCACAGATTGAGAACTGCTGCTGTAGGGTTGATATGATTCCGCATTGACTTGATGGCGGGGAAAGAGCGGTTATAAACAGAATGGAACTGCCCTGTGGGTTTCTGAGACTGCAATTCTTGACAGCAATAGAAAGCCTCTTCGTTCTCCTTTGGAGCAGAGGCTGGATTTGAACTGATGACCTTGTGGCATATATGTTTTGAGGGTGGGGAACAAAAATCCCATCTATAGCAGCGCTGATATTTGCCCCATATCCCTACACAAAGTTTCTAAAACTTAAGAGGTAAGAGTGTTGATAAGAAGCTGCCTTGTTTAAAACAGAGGCTCCCCACCCCTTTATCCTCACCTGCCCCATCCCCCACCCTGATTTAACTTTCTGACAAACAGAAAAATCTGATTATAATTCACTTAAAAAATAGATTCCATTGCTTTAAATGAAATAAATACATATAAGTATTAACCTAAGGGTTCGATCTGACCTCGAACATCCCTTGAATCCTTTTGAGGAATGTGCTGGCCAGATTCCTAGATTTTACAAATTAATGGGCCTTCAATGCTTGAATAACTTATTGATCCAGAGCTAGTTTTCTAGGTCTATTTTAGGTTTTTTCTAAGCTTATTGTTCCAGGCTCATGTGGCCAGACTCTCCTTCGTCAGAATGAACTAGCAAGTTTGCACCCAAGCAGCTTGATACAACCGAGAGAGCTGCATATGTACAAGGCCAAACAGATCTGTTTCAAGAGAGCAGGTCCCCTCTCAGGTTGAGGGAGACGGCATGCTTCCGTCACAAAGTGGGAAGTGGGAATCTCCTCAGGATTTGAGGATGGCTCTACTCTAGGACAAAGCACTGCAGCTCTATTGGCTAGTTGAAGCCCAACCGGACTCCTTTCCTTCATCTTTACCTTACTGAGCAGATTTGTTGGTGAGGTCTCCTGCCGCATGTTTGATGATTAGTCCCCCCCTCAGACTGCTTGGACATCAGATTATCCTAGAGGTGACTGGCAGCTCATCTCTAGTTGGGAGTTAGGTGTTGAGCATCAGGGTGACCCTAACGCTTACATTCTCATTCACCAAGTCTCCTCAATCTTATGTAGATCTACATCTTCCCAATCAGCTCATAGAGAATTACATCATACGGATATTTCCCACTCGGGTGGGAAGGTTGTCGGATGTTGTGTTAGAGGGAACAGAGAACTCAATTTGATTAAAGATCTGAACATGCGCATCGTCTAAAGAAAAACACGGTGTGACTGCTCTTTGTATCTAAGTCCTTGGTTGCAATTCAGTTCTAAGTCTGTGATCATTGCAAATGGTTGTGTCATTCTTAATGGGTTCCGGGGGTAGGTTGTATTTATATAATTATTTTGTGCTCATCTTAAAAATCATATTTTAAATATCCATCCCTACAAATGTCCAAGGGAGAAAATGCACACTCTGTGAAAGTGAAATCAAATAAGACGTATTAAAAAGTTCAGAGAATGGCTCGGACCAGGGACCACCCAGATCCACAGAGTACAGATGGGTTCTCTGAGAAGCAACCAAGAAACAAGAGCTGTGGTTACAGGAAAATCCATCTGGCGACTTGGAGACAGACTGTCTTTAAGTGTTGGCTTAGCAGGATTTTTGTGGATCATGTATATGTGTGTTTACATGAGGGGCTAAGGATGCATGGATAGCAAGCATGAATGCTTTTCAACAGGGCATGTTTTTCTGGCAACATGCTATTAAAACTGCTTTCTCCAGCTTGTCTTTCCCTGGAGGTCCATTGTACAGGAGATTGGTCCATACGGCTGTGCATCCACATCCCCTGACCCCATCCACCCAGCCCCAGCCCCAGACATCTTGCATCTACTTGACCACAGAGGAAAGACCCTTTGACCACAGGCTGTCACACACTGGATCTGTCTGGCCACAGAGAAAGTAACATCGCCTTGAGGGGGTGTGGTTAGGGCAGCAGAAAGTTTCACATCTGCAGGGGCGAAAACAGCAAGAATTCAACAGTCAGCATGAGATCAGCCCTTTACTTTAGGCCCAAAGCCTCAGACTTAGAGCTCTGACTCAGAAGACAGAGACGCTTTGTTTGTGGCTCTTGAACCATGTCTGCTTCTCAGGAACATAAATGCATCTCTGTGCAGCTGCTCAGGCTCCTTGCTTAAGCAAACCAGCCCCCAGTCGCTTCTGAACATAATCACAAGGAGAAAGCTTAGTTAAACTTAACATGGTTTTTAGGGGAGAAGAAAAGTGTTCTCAAGATTTAGATGTTCTATCTATAAATGTCCTTTGTTTTGTTTTCAAAGGAGGTTTAATTACACAGGAAAACTTGAGTTCTCCCTTGGGGAAGAGTATTTTTTTTATAATGACAATAGTCGTTTTATGTAGTAATCCTTTGGTAGATAAAGAATGCTTGTGTTTGGGACTCATTGAAACTTATTGAAATGCATATGTCCCCAGTGAGTTGTGTAGAGAATCTATTTAAGGGGAAGATTGATACAATCAGAGAACTGACATCTGGTACAATTGGATATTTACAGTTTAGGCATCACAGAGGCATTAAAACAATGACTTTCACAGTTTGGATAGCCCCATTTTGTTTACAGGCATATCATGAATCTTATATATCATCTTCATGCCCTGGCCCACCTCTGCTTCATAATCCATACCAGTTCAACTGGAGCTTCCCAATCCTTTATGATGTAAATCCACTAAATCCTTCCATGTTCCCTTTCTCAGGGAGTGCTTACAGGGCCACTGGATCAGCCCTCTTCATTTGTCTGTCACCTGTTGCTGACTGCCCAGAGGTTTCTCCATCTCACTGGTTTTCACCTGCAGTGAGTATGGTGTTTACTACCCACCAGTCTTGTTTCTGCCCATGATTTCTCACAACAATCAGCATCAGGACCAAGGGCAGCTCTTGGACCTCACCTCTCTTGACACTCTATCTGAAGAAGTGCACATTTCTTCCACTAAGGGCTACACACACACACACACACACACACACACACACACACACTCCAAACACACTACCATCTAGTCAATTCTGACACATTAGGACCAGGCGACGCTCCTTCTGTGGGTTTCTGAGACCATCAGTCTTGTTTAACAGACCAAGCTCCCCGGACTCCCACTACGGTGCTCTAGGCCTAACGGTTCTAGCATGAGCTATTTGTCTTACGTTTGGCTGTGACTTCTCCAAAGACAAATTAGGAGTGGTTTCCTGAGGTTTTTCACAATATATCTCATTTGTAGATTTTTTGTTGTTCTTGTTGTTGTTGAGTTTTGGCTCTATTTTTGTTGTTGTTGTTGTTCATTTGTTTGTTTGTTTGTATCTTTTCCAATACACAAAATCCAGGATGGGTAAATCAATAGCGATAGTCACAGGATCAATGGCTTCTTGTGGGTATAGTGGGGTTGGTGGGGGGGGGGGGGGCAATGAGGAGTGAATAGCAACGAGTACAAGAAGGCCGGGGATGCTCTAGAACTGATTTTAGTGATGATTTCACAGTTCTCTTTTATGGAATTAAACTACTGAATGGTACAATATGTAAATCGTCACCTAATGTTTCCGCCCGGTCTCGAACCAGGGACCTTTCGCGTGTTAGGTGAATGTGATAACCACTACACTATGGAAACTCCCTGTTGAATTACATGTCAGTAAAATTACTTTTAAAAAAAAGAAGAATCATTTGTACCATTAAACCCACAAAATATAAAACAAGTGAGTGACATGAGTGAATGGGGACATGAAATGGAGTGAGCCTTTCCTGGTGCTCCACTCCTGGAGCATGATTTGGTTAACATCACAAAACTACCCCCCCAAGCACCTTCCCCGGCTCACTGAAAGACAAAGTGACAGCCCTGAGCTAACCTTGTTGCTCAGGTCTTACTGGGACCCAATTCAGACACAGCTCTTCCCATTTATTGTACCAATGTTTCATGCCTGCCAGCATGATAGGACCTCTCTTTCTTCTTTTTTAAATAAAACTTTGCTTTGACAAATAAAAAAAAAATGTTTCCCCAGAATAAAATATTTCACACTTTGAGGGAGGAATCTTTTGAGTGCTGACAAGAATGACAAACAAGATAGTTGGTTGATACCTCATTTATTTTATTTATCTTGTTTCCTCCATATGTTTTCATGAGTCAATTTTCATTTGAATATCGGATTATTTATTTTGGCTACAGTTAATTTAACCCTTCAAATAATCATGTGCTACTATTATCTCTTTTATGCCAATAAATATGGGGTGGTATTTTTCAACTATTTCAATAAACTCATTCTGTCTTGAGCATTTCCTATGAAGATTAAAGAAAAGTGCTTGAGAAGTATGTGAATAATCATGGAAAAAAACATTTCTTTTCTGTCATCCTTTTAATTCAAATATATAAAATAGGGCCATAAAGGATCAACATGCTCAAGCTATCTTAAACTAAATGAACTGAAGAATACAATGCAAGCCTCTAGTTTCAATACTTATGGATTTTATATGATGCTATTAAAAATGTTACAATTTCCCCCAACATACATTTAGTCATATAGTCTGATATTGCTCCTATTTAAAGATATTATCATACCTCCTCAGTTACTGTAGGCAAACACATATTTAAAGAGATGATTTAATTTTCGGTGTCCCAAGGCACCCTTGCGGCATAGTGGGTTGTGAGTTGAGCTGCCATGAACAAGGTCAGCAGTTCAAACCTTCCAGCCACTCCATAGGAGAAAAATGAAGCTTTCTATTCCCTCAAAGATTTAAAGTCTGGGAACTCAGAGGGGGAGTTCTGCTCTGTCCTGTGGGGTTACTCTGAGTGAGAATTGACTGGGTCAGAGTGAGTTTTGAGTTGATGAACTGGATTGTGGCTGGTCCTTCTCAATAGCCTTGTAAAATCATCAATAAAAAACAGTATTTTAACCAGGATTAATCAACGTTAGAACATTGGATGTTGGAAGAAGGGTGTGGTGTTGAGGTAGCAATAGGAAGGTGGGTAAATGGGTACATACACACTTTTGGATCCAGGGACTATTTTGTTGGTATGTGGGTTGGGGAACAGGCACGGAGTCAAGAACCAGAGAGCCAGTGTGGATCCCACAAGAAATGAGCAGATGTGGGAAGAGAGGAGAATCCGAGGAAAAAGACTCCAAGCTGGTGCGAATGTTAATATATTTTTTTAATTAGTTATCTTCTTTCTTCTTCCTCTAAATTTTATTTGTCTTCACTAGCAGCTCTGTTTCTTGCTGTTCTAGCAGTCTCCATTTGTGGATCACAAAGTTCCACAAGAATCTGCCAGGCCAGGAGGAGACGACCTGTAATAGTCCCTCCAAGTAGAGAGATCCCTAACAGTCAGGAAGGAAGGTAGGAAGAAACGAAACAAAATCATCCTGAGGCCCCTAATTCTTACTGTTACTTAGCGTGTCAGGGAACATATGAAATCAAGGGTTTGCGGTAATAGTTATGTTTTTATAATTATCTCTCAATAAGTCATTGTTTTGTTGATTTTTAATAATAAAGTAACTCATCCCCCTTGCTTTCAGAAGTAATGATAGATTGATGACTGAAAGTAGTGATTGATTAATGGCCTTGGTTTTGCTATTGTTTGCATGGAAATGGTTTCTTTTTTTATCCAAATTCTAGAGGAATTTATTGTACATTACTATGGGTAACCCAAGTAGGCGTTTCCTTGATTTATTACTGAGATGGAATTATCAAGGGAACTGAATATGTCCCAAGCAAATCAAAGAATATTTAATACGAAAGGTGTTCCGGATATTGGCTTGTGCCCATTTGTACTTGTCCCAACTGTCTCTTACCTTTTGGGGGAACCATTTCTTCCCTCTGTGAGGGTTTCCATTATATTTAAGGAAATAAGGGCAGCATTACATTAAAAGAGAGAGCCCAAATGCATAATTAAAAGAGTGACATTGAGATGACCTTAATCTCTGGAAACCCACACTCTTTGTCCCAGGTTTCATTTAAGTGACGAAAAGCCAGGGACTTTGCTCCCATGTGTGTCTACTTCCTTTCCTTATCTCTCAGAGACACTGTACGATTAAATCATAGATATCAAAGACATATTTTAGCCCCCCCCCACACACACACACATCTACCTAAAGGGTAGAAGATAGTATTGTTATCTTTTGAGGCTGGGTATTAAAAATTGTGATATTGATCACGTACCTTAGTTTAGCTCTTGTTGATCTAATCTTTGTATTTTAAGTTGAGAGTCAAACACCTTTTACTTTGAAAATCAGTCATCAGCCTCCTCATTTGTATTCTAAGAAGGAACAGCAGTGCCATGATTTGTGCTATCACTCTGCTCACAAGGTCCCTTTTGGTAGTTGCCAATAGCTGTTAGTCGAGTAATTGCTTCATAAAAAGAGAAGTAATTCAATTTATGGAAATGAGCAACTTTACTTAAAAACAGTAAGATGCATTTGGACTCTTTAGTGATCATAAAATGAAAACTCGCTCTTAGTAGGAAAATTAAATAAAATAAATAAAGAGGAAAACAAATCACTTATAATTCTGGTGTATTTTATCTTTCAATTTCCACTAGGGGTTAATAATTGTGCTTATACTATCATTTCAATTTGCTGTCTTCATTTTTAACTTGTCTCTTAACAATCTCTTCTGCCAGATAAAACTCTTTTTAAGTGACGGTATAGTACTCCCTCATTAGGAGTTATAATTTATGCACACACTGCACTGTTTCCACCATCTATTTTAACAAAAACTAAAATAACAAAAACTTTAAAAATAACCATTTTCAAGCATATTTAACTGCAGATTAAAATGGTTAAGTAATTATCAGCAGAGTTCTGAAGGCGTATTCATATGTTGCTACCGTTCTGTGTCAGGCCTGGCATTACCACTTCTTTCTCCAGATCTCAGTATCCATCAATAACTTGAATGAAGATCTTCTGACAGTCCTCTCTTGGTATCTTTGTGGCAATCCCCTTTGTGGGGAACACCCAAGTTAATCAGTTATAGCATCTTCATTCCCAACTCTTTGACTAGACTAGACAAAGTAGCATCTATAATTCAAAGGGGCCATGATTACCACAAGGCTACGGAGGGGGCATAGCGAAGCTCCTCTGGTTTCCTAACTGCCACGAGGCAAAGGTCAGATCTGACTGCAACTTCCATCCTTTTTAACCTTGGCTGACACCAAGCATTCCTCCCACAGCACTTTACAATGCTGGGCTCAGTAATGGGTTGCAATAGCCACACAGAACTCACAGACAATATTCCAAATTGAGGGGGGTTATTGTGGGAGTTGGGGGACCCTGAAGGCATCATTGCAATGACTAGTTGGACTGCGGTTCCCAACAACCAGCTGCTCAGTAAGAGAAAGATGAGGCTTTCGTCCCCTGGAAAGATTGACCGCCTTGGACACACACAGGGCCAATTCTGCTTGGTTCTGTAGAAGTCAGAATCAAGTAGATGGCAGGGAGGGAGCAATTGGAAAGGTGCTAGGTTACCACAAGCCAGGATCAGAAAGCATTAGGGATACAGTCACCGGTCCACATCAACACCTTTCCTCAGCAAACAGTTGCATCTTTCTCCATTGTTCAGCCTCACAGCCAAGAGGTTCTTTAGCTCCTGCCTCTATGGACCAGGAAACCTGCCTGCGGCTCTGTCTCCCAATCCCACAGACTCAGTGGTGCATTTCTCCTCTGCCTCGGGGTTTCCCTCTCTCAGCCTGGGCTATCGCTGCTCTTGGCTTCCCCGACTTGTCAAGCAGAGGAGAGCTTTTCAAACCATCTTGCTGTTGCTAAAATACCCGTTCTGATTTCTTGAAATATAATTACTGATGGCTGTGGATTGCTAAACTCATTCTATACCACATGTATACTTTACTACATGTGCAAATTGATCATATGCTTATTATATACTCATTTCTTTCTAAAAGTACTCATACTACTGGTTCTTGTTATTGCAATTATATTTTTTCATTGATATGTAATCAAAGTAAAAATTAGTGCTACAGATATATAAATACATATATATGTATGTATGTATATGTATACACACACACACTCCCAGTAGACCCCAAGTTAACATATTAGAAAGATACAACATAGATGCGCCCCTTAAAATTGCATTATTTTCTGTAGGGAGGGGTATTTAATATCAAACATTTTAAATATAAAACGAGCATATACTCACATTGCTTCACAAGGATTTCTAAAATTGTACTGAATTATAAAAATAAAATTGGGGGAAACAGTGTGCTTCATGAATTTGCTTTATTCATACTTTTAAAAATATCTCCTAGTCTCCGAGATTGAAAAATGGAAATATCTCTGCATGTTATCTAGGGTCAAATCTTTAAAAGATGAGCATTATTTTTATGGACCTACTTTTAAATTAATTGATCAAGATAGAAAGCAAAAGATTCACAGCTCAATTTTTGAAAAAAATAATTGCATTAAGAGAAATATAGATTTCAGAGCTAAGAAATGTATACTTTATTTTATAACTATTTAAAAGTTATCAGAGCCTTAGAGTGCCTATCTTTCTCTCTATGTGAAGATCAGTCTGGCCAGTCTTGCTTAACGTGAACTGTAATTGTGACAGACTTAACCCAAAACCAAACTCACTATATTGAATAGATGCTGACTCAGATCAACCCAGTCAGATAGAGTGGACCCGCCCCTGTGGGTTTCCAAGTCTGTACACCTTTATGGGAGTAGAAAGCTTTATCTCTATCCTGTATAGAGGCTGATGGTTTTAAATTTCTGAACTTTTGGCTAGCAGCTGAAACATAACTCCCTACACCAGAGGTTGGAAAAATAAAAGAGTTTGTTAACGGCAGGGCACGTGATGTAGAACTAAAGTCAGTCAGAATAAAGACAAACATTGACATTTTAAAGGTAGGTCACAGGATTTATGAAGTATTAAGTGTAGTGGCAGTGAGATTATCACAAAGTTTTAAACTGGGTACACTGGATGGATAAAAGCAGTAGAGTCTCGTTACCTAGTGCTGCTACAAGAGAAATAACACAAGTGGATGGCATCAACAGCGTACATTTATTCTCTCACAGTTTAAGAGGCTAGAAGTTCAAATCCAGAGCCCCCGTCTACTGGAGGCTCTCACTCTGTTGGCTGTGGGAGAAGCTCTTGAGCTTCATTCCCTGGTTCCAGAGAGACCACTAAGTGCTTTATCAGCTACCATCCCCATCCCATTCCCACATTCCGGCTTGCTTAATTGAATCCTTTCACATTTTCTAAGAGGTTGATTGTAAGCACGAATCCTGCTTCATTAATATAAAAATACAGCCCATGCCCAAATTGAATTATAACCAGGGAAGGTCATGGGGTTACGATTTGCAGTCCCTATCTTTGGGGGGCACAGTTCAGTCCATACCAGACAGCAAGGGTAGAAGGAACCAGGGAGGACAGGATGGGCATTAAGACAATCAATGTAGCCTGGCCAGGGAAAACATTTAGGGATGAAAACTATGAATTATGATGTCTGCACACAACACATTTTTTGGATAGAAGAATTGAGGATTAAGGGTAATGGAGTTTAGGTGATCGATAGAAGCATCTTGGCTTGCTTAGATTTTGTAAGGTGTCTTAGACGTAAGCTATGTGGTAAGTTTGGCCCCAAGGGTGTTGGTGGATATCTTAGATGCTGGATATCTTGGATGGTTCATCAGGTGAAACTCAGGAAGGTCACAAAACAAAGAGCATTTAGCATTCATGGATTTTAAAGAGGAAAACACAGCACACTTTGCAATGGGCCCACACAGCAGGGGACACCTGAAGACAACAGAATAGCTAAGTGGAATTAGAGGAGAGGATTTGTGTATGGCAAGCAGGTGGGGCCTTAGAGTTTGTGAACACTGGAATGTTAAGGGTTGGTTTAGAAGTATCTATTGCATTAACATAGGGAAAAGGGAGATCTTTTAATCATCGGCACCCATATGAGGCATGGTGGGGAGGCAAAGGAGTAACTACAGTCAGTGATCTCAGTGACTATAAAATTGAGTTAGTTAGTTCATTGTGCCAACCTGGCCAATAAACACAAGTGGGGTTAATTGAAGGGTGGAGAGATAAATGGTTTGGTGAGCCTTGCCTTTCAAGTTCTCTGGTCTCTTGCTTTCTGATGGTCAGACCAGGGTACAGCTGCCTTAGCCAGTTCCCTGCTTCAGCTTGCAAGGCTGACTTCCTGCAAGACATCCCCAAGGAGAAACCACATGGACCTACCCTGATGCAGCCCTGGGTGCTGGAGCAGCCACATGGAGACCCCTGTTAGCACTGAGATGTTTACACATTCACTGATTCGGCTTTCCTCCTGCAGTCTGCGTAATACTGTATGTTTTGTGAGATGGAGGAGGACTTTGTGGATTGGTGTTGGACATATGGGTTAATGTTGGACTTGTGGGCTTGAGCAGCACTTGGTTGGGATGTTTTCTTGATGTGCATTTAACCTTTACATAAAACTCTCTCTTATACATGAGTTGCTGTGGATTTGTTTCTCTAACGTACGCAGACTAATACAAAACTTGTGGTGTGTTCTGATCATAGTAAACTATGAGCAGAATGCCCAGGATGGCCAGTCAGAGACCACAATTGGGAATCTGTGTGACAAGAGAGGATGGTCTTGTCATCAAGGAGAAATTAAGGGATGCGACACAGCAAACTCTGTAGTACACAAAATGACTTTTTGAAAGTACAGGTTAAGTCCTTTTTGGTTGAAAACACCCCTAGGAGCTAGAAAGGAAGGATTGGCTCTTGTTCATGTTCCTCTGTGTTTTTAGGGGACAGTCCTTCCTGTCACCAACCTGCAACAAAATTAGATATGGCCTAGCTTGTTGAATGCCAGTGCTGTGTCAAGCTATACCACAATCACCACTAATTACTATCATGTGCAAAGGAAGCACTGTAGATTCTAGCACTGGCAACTGAATGCTGTGGCCCAGAAATAACATATTTCTGTTAAATTTCAAGGAACAGAAGTAGTTTAGGTCCCATATGAAATAAAAAGAATGTGAAGATCTATTTGAAGAGTCTAGCAGAGAAGAACAAATATATATGCATATTAGTGAATTATAGTGATATCTGTGGAAGTCTCTCTCTATTGGCTCTTGTATTGTGCCTCAAACAGCATTCTCTACCTTTTCATTTAGTTCTGATAATTGAGTGCCACACAGAACTCACAGCTAGTGCTTATGATTATAGGGTTTCTTAAAGCAGTTAATAGGTAACAATGCAGGTGAGAAATTCTCAGGAGACTGATGTTAAGCTGGGACATGATCAAAAGTTCCTCCAGCGCTGCTAATAAAGGCTTAAATGTGTTCCACATCCCATGTCTCTGTAAGCCTTGACCGGAAAGCATTGTGTTCAGGCTCTATAGGTCAGTGAACCCATTCAGTGCCAAGAGGTGCTTGGCTCCTGTCAAACAGCCTGAAGGTCTTCAGCTCCACCTTTGGGGATCAGCAAACCCTGCTTCCCAAATGAATTATTCAGAGGGAACCCACTTCACAAGCTGGACTCCTTCAGAAACTGCAGGTGTTGCTGTTAGGTGTCAGGTAGTCAGTTCCAACCCCGAGATCCTATGCTTCACAGAGCGAAGAAATGCACAAGTGAATCCCATCACTCCTCATATCTTCCCCACCTTCTTACTCAGACCCATGTAGGAAAAGGTTGTTTTGTGAGCACAGAACTTTTGGCCAGAAGAGCCTCATTAACCAAGTCACTGCTTTCTACCCTTGTGGATATTTGTGAGCTCAAGATTCACAGGGGCAGTTCCATATAAGGTCTCTATGTGATACCCCAGAGGCATGATTGATAATGTTCTCTACCATAAAATGACATTGATGCCTCTAAGGTGAACCAGAGACTTTATAAACTATAGATGCATGGATGGACTTGGAGCTCTAGCCCCAATCTAACAACAACTGGTTCTTATAACATGGACTTGCTTGATGCTCTCCCTCATGACTCAAGATATGACTAAGACATGGGTGCTGTCGCCAAGTGTGGTGAAGAAACTAGTTGGTTCCCAAGGATCAGACAGAATAGCGTCTGGCGTTTTAAAGGCTTGTTTTCAAACAAGCAGCCTTCTAAAAGGGGCAGCAGCTAAGACCATATGGAAGAAGCACATTAATCTGTGTAATACAAGGATTGTTTATAATATGATCAATATCTAAAGGAGGGAATGACTTCAGAGCTTATATTGTGATCGCCTGGTGTGCAGAAGGGCATGAATGACAGCGGAAGCTCCAAAATCTCCTTGCAGGGTCCATACATGGATTGAGCCTATGGTGAATCCCCTCCTATCATAGTTGAGGGATGTTCAACTAATAACTCTGTTATTAGACAGAGAGCTTTGTAAAATCGACTTTGGCTAATATAGTTAGGTCAAAATGTAATATAGTATCTTTTGATCTCCTTTTGACCCATTTTAAAGCAGTTTCAATTAAAAATAAAAGTGAAGTGGAAATACATGTGGATTAAGCTTTTTTTGAATCTCCCCTGACCATGGACTACGTGAATAGCCTTGCTATCATGCGGAATGCATTGGAAAGTAGGGTTTTTTTGCTTATGTAAATTTTAATATATATTTTAAAATAATTTTATGGGGGACTGGTACAACTCTTATCACAATCCATACATGCATCCATTGTGTCAAGCACATTTGTATATTTGTTGCCCTCGTTATTCTCAAAACATTTGCTTTATATTTGAGCCTTTGGTATCAGCTCCGCATTTTCCCCTCCCTCCCCCCCAATGAACCCTTAATAATTTATAAATTATTATTAGTTTGTCATTTCTCACACTGTCCAATATCTTCCTTCACCTAGGAAAGTAGATTTTTGCAGATGCTGTTGCATTACAAAATAGCACCCTATCATTTGGTTTTCCTTACATTAAAAAAAAAAATATATATATATATATATATATATAGCATTTAGGATCCTGTAAGGGAAATTTTCCTAGGGTGTGGCTTGAAACCCATTTTATTTATTTTACAAGACAAATGAAGAGAGAACCCATCAGAGACCAGAAGACCCTGTTGCCACCAAGAAAGAAGAGCTAGAGTAGAGCCTGTCCCTTAGCCCAAGTCCTTGGATTAGAAACCTCCCTCCCCTTAAAACAAAACCAAAATTCAACTCAGGGCTGTCTAGGTATTTTTCCCTCCTAGCCGCCTTGCAGGACAGGGTAGAATCGACCCCATGGGTTTACAAGACTCCACTATTTTAGGGTTGTAGGAAGCATCATCTTTCTCCAGTGGAGTGGCTGCTGAACTTAGGTCAGCACAATGCCACAGGGCTCTAAGAAACCTCCTAGAGACGGAAAAAGATTAATGCCAAGACAGATGGGCACATACCCGGCCTATACTTGTTGAATGGAAGCAAAGACCTTTCCCCCGAGTTTTCACAGAATAAAACAAGCAAACCAACAAACAAAACAACCCACAACCTTTCTCTAGAGCCAACTGAAATCAAACTCCCAGTCTTCTATGCACTGAGAGAATACATTTCTTTCATTAAAGTGATCTACTTGTGGTTTATTATTACAGCCAAACCAAATAACTTGGAGAGATCTTAATGCATGTTTGGGAGGAACCCGATTCAAATCCATAGCGGTGTTTTAAAACAATGATTGTTTCTTATTTCTCAGAATGTTGTGGTGTAGTTAGGAAATTGTTCAACTAGGTTTTTCTGAATTCACTCATGGACTACATTCACCTAGGAGACCCAAGGTGCCCTCAGCCACATGGCAGTTCATCCTTAACAATAAGCCAGTGAGGAAGCACAATGCATTTTATGACTCATGCTGTGCTAATCCCTTAACACAAGGCCTACTGAGTTTAGGCAAAGCAATTCATAATAGTGCCCGGTATTATTTTAGACAAAAATAGTCATGTATATCCCAAAGTATACAGTTGGAAAAAATCTCATCACTACCATGCATTTATACAAATAATGCTTACTATACATATTTGGCATACTATGCAACCCTCCTTTCATGTTGGTTTTATATACTCTCGATGTTTATGAACATAATTCAAAAGGGTGTATTACATGTGAAAAAGAAGGTAATTAGTTTACTCATGATTTCTTCTTTTAGTCAGTAAAGGACCTCTTTGGACAATGAGGCTTTTCCATGAGGACTGGCTTTATGGTTCTATTTTAGATAGCTTTAACCCATGACTTAACATAGGGTTTTATTAGATCACTTCTTAGAGATTGTCATCAGAAAAATATGTGGCCTCTTCTGTTGTCACATTAGATCCTAATGGTCAGAGTCGGGACTTGGCCATGCTTTCAACACAGCGGGGATGGTGTGACTGTGGAAAAAAAGATTTTGTTTTCTCTGAGCCTTTGTGAATTTTGTACAAACACGCGGATGGATCCACATTTCTCACTGAAGTACCGATGTGACAATCTCCCAGCTCTCAGACTGATAACTAGTGCCCCCAAAATGTGTCCCCTCTTGAGCTTGCCATCTTCTCCCTGGCATCTGAACTTCTATACTTTTCTTACCTTGAAGATACCGTGTGTCTATTTCCTCTCCTTCAAAATGCTATAGGGACCAATCCTGTCCCTCCTCCCAATGGATGGACTGGATCTGAATGTACAGATATTTTCTAAGTTTCCTTGATTCTTGAAAACTGTCAGATTGAGTGAAAGACATGATGAATTGAGGGAACATTTTTTCTTGGATTTTTTAAAACCCAGAAATAACATTTTTATTCATGAATAATCACTGCTAAAATAGAATAACTAGCATTCAAGTTAATAAATAAATGCCGATGTTTATAGATAATTTTATTTTAACATTTCAAAAGTAGCAAGAACAGAAGTATTGTCTGTATAGTAATTCACACTTCGGGGCAAGAACTGGGCTTGGCTAACTCCATGCAAGGAAGTAACTACTAAAGATCAGCTGAAGCACCTTTCATGCCCACGCCACTATTGAATGGAGCATTAACAATAGAATCCTTGGGCTCACAATAGTGTGTTTATACCTTCCCAGTGAAGGGCTTGGGATTGAACAGATGTGTGTCAGGGTCAAGGGACAAGGTGATAGAAATGGTGTGCCAATGAGTAGATAGCAATTTTCTTCTATGTCTAGTACCTTGATTCTTCATCTGTACAGGTATTCTAATCTTTTTCCTCTCTATTTAAATTTTGAGGATCAAGTGTATAAAATCTAGATCCAATCACGCTTTAAACTGTAAGAAGCCATATAGTTGTTGTCTACCATTGCTGACAATTGTGTTAATTCACCAAAGGAAACCAGAAGGTTCTTTTTATATACAAATGTGAAGAACCCACTGATAATAATTTAGGCTTCAGAAATCAATAACTGGTGTATCAGAGAGAGAAGTTACACAGGAAAAAGTCCTAGGTTGATCTCTATCTTAATATGAACTCATAGTCTAAGATGGCTGCAAAGGATTTAAAACAACCTCCAGCATGATTATGAATAAAATGTTCACATCACATGAGGACTTGTCATCCCACTGTCCTCTGTGTAGAGCCCACCATACTGGAATAGTCTGCGATTCCAGGGAACAGTTAGTGAACTGGGATAAGCCAAAAAGAATGCATCATTCATCCCATCTCACGCTAAGGACAGAGTAAGAGCTAGTGGCAGAATCCATGCAATCCCAGATTATAGATTAGTATTAGAAAAAAACAAAAAGAGTCTTCCAACAGAAAGCAAGGCTGCTGTACTAGATAGAGAATACACGGTCATGGAGGCTCTTCATGAAACATAGAATGGTCCCCCTTTTGAACACGTATGTGAGGCATGAGGAACTGCAGGTCTTCTACCAATTTGGTGTACATAAGTCTATTCTTGTCAAGGTTGTTATAAAATGTCTAATATTTCCAAACAATCATTTTCTGAAGCCCATGAAAACTTGATTTCATGATGCTAAAGTAAAACTATAGTCAGTTCCTCTGATTCAACTGGGAGGCCCTATCTAGTAGAACTCATCTTTTAAAAAATTATGCTTCTAGAAATAGAAGGACCTATTAAATATATTGGCACAAATATTTTGTTAAATTATTTGACCACATAATCTTTTTTTTGTTTTGCATATAACCCCAAAGACCAGCCTTGATCAATGGTATATTGATACAAGTAAACTTACGGTCATATCAAAATTTTTATTAATTTCCAAAATAAATCATTCCGATCTCCTCTTCTAGTTTAGGAAATAATTTTTGGTGTTGTTAATTGCTTTTTGAGTTGATTAGAGCACAATGTGCAAAAGTAGAAATGCTCTATCGAGTTTTCAAAGCTGTGACATTTCCAAAACAGATGGCCAAACCCACTGGGTGTGTTTGAACTCCATACTATCTACTAGTATTCAAACACTTAACTATGTTTATCACTCACGAACTATTTTGGAGCCTTTGCATATTTTAAACTATGAACCAGGTTGCAAAATAGAGTTTAATTGATTTAGTTTCCTTAGGAGTGGGGGTGCAGGGAAGTTGTAGGCTAACAATAGATGCTTGGAGTCTCAAAGGTAGACTTCTGTCTTGACAGAAAAATAGAACTTGTCTGTGTAGCATATCTATATTTTTCACCCTGTTATATATTGAAATGTTAAACTGTTATTTACCCCAAAACTGAAGACCTGGGCATGACTACAGAATTTTACAACATTTTCTTGATATGTCAAGAAATCTTCCTTTGAGCCCATTTTTTTTTACTATCAAGGTTTTTACTTTTCTAGTGTCCTGGTGTCCAATAGTAAGACGATGCTTGCCTTGTACACCACCAGTCTGGCTTAGTTCTGTCTTCTGTACTTCTCTATACCAGCATTGGTTCGTTGTGTTAGGCAAGGTTTTTAAGAGAAATAAAGTTAATGAAATATGTCATGCATAAGAAATAGCTTTATATCAAGAAAGTGGCTCAGTCAAGTCCAACTCAAGTTCATGGACCAGATGCTAGTTGGAGACTCCTCCAGCATCATCCATCTGCTGGCCAATGGAGTGGGAAGTGGGAAGCAGGGAGATCACAGGCCAGGGGTCCAAAGTCCATAAAACCCAATATCAGCAGGAACATGACAGGGGACCAACAGCTCCCAAAGTCAGCAGTCCACATAGATCACTGTCCTTGGAGGCCAGATGTAGATCCACACAAGTAGGAAAGAGAAGAGGGCACCAGAGAGGCCTGTTCTCCACAGGGCCTTATAAATCACATAACTCCTGAAGGTGATCTCATTAGGTTTTAACCTAATTGATAGCTTGGACTCCACTCATATGCTCTTACAAGTGTGGGAAATTTGGCACAAAACCTATCATATCTTCTTCCCAACCTTGTGCCACAGCATTCAGAGGTAACACTCTTCACACCTGATGCTGTCACAGCTTCTACCTATTTACTTTTTAAGCAGGTTCTCCTTGTATCGTTCTTTAAGTTGAATGAGAAATACTGACCATTGGGATTTATTTTTTACCCATGTGTACAAGATGAGACTGTTTTCTCTATACATCTGTTACATTGGCTTTCTCCAATGTTGCCCCTTTTGTCCTCCCCTCTAGGAGGATGTTAAGCTCACATGGCAATGGGTTCTCCTACTGTCTTATGAGCTGATTCTCACAGGGTCAGATACAATGGCCAGATGTTCTTGTAATAAGTTCTTAGTAGGTTGATTTCTTGTGTTTCAGTATTGTGTTGGTTTTCCTTCCATGAGACTATATTCTAGGTTGTATTGCCTAAAGTTTAATGGTGGAGTAAGGAGTACTGCAGAATGGGAAGTTGTGTTAGGTTGGATTCTCAAAAGAAACAAAACCAGTGGCACTTGTATGTATATGCACAGAGACAGAGATTTATATCAAGAAATGGTTTACACAGTTGTAGAAGTAGTTAAGTCCAATACAGTTCAAGTCCATAGTCAGCTGTTAAGTTGGAGGCTTCTCCTGACCCATGTAGCTATGAAGGCTGATGAATAGGAAGCCAGCAGATGAAGTAGGAGGGCCACCGATTGGTGGATGGATAGATGAACCCATCTAAGATTGTCCAATTGAACCCAAGGTTGTCAGTCTGCTGAAGGTTCTAGAGATCAGCAGAGAGGAAAGGAGGAGAGTTACAAACCAGAAGTAGGATCTAAATCCAGCTTAAGGCAAAGAGGTAAGAGAGAGTTTGCTGGTTCAAGGTCTCTCTTATACAAAGGCAACACTCCCAAGGTGACAAAAGGCTGAGACTTTATTGAAATTTGGACTCCACCCCTACCTATGTTTGGTTGACATAAAATATAACCATAAAAGGGGATAATGCAAAGAAGAAGATAAAATTGATATTGTGGAGAGCGTACAAAGATTGAACAACAGATGATGCGCATTGGGAGTTTATCAGAGGATCTGAGGACAAATATCTTCATTTCAAGAATTCTAATACCTAATTTTCCAATTTGAACAATGATGCAGACAAAATATTACCCAGGGCCAAATCTTTCCCATATCATTGAAGGAAAAATTAATCATACTCCAGAGCCCAATGCATCTTTCAACTTTGTAAGTACAGTAAGGTCAAGTACTGTCTTTGCTAGATATTATGAAAAGAATACACAAATGGAACTATAGCAGTCACTATGGATTGCAACTCGATATAGAGGAAATCAACCCGCCACAAAATCAGTAGTTAACATAATGAAAAATGGATACAGTAATGCAAGTTGTCAAAGATTTCATTTTACTTGTATCCAAAATCAATGCACCTGGTTGTAGTAGTCAAAAAAGCAAATGATAAACTTATTGCACCAGACACCTCTGTTTCACAATATCTCCTTAAAGTGTAAGGGAGTTAAAATATAACTTTGAGGACTAAGGTATGCCAGACCCAACCCAAGGTAATTTCATTAACTTCGTGTATAATTGAAAGTTGCTTAGTGAATAAGAAAGACTGCAGAAAAGCTGATGGATCTGAATTATGAGGCTTGCAAAGAATATTAAAACTACTATGGACCACAAGAAAGACAAAGAAATCAGTCTTGGACAAAATAGAGCCAGAGCATCCCCTAGAGATGAGGTTCATGAGGCTTCATCTCACGACTTTGGAAATCCTGTCAGGAGAGACCAGCCACTGGGAATGGATATGCTTGGTAAAGTAGAGGTTCGGTGAAGAACAGGAAGACCCTGAGCAAGGGGACTTGACATGGCGGCTATAACAATGGGTTAAAACATCACAACAATTGTGAGCATGGCACAAGACCCAGCAGTCTTTCATTCGGTTGCGCATAGGGTTAATATGAGTCAGAACCAACTTGCTGACACCTCACAACTACAAATCTTCCATAATGTCATATGTATTATGGACATCAGAAGATTCCCTAAAAATAAGTTATTAAAGACTGTATAGCAAAAGGGCTCTCTAAAAGTTTTTGCCTTGGCTAAAGTAAATCAATGCAATGTCCTACCCCAGCAATTGTAGGAGGCTTTTCATTTCAGTTTGAAAATTCGAAGAACATCAGTCCTTGCCAGAAGCCTGTGAGAGCTGTGAAGGTAGGATTGAGCAGGTAGTCTGATAGGTGCGTGTTTTTCAGTTAAACCAATGCCAATATGAGCCCAGGAGAGAAGAGCATGAGGAATAAATATGTTGCTCTACCAACCTATAAATTTTATGCCAATACCTACATTGGCCAGTCAAACTGAAACTTGGAAGCAACCGAGCCTAGATGAAGCCATCCACACTGATCGCTCATGATCATGGCACAAAATGGGATGGAGAATCATGGACTTGGGAGGTCAAACAAAGAAGTGGTGGTACAATAGCCAATACTGGACACTATCTGGAACTGATAGATATTTATTGAATGGATCAATGAATGGATCAATGGCTGAGGGGGTGGATGTTTAGGAAATGGAAGTTTGGTTACCTGCTCATTTTTAGTGAATAATTATCAGTAATTTTCTGGTAGTTCATTTTTAACAGCTCAGTCTCTGAACCCCCATGTGTGAAGAATTTATAATTGATACATCTTAGTATATGACAGCACTCTGAAATTTATGTGAAAAATTATATGGTCATATATTTTATAAATTTTGTCTTTCATATGGCAGTTTTGTCAAACGGATGATACGGTTTGGGGCTTTAAATCAGAGTGGAAATTCTAACATTGATTTTAGCATTGCCAGCAGCATCCAGGGATGGGTGAATGGAGAAGTCGCCATGTTAACACCAGTCCCCAGGGCCTAATGAGAGTCTAATGACTGCACTGAGAGTGCTGGCAGTATATCACTCCAGCTACTGATCTTCCCTTGATTCCAGCTAATTTTCTGAGCTGGGATCTTCTAATCTCCCGTTGATTCTGTCTATTTCTTCATAGACTGCCAATAAATGTCATGCCTGCTTAAGCAGCCTGCATTTGTTTACATTATCTTCATAGGAAAAAAATAAAACATTTGTTCAAAAGACTTCAGGATGCTGGATTAACATGTGTGTATCTTCTTTACAACTCTAAAGAAAGGCCTCTACTGCTGCTTTTGTGAAGGTAAAGGTTTCTGCATAATTTTGCACTTGTGGATTTTGTCATAGTAAAGCACAAAATGCAGAATTACAAAGGCCAACGAATGTTTCCAGCCGACTTACACAAAAATTATGTTTTATTTCAACAGTTGGAATCTTCTGTGCCTAAACGCTTTTAACCTGAATTAAAAGCACGGCCACAATTTCAAGAGAGGATAAACATGAAAACACAAGGGCCAGAATCCTGAAAATCCTGCAGGCTACTGAGTGATGAGCACAGGGAATGAGGGTTTACCCTTCTTTCATCCACACAGAGGCTTAACCTTGACATTGAAGCCTCTAGATGCTGTTCTAATCTCTTAATATTTTAAGACCATTGAACAACAACGACAAAAACCAAACAGAATAAGTTCACTGCTGTTGAGTCTGTTCTAACCCATAGCACCCATTCTGATAAGACAGACTTGAACTGCCTCTTAGGTGTCCCAGGCTGTAAATATTTACAAAAGTAGCCAGTGGTATCATTCTCCCTTGTTGCCCTCGGTGGGCTTCAAACCTCCGAACTATTGGTTACCCGCTAAGTGTTTAACCTCTGTACCATCAGGGTTCCTGTACCAGGCCATCAGTAGCAACAAATTTGAGTGATTCTCCAACAGTTTAGAAAGAAGAACAGCAAAACTGTTCTGTAAACTGAGTAGATGAAGCAAATTGACTTACCTCCTACGATTTACCTTTGCTTTTGATAAATCATTCCTGTGTCTCGCTCAAGGGCAGTAACCCTTTTTTGTCTTCTTCCAGAAAAAAATTAATTAAACTTAGAGTGAATCCTCCATTCACTACCTGCATGATTTGAGTGAAGTCATCTAATTTCTTTGGAGAGATTATGCACACTTGGGATAATCATAGCAGCTGTCTCATACACTGGAAAAGAGTAATGAAATGATTTTATCCATATGATCTACTTAAAACAAAGCCTGAATATGGTAGATGCTTGTACCAGTACAAACACATATAAAAGGATATGGAAAAGCAAAGGCAAAGAACCATGAATGCTAATATGAGGGAAAGTCAAAAAGTATTGCTATAAATTTATAAAAATCTTTATTGAAACAAAAATATCAAACTGTAAAGCTATTGCTTATTAACATATCCTCCATATAGAGGTATACACTTCTGAAGAGAGTGTTGCTATCTTTCTACTCCTTCCCTGAAGAATTTTACACTCTTCAATATATGTCAAAATGACAGTTCAGATATGGTTACGGGGCTCAACTGTGCAGTCCTTGAAAATATTTGAGTTTGGAACCAAAATCAGTTTGATGGGACAAGGTCAGGGCTATAAGATGGGTGGGGCCAGATTTCCCAGTGAAATTTTTATACCACATCCATTACTACCTTCAAAGAAGGAGTGAGCTATAGTGTCTGGATAGAAAAATAATCCTCAGTGATATTTCTGGGCTTTATTCTCTGAATGTAGTTTTGTATTTTCTTAAAACTTCTTACTAAGCCCCTGTGATTTTTCTGTGCCTTTGGGAAGATATATGAAGATTACTTCTCCAGATTCTTCTGAACCGGATTCTTTGCCTTGAATTGAATCGGCCAGTCGATCCCCTCAAAGGGCGTGTCTTGATTAGCATTTTTCTTTTTGTTGGAAAGCATCCTAATGAGACCCCAAACCAAAAACCATATCCAATCCTCAAAAATCCATTCTGGCTCATAGCAACCTAACAGTACAGAGTAGAACTGCTTTTATTTTTGTCTTCTGAGTCTGTGAATCTCTGTGGGTGCAGTCAGACTCATCTCTGACCTGTGGAAAGACTTGTGAGTTCAACTGCTGACCTGGTGCTGCAGATCCAACAATGTACGTGAGCTTCTAACGAGACTGAGAGAACCTGACAGTTGCCATTCACTGATCATAAAGAAATATGCAAATGCTTTTTCCCCTCCAGAAATCCTAGTGAAAATGCTTTCTAACATCGCAAATAGTTCAAGCACAGGAACCCATATGCTTGTCTTGAGTTAACCATGTATTGTGTTGGTAATGCAATTCATAAGAGCCCTAAAAAAATTAGCAAACAAAAAGATTATATATATATATCATAGTAGATGCTCAGAAGAAGCACAACTCTTCTTTGTATAAAGAAAATACAGGAATTTCTCTCTCAAAAATTGTCATAAATAGGACGCTTTATGATGTAATGAATAATGTCCTTGACAACATCCATACAATGAAAGATGAGTTCCACACGGCTGTTTCTTTTATAACAACCTTTAAACAAGGTCAATGGCAGCACAATGAAATGTGCTTCCCCAAAAGAATAGCAATCTGCCACATACAAGTGGGAGAGGCTGTGGGTCTGGGAGAAAAAGAAGAAATGGGATCCAGAGAGAAGCTACTCCACCCGTGCCAGAACCATCAGAGTGGTAAAGCTTTAGACTGATTGGAGAATGAATGAATTTCTCATACAGAATTTAAGGGACATCTTAAATGTCACTGGTAAAGAAGGTATGGACAGTCATACAAATCTAAGAGATTTCATTCTGAGCTTTTGTCTTTTGTAAGGATGGAGCAAGACACACATTCTACATTCTGTCTTTGTCTCAGGTCCCCAATTTCCTATCTTCCACATCAGACGGCAGGGCTTCTGCATGCTCAGAGTTCAAGCTGCAGCATGTTGGATGTCTGACAAGTTTGGGGGTTGAGGAAGCTGTCAAAATAAATGGCCCTCAATGCAAGAGGAAAGCCAAGCTTGGCATCCCTCTTGATCCTGCAAATGTGCAGACTCAGTAGAAAAGAAGCATTGTGATTCAGCAGCTCACTGGATTAAGGAGATATATTGGTCAAGGGTGAATTTCCAAGGACATGCCTTTGGAATTTCTTTGGATTTTGCAAATAAGTCAGTTTCATTTTCCTGGAGCCACACTTTAATGATGTGCACATCGACGTTTTGTAAAGGAATGAGCTATTCTAGTGATAGTAATTTCTAGAATTATTGCCTCAACTCTTTCTCTCTTATCTCAGGTCAGTCTCCTTTAACTTTTAAATGCTGACCTTTAGCACATGAGCGTTTTGCTGTTATCAATATCTTTCACTATTAAAATGAGGTTTATGGCCACTGGAGTATTTATAGCCCCACTTTTAAATTCTAGAGTACACTGAAAATGAAAGTAAAATAAGCTAATACGAATTTTACTTTAATTCCTAATTATTAAAGAGCTGTCTTCCCACTTTTGAAGCATTTCTATTGGGGCATTTGGTTCAGTCCTTGAATACTAATGAGATTTGGAGGTGGCTGCAGGACACTTGGTGTGTGCTTTTCACCAGTGTCTCGGTGCGATAGAACAATCCACTCTGTCTGGAGATTTCAAGGCAATATTTTGATTCTTGTTGTTGTTAGGTGTTGTCCAGTCCATTCCAACTCATAGTGACCCTGTGTCCAACACAGTGACACACTGCCCACTCCAGTGCCACCCTCACAATGGTCGCATCTTTGAGCCCGTCCCTGCAACCATCTTGTTGGAAGTCTTCCTCTTTGTGCTGCCCTGCTACTTTGTCAAGCAGACTACACGTCCGAAGTACAGGAGATCTTGTCTCTAAGGAGAATTCTGGCTGTACTTCTTCCAAGACAGATTCGTGTCTTCTTTCTTTTTTTTTTTAAGCCCATTTTACTACTTTATTATTTATTTATTTTTAAATAATTTCCTTGGGGCTTCTTACAGGTCTTATCACACTGAATACATCCATCCATCGTGCCACGTACATTTGTACATATGCTGCCATTATTGTTTTCAAAGCATTGTCTTTCTACTTAAGCCCTTGGTATCATCTCATTTTTTCCCACCCTCCCTCCCTCATGAACCCTTGATAATTTATCTTTTTTTTCTTCATGTCTCACACTGACTGCTGTCTCCCTTCACCCACTTTTCAGTTGTCCATCCCCCTGGGAGGGGGTTATATTTATGTAGATCATTGTGCTTGGTGCCCCCACCCCCACTTTTCCCTTCTCCTCCTGGTATCACTACTCCCATTATTGGTCCTGAGGGGTTTTTCTGTCCTGAATTCCTTGTGTTTCCAGTTCTTATCTGTACCAGGGTACATGCTCTGGTTTAGCAGGATTTGTGAGGTAGAATTGGGGTCATGACAGTGGGGTGGGGTGGGAGTAGCATTAAAAAACTAGAGGAAAGCTGTATGTTTCATCAGTGCGCTGCTGTACCCTGACTGGCTCATCTCTTCCTTGTGACCCTTCTGTAAGGGGTTGTCCAATTGTTTACAGACGGGGTTTGAGTCTCCACTCTATGTGCCTCCTCATTCATGTTGATATGATTTTTTGTTCTGGGTCTTTGATGCCCCATCGACAGACACCTCGTGATCACACAGGCTGGTGTGCTTCTTCAATGTGGACTTTGTTGCTTCTCAGCTAGATGGTGTCTTGTTTATCTTCAAGCCTTTAAGACCCCAAATGTTACATAAGCTTCCTTCACCACATTCGCTTATGCACCTGCTTTGTCTTCAGTGATTGTGTCAGGAAGGTGAGCAACACAGTTATATATATATATATACATACATACATACATACATATACATATATATAGTTATATATATGTGTGTGTATATATATATATATATATATATATATATATTTATATATATATAACTATAAATGTCCTCTGCCTCCTAGTTCTTTCCTCTAGTTCCTTTTAGTTTCCTCTTGTCCCACTAACATGTTTGGTTTTCATTCGAGTTTCATTGGGTAGCCCGTGGTACTTTCAGTATTCTTCATTAGTACCATAATTCAAATGCATCTATTCTTCATGGATCTTCTGAACAGTTTATAAAATAGTCTACAATATAATTACATGAAAAAAACCCTTAAAAATAATGACAACTGATGCTTAATCTTACAACCCTGAGAATGAAGTCTTATTTTACCATGCCACTTTTACATACATGTGCAAAGTTGGATTAGTATAACCATAGTGTGTGGGTTAATATTTGACTCCACACAATATCATAAAATTTCACATAGTTATAAAGCACTTATCAAGTCTGCTTAAAATTTTGCTGTGCCATTGAAACACTCGCATCAACATTTCTTGTATAATAAAATACACCCAGATTAAGTGTTTTAAGAAGAAAATTAGCTCTCAATTATGTGGGTCAGCAATTTGAGCTCAGCTCCCTAATGTGTCTGTAGTGAACTGCAGCCCAGCGGGATGGCTTTGTTTTGGGGGAACAAGCTTGTGTTCAGCTAGAGCAATAGAGGCACCTGGATCACACAGGTTTCCAGTCTCTAGCAGACTAAGCTGGAATTGCTCCTATGGTGGTTCTCGGGATCCCTAGGCGAGAGCTAAGTGCTAGAATTGGAACACACATAGGGTCAGTGCCAAGCCATTGTGCTTTGCCAAAGACAAGGCAAAAACAGACCAGATTAAACTGATAAGGAAAGACATTACATCTCTTGGTGTAAGAAACTGCAGATCATGTTGCAAAAGGGTAGGGCTATAGAGAAAATTCGAAAGTCATGGATATCGTGAAATACTGAAGTATTGTAAATAATCTTGCAGTTCTTTTTTGTCTTAGATATTTTTTTAATTGGGAGTTAGTGTGTATAACATATTATTCCATAGTTCAATCAATCACATCAAGCAATATTGTACAATTGCTACCACAATCAGTTTCCAAACATTATTTTCCTTCCTGGACAACCTCTCCCCACTTCCCCCACACAGACCACCACTGTACCCCCCCATACCCCCATACACTTATTCTACTTTCTGCCCTGGGTTTTATACACCGAAAACCAGAAAAAACATATAATACAAATTCAAGAGGGTGACCCACAATGACATAACGCTTCTGATATAAATCCTAATATGAATAAACAAAAACACGGAAAATGTTGAAAACCAGATCAAGTCCAGTGTGCATCAGAGGCAGGGATCAGCTGATGAGGTTTTAACTGTTCAAGTCAGGTTCATCCCTTTGACCTTGTCTTCTTGCCAGTGCACTCTGTTTAATACCCACTTTCCTCCCGTCCCTTTATTGTGGGTGGAGGGAAATCACTGGAGGCTTATTTCCTGTGTAGTTCTCACAAATGTATTTTGGGACCCCACTGTCATCCATAGCCTTCTACAAACCAGATTCTCACAATTTAGACTCTGATACTAATCCCTCCTTCGACTTTTTATGATTATGTGATTTATAATCCTTCAGTGACTGATGATGGTGTACTTCTTCCATGTGGACTTAGTTGACATCTCACTTAGATGGGTGCTTTTTTGGAGAAAAGCCTTTAAGATCCCAGACACTATTTTATCTGATAGCTGAGTACTGTCCAATTTCTTCACCACGCTTTGCTAAAGCACCCATATCTCCTGTGTTCCCTTCCTGAGGGTGAGTATCCAGCAGGGCCAGGATGTAAGAACTAATTTTTCTTAAGTTGGAGCTAGGATTGAGTGTGAGCCCAAAACCTGTTCCTGGATCTATGTTTTTTGTTTGTTTATTTTTATCTGTCTTTGGCCCCTTTCAAATCCTCCTTGTACTAATTAACAATATTAGTATAGCTGTCTTCCACTTCCGCAGGTATCATGTATGTTCCAACTTGTGTTCTCAGGGGACAAGTGTATCTGAGGTAGAGTCCAGTTCACCCAGTGGGGTTTCTACATGGGACCTTCCTGATGCAGCCTCTGGAGCCTGCTTTGAAGATCCAGGGTTCAATGTCCCAGAGTTCAATGCCACCGACCAGGGTCCCTAGGATGTACCCAGAAGCCTGGGTCAGTGTGGCCCATTTGTGGCATACCACCAAAGACACTCCTCACTAGCATCCCTAAAGCATTTTTAGTCATTCTTCCCCCCAACTAGAGGTCGGTCCTACCACTTGTCCTACCAACAGACATGTATTTGTGGTCCCTCAGGTGTGTTGTCTCCCTTTCCCCAGTCCTGACTTGCCCCTCTCAATATCCCTCCTTTCTCTGAAAGGGCGGTGTACTTGTCTGGTGAACCTCAGCATGGCTTTGCATGACAGCCACTCCGTAGACAACATCCCCTTCCCCTCTCTTGACCATTTGATCCCAGCTGAAGTGAGGCTCCCTCTAGCAAAGTGACCTTCACAATACTTACCTAGAGCAGATGATAGATGGATGGTTAACTGCTACCAATCAGGCTTTCTACCAGGCTGTCTGAACCCCCGGGCCAACAGACAGGACACCTGTCCTACCAGCCTGAGCTTGTGCCTGCTCTGCTGCTTGTTCTACAGCAGGGCACGCAGACAGAATTTGTCCTTTGGTGATTGACTTCCAATACTTCAATCTGCGTATTGTCTTCTAGATCCCTCCAAGTCTGCAGGTATTTCATAGTTTCATCACTGTTTTTTAGGGATGCATAGTTTTCCATTGTGTATATATACTGTTTTTTATTTGTTTGTTTTGTTGTTGTTGTTTTACAATCCAATCCTCTACTGATGGGAATTTAGGGTGTTTACAACTTCTTGCTATTGTGAACTGTGCTGCAATGAATATGGGGGAGCAAACGCCTGCTTGTGATTTGTTTCTTATTTCTTTGGGGCATATGCCCAGTAATGGTATTGCTCGGTCATATGGTATTTCAGTTGTCATCTGTTTTAAGAATTGCCATATAGCTTCCCACAAGTTGTATGCATTTACAAGCCCACCAGTGGTGAAAAAGAGTGCCAATCTCACCACACCTTCACCAGCATTTGCTGTTCTCAGTTTTTAAAAATTGGGCTATTGTTATGGATGTTATGGTATCTTATAGTTGTGTTGACTTTCATTTCCCAGATGGCTGATGACTGGGAACATGTGTTTATTTGACATTCGAGTGTCATCCTTTGTGAATCATCTTTTCAGGTCCTTTGCCCTCCTTATCAGAGGTTTGTTAGTTGTTTTCTTGTTGGAGGCTTGTAATATAATGTTGATTTTAGTAATTAGTCCTTTATCCATTACGTTGTTTGTTCCTAAATGTCTTTTTCCAATCTGTGGGCTCTCTTTTTACTCATTTAAACCAGTGTTTCAATGTACACAAGTGTTTTATCTTTAATAAGTCCCACTCATCTATCTTGTCTTCTTTTGCTATCGCTGTACCCCATGCATTCCCTGCATTGGGGTGCTTAGATTTGTCCAAATTTTCTCATTTATGATCACTTTTGAGTTTTACATTTAGGTCTTTGATCCACCGTGAGGTTTTCTGTGTGCATGGGGTGAGATATAGATCTTGTTTCATTCTTCTTCAGATGGATATCCAGTTATTCCAGTACCATTTACTGAAGAGAGGCATCTGCTTCCCATTGAATGCTTATTAGGCCTTTATCAAAAATCAGCTTTCAGTATGCACATGGTTTTATTTCTTGGTCTATGCATACACACACTCAGGAATACACATCCATTTACACCTGAGACAATTACTGGGCTTATAATAGAGGTTCAACCAAACGGGAACTTTGAAACACTCGAAAGTGTTACAGATGAATTCATATTGTCACATCTTTGAATACTTCTGGTCAAGCCTGGGCTCCTAAAAATGGAAAGGAAGTTATTAGAAGGATTCAGGAGAAGCTAGACCCTCCTCAGGGATAGCCTCTTTACAATGGGAAGGACAAAAAGCTTAGTAAACCAGATCTTTTATTTTTTCTTGAACAAGAACAAAAACAAGCTAAGGCTCTGGTCACCAGATTGTGACTTGGGACCAGACCTCCTATCACTGGGAAGGAGACTGACAAGGACAGGGACTGATTAGAAGGCCCAAGATAGCCAGACAGGTCATTTATATGCGGATTCAGGTTTGCAACCTAAGACATAGCTCAGTTATTGGGGCTAGGATGCACATCTCTGTGTAAATCATAGGGAAATCATTAGGTGGAAAGTAGAGCAGCTTCAGGAAACCTTGGTGCTGATTGAAACAGGCCCCAATGCCCGGGGAGAGGCTCAACTGACTATGAAAGCATTAAACAGAACGTGTTTTATTGAAGGAAGATTGAGCCAAGATATCGTAATTAGTTGCCCGGTTGACAGAGGATAGTATTATTTACCCCCTCTTTTTTCACCTTCTTATGATTAAGCATTTCATGTTTAAACCCCGGCGGATTTGGAAAGACAGACAATCTGCTTTGTCAACTGCTGAGTGACTTTCCGAAATGGTCTCAGCCTGTGGTACAGTTTAGACAAACCATTATCCCCCCAAACCGTGCAGGGACGACAGGACACATGCCGAGTAATGTACACTCACAGCCTGGCGCTGGGCAGACATGATTAGCCTGTCATCTACCCCAACTGCAGCAGCAGGAGCAAAACTAAGAAGTCAGATCATCTTATTCATAGTTATTAGAGGGCTTCGCAGTGGGCCTTGTGCCCTGATGTAATTGACATTTTTGCTTGTGCTCTTAGCTCATGTGCCGAGGACCAATTTAAATGAGTCCATTCATAACTCAGGAAAAAACACTGATTTTTATAAGGTGAAATGGCCAGCAGAGCTGTATCTTTCCTGGGTCTCATCAGACATATGTATACATTAATTCTGAAATCTTTGATTTTTTTTCCTTTTTAAATCATTTTATTGGGGGCTCGTACAACCCTTATCACAATCCAAACGTACATCCATGGTGTCAAACACATTTGTACATTTGTTGTCATCATCATTCTCAAAATTTTCTTTCTACTTGAACCCTTGGTATCAGCTCCTCATTTTTCCCCACCCTCCCCGCCAGACCCTCCTCATGAACCCTTGATAATTTAAAATTTATTATTATTTTGTCATGTCTTACATGTCCGATGTCTCCCTTCACCCACTTTTCTGTTTTCTGTCCCCCAGGGAAGGGGTTATATATAGATCCTTGTGATCAGTTCCTCCTTTCTACCCCACCTTCTCCTTACCTTCCTGGTATCACTACTCTCATTATTGATCCTGAGGGGTTTATCTGTCCTAGATTCCATGTGTTTCCAGTTCCTATCTGTACCAGTGTACCTCTTCTGGTCTAGCTGGATTTGTAAGGTAGAATTGGGATCATGATAGTGGGGATGGGGATGGGAAACATTTAAGAACTAGAGCAAAGTTGTATGTTTCACTGTTGCTACACTGCACCCTGACTGGCTTGTCTCCTCCCCATGACCCTTCTGTAAGGGGATGTCCAGTTTCCTACAGATGGGCTTTAGGTCCCCAATCTGCACTCCCCCTCATTCACAATGATATGCTTTTTTGTTCTCTGATGCCTGATCCCTGATCCCATAGACACCTCATTATCACACAATACTGAAATCTTTGCACGATTAGAAATCCTTGTTACATTAAAAAATATATATAGTAGAATTAAACATATAAACATGTACAACCAGAAATTTCACTTATTTTGAATTCTCTGTGCTTTTTCACTGTGACCCTGCCCACCCCCAGAGCCAAATGTAAACCTACACACCTACCCATGTCTGTCTGTTTCAGACCCCAAACAACAGCAAAAAAACCCATTCATTTCCATGGAGTCAGCTCTGAAGCATAGCAAACCTACTGGACAGCGTAGATTTGTGCACTAAGGATTTTTGAAGCAGGGGATCATTACAGAAGCATTCTACCACATCTTTCTCCCAGGGAGTGACTGGTAGGTCTGAACCACCAACCTTTCCATTAGTAGCTGAACACTAAACCACTACTCCACCTGAACTCCTTTTAATTCATTCATTCATTTTTCTCTCTCTGGAAAACCTTCATGTAAACCAGTGTTCATTAGAACACATCAGAATCTGCCCTGGCTCTCTTTATATTTGATTTTTTTGGGAAAAGTCTATTCCTAGTTCCCGTGCATTCCTCACTGACTAAGATTTTCAGTGTTCACTGGGGCCATTCGCATGTCCGAGGCCCGTGTAGGTCAGAGTTGGTCTGTGCTGCACAGCATTTTCTCTTGCAAAATTGTGGTTTGGGTGAGAGTTTACAGAGTAAATTCATCTTCCATTCAACAACTTATACGCAATTTGTTTTGAGGCATTAGTTGCAAAACCCTCAACCTAACTCTTTCCAATTCTTCCCTGGGTTCCCCATGGCCATTGCCCCACCCCCACCCCTTTTTTTTCTGTCTCTTTTTATGCTTTCTGGGATTTGTTTAGGGGCAATACTTCATTTTTGGTATCATATGGTTAATTGATCTGAGGAGTTTTTCCTCACGGTTATTGATGTTCACTTTATCTGTTGGGCTGATTGGAGATGCCCAGGGGTGGATCAGTTCTGGGATGGAGGGTGTCCGGGGACATTTCCAATGGCTGAATTTTCAGAAGATCACCAGGCCTTTCCGTTGAAGCACAGGTAGGTGTCCTGGAAACCCTGACCTTTCCTTGAGTAGCGCATTTGCACCACAAGACCCGCAGGCTTTACCGATCCATTCACATCGATAAGGTGGTGCACCCGAGCAGATCTATAAAATGGACTCCCTATCATTCCAGAGGAAAACAGATGCATGTTTATTTGTAAACTCCCATGGAGGCAATGAAAGGACTGGACCCATTGTCTGGGTTCAAAGGGTTTGCCGCAAGACCTCTGATTTAATTACAGAAAACAGCCACAGATTGACTAGGGGGGAGATTACAGATCTGCAGCCTCTTGGCAAACAACCCCAGGCTCCCCTGCCCACCCGAGAGGCACCATGCTAGTCCAGGGATCAACACAGTCTCAGTTCATTCTGCCATCAGCCTTCCTGGCAGGGGTTGTCAAGGAGATACCAATTTCTGCCACAGTGCTTGCTCTCCAGTAGATTCTGTGATGAGAAACTGACCAGAGAGGTTCAACAGGCTTCTATCACTGAGCAATCAGTGTCAGGATGTGCAGAATCTACCGTGTCTGACGAAGAGGTGACATCTGGTACACTAGCTTGCCAACAAGTCATCAGGACCAAGACAGCTTCTGGCTGCTGACATCCTGGATTTGTTACTTTCCGGAATAGCTAATGTAGCAAATTAGCCTTGTCTGATGAATTTCTACTTACATTTTCTAGGCTCACTGGACGTAGGACGAGGTAGTAAGCAGAGTGTTTCTAATTCTTTTAACATCCTCACTCACCCATCAGCTTCCAACGTGGTTCTTACTTGCCTATCCTTAAGCTTTCTGTGAGACACCTTGTGTCTGATTCCTTGTGTCTGAGATCATACTAGCATTCATAATGGTCAGACACATGTTGTTCACGACCAATTTGCTCCAAAAGGATACTGATGGTCAACATTTTTATCCACATCAAAGATGCAAATACAACTAAGACAAGGCTGCTTATTTAAATTAAGGCTACGTATAAGTGTCAGGAGCTCTGTTACCAAGTTTCAAGCACAGCAGAACAATTTTTCTACACTTTCACATTTCAAAGTATTAAGAAGAAAGAGACCCCAGGCATCCTCTCCTGTCCCTTCGTCTTACTTATGCAGGCACATGCATTTGCTAATATCACCTTCTTCTTTGCTCATTTGTCCCAAATATAGAAAGAAATTAGGTTGTTTGTTTGGTAAAGTGGGACCTGTGTGTGTGTGTGGGGGGGCGCTCACCACTGTTTATTGATGGAGAGCAACACTGAGTGGAGGCTCCTTGTGCCAGACAGCACAGATGTGACTTTTCATCACCATCTTTATGGCACAGAGGCTTATTAGTGCCATTGACTGCAGTCACAAGGAAGCAAGACAGGAAAGTCCTAGAGTTTCTAAAGGCTTAGAAGCAGCTCTGCTGTCCAAATGTTGATGTCCCCTCTTAAGATTTGTGTGATTTGGGGCAAGGCACTTACCTATCAAGACCCTTCTCGGTTTCTTTGTGGTGAGTGATCAGGGAGTTGATAGCATTAGTATAGTGCCTGGCGTAGTGGTTAGCTATGGATTTTCTAGTGCAACAGTATCTGAATCTCTGACACCTTGTTAGAAATTCATATATTTGGCCAGTACCCCATATTTACTAAGTCAGGAATTCTGGGGTTCACTCTGACTAATCTGTGCTTATCAAGCCTTCCAGATTAGTCTACTGTATCCTAATGTTGAACACAGTCAGTGTTACATATCTATATGTAAGTTTTTCTCTTTGAAAATAATGTATTACAATCAAACTGTATTCAGTTTTGAACCTATGCAGCATGTGAATGACTATAAGGTGTTTGAGGAGTCAATAAGAGATGAAATGTTGATTTTCACTAATATGGAGATGTATTTAAATAACAGATTGATAAACATTGCTAAAATAACGAAAAAAATTTGACCATACCACTACATCCACTCACTGCTCACTTATGTACATGGTTATAGTCCAAAGAACAAGTCATTGTGCAAAATCCAACAGATGATAATGGAGGATGAATCATACAGGTCCCAACAATGGCGCTTGACTACTTCATTATGTAACTATCAAATCACATCCAACCACTGACAAGCGTGGCCCAGCAGGTTGACACAGAACCCTGAGCATTACAGCAGAGTTTCCTTCACCTCACATCTAGATGTCCGACACTGCTAACAGCACACAATTTCTGAGCAAGACCCTTAGTGTATTTTCTCCTTATCGGCATGAATATGAAATGTTGGATAACAATACAATCAGTAAGTGGGGAATAGGCGCATGCACGTGGAAGCCTGTAGACAGCATGTGTGGACTAATTGTATGTCTCTGGGTATAATAACAAAAACTAAATTCAGTTTAGCATTGAGGGGTCATATCTTAGTTCCCCTGGTTATCTGTTTAGTGTGATTGGACACCTTAATTTTCACTGTCTTTGCTTTGTTTTACTCATTGTGATTGCTTAACTCCGAATTTAGCTTTCTCTCTGCTTCTGAGTAAGGTCCCTATTATCATTCTGCCATACAGTATATAGAATCTAATTGTACCATGACCATTGCTCTCAATCTGTGATTAAGCAGATTGTTGGATTTGAGATTATGTGGGGTTACTTTAAAAAGCATAAATAGGGTATGAGGAGTTTCCTTTACTACTTGAATTCCACTAGTACTTTTTTTTTCATTCTGAATCCCTGCCCTCCACTTCTGCCTTTAATCAATTTTCTCCACACACGTAGTGGCAATGGATAAGGTACCGTCCATGACTCTCATCCCTCTTACTTTGGAGTTCAGGAACTTGGGAGGTGACCGACAGGTGACAGCATAAGGAAATGGAAACTTCATAGCAAGTCCAAAACATTGCATAAGTTCTACCACCAGAAAACTGATCGTTATATTAGGCAAATAAAAGAGAAAGTCTGGTGTCCATAATAACGGTCATGTTGCTAAGCAAAGGCTTTGAGCATGCAGTTCCTCTCTGCAATGGGTACTGATGTTTTCTTAATGTGAGGTTCCTGGGTGAATATGTTTGTGTCAGTTTTGCCTAGCAACGTATATATTAAGTATGCCAGACACCCAGCAAATTAATTTCCTATTATTCTCGTTAGACTCTTCGTTTTTATGGAAAGGCAGTCATGATAATGATCTAGGTCATAATAGACTACAAGAAAGATTTACTTCACGGTTAAAATATGTATTAGAGTGAAAATAATCAGAGACATTAAAAATAAATCATTTTCTGTTGTGTCAGTAGTTTAGGCAAAAGGTGAAGCTTTCTAAGTTAGCCAGATACTAATGGTTTCATGAATATGCCGTTTTATTACCTTTCATCACACATAGTATACAAATTAATGGACAATCAGATGTTTGACAGTAGCTGTCCTAATGGACCTGAGGTTGGAATCCTTTCAGAATGAGTCCAGCTGGAGTGGCACCAAGATCCAGACTCTGAGGGAAAGAGGTACTGGGTGAATGATTTATCTGGTATTACATGGGATGATCATACCGAATACAAAAATTGGATCAAACAAGTAATCAGTCATCGGGTATGGAAGCCTCGTTTGTAGGTTGAAAGTGGTGAATTAAAGTGCGTCATGTGTTGGCTGTTGCTACCGAGCCCGTTCCAACTGTCAGTGACCAAAATGTTCAAACAGAACCAAGCACGCCCCGCTGGGACTTCCTCTTAATTTGTTATATCCCACGTTCTTATTTCAGCGAATGGAACCACCCATCTCATATAAAGTCGTCTTCTTTTTTGCTTCCTTTCCACTTTACCAAACCTGATGTCCTTTTGAAATGAAACCACTTAAAAATGTTTGAGGAGATTTACTGTGGATTGGGGAACGTTTACAGAGCAGATCATTAATTTTATAATCATTTCATAGGCGAGGACTTTAAAATAGTCATGGATAAATTTTATTTTCTTTTAATTCATTTTATTTCAATAAGCTTTTTGAAGCCCCCTGCCTATGTGTTTTTACCACCTCCATGAGAACCCTCATATCCATTTACAGCCACTACCTGTACCATTTTCAAGCAAGCACTAATCTATTTTATGTTTTTATCAATGCGCCTTTTCTGGAAATTTCATATAAATAAAATTTATAGGTAGGATATTTTGCATCCAGCATGTTGTGACTAGAATAGTGTTTCTGATGTCATGTTTTAACATGCAATGGTACTTTGGTCCTGTGTAACACTACCCCATTGTACGTGTACGTGACGTTTGTTTCCTTGTTCATCAGTCAATGGACGTTTTGGATTATTTCCACTTCGGGGCTGGAATGGAAAATGTTACAATTATGCATCTGCCTCTGTGTGGACATATGTGTGGTCTCAGAGTGTGGTTATAATATGCATTCAATAATAACTTAGTAATAGCTTAAGGTTTCCATGATATCTTATTGGCCATGCATATATCGTATTTTACGAAATATTTCTTTAAATGTTTTTCAATTTTTATTTGGTTATTTGACTCTTGATTGTTGTGAGAGTCCTTTGCATATTCTGAGTGAATATCTTGTTGGTAAATGTTCTCTATGTCTGTGCCTTTGCAGTTCTTCACATTATAATTTGAAATATAAGGAAACTATTAATAAGGCCCAACTTATCTTCCATTGTTCATTTACATTTCTTGTGCTTTGAGCATTATTTTATGAAATCTTCCTTAACCCAAGATACAAAAATGTACTCCTTGTGCCTGGCCGAGAAGAGAAGGATTGGAGGAAGAAAGAACTGGCCACACACTTCTGACATAATCGGCTGTGTAAACTGGAGGGGCATCCGTTCTACTCTGGTATGCCCAGCAGCAACACGAGTTGGAATCACCTAGGACCACTGTTTCCCAACGTGGGTGATAGGGGCCTCTGCAGTGATCTAGAGTCTACATATGAAATACCTCCACTTCGTCCTGGATTGTAGATGAGAGAGCAAAAGTGTTTCATTTCCAAAGTGGCACCAGTTTTGGGTTTTTTTTTTGTGAAACAAGGGGTCTGTAGACCAGATAGGTTTGAAAACCCATGACCAAGGCGAACTGTGGTGGTCACAATTTATTCAAAGAGCTGTCAACCTTGCCTTGAGCTCTCTGCTCTGCTTTCCCATCTTTCTCCCACAGAGCAGCTGAAGATTTCAAATCACCAGCCCTTTAATTCGCAGCTGAGCACCTTAACCAGGGCATCATCAGGGCTCTTTGTTTTATCCCTCAGCCAATCGAAAACCATTATTTATAGCCATTCATTCCTACCAGAATGTACCATTTTTAGAAAGAGAAATATTTCTTAATTATTTCTACATCTATAGCAGCTGGCACCCGCAAAGCATCTAAAGATGTTGTAGCAAACGTTTACGTTGTGCAAGAGGATATGATGAGCACCAGGGTAACATATTCATTCGGTTTGGCTGAGACTTGATAGGCTACATTGCAAAGAATGCTGGATTGAAGGATGAGAAACCCGACACCAATCCCTGTTCTGTGACAGACTAGTATCGGATCTTTGTCAAGTGACAGCCTCCTCTGAGCCCAGTCTCTGAGGCCCTAAAGATGGAGCCTGCAGTTTGTCTCCTACAGTAGTTTCTGTCTCTGGGAATCTTTGTTCATGTAAGATCTTTTGTTTTAAACAATATTGGAGAAAAGCAATTTTAAATGTATCACTTTCTCATCAATACACCGTATAATAAGCAAAATAAATGCAAGGGCAGGCTATGCTATCAAGACCCTTAACACGTTCATGTCAAGTTATAGGATATTTGTATTATAAATAATGCATTCTTTTTCAATGTTTGGAGCAGAATTAGGATACTTTCCCTGCTTGTATGACTTAGCCTCCACATGGATGGTTCTCTTGCACATTGGCATTCAGACATCGCACTTAATTTTCTAGCGCCCCAGTTACACTCGGTCAACCATCAGCACCTTTGTTGCAACAGATTTTAACGTTTTCTTGTTACTCCAGCCTTGTGTCTCAAGCCTAGACATTGAGGAACATCCGTGTCCTTTGTTTCTGTGCCCTCACTTATGTGGCAGAAAGACGATCTTCTGTGCCCTCTTTGGGATTGGTGGAAAGGAGCACAAGGTTTCTCAGCTCGAGCAAGAACATGTCCCCTGCCCTTCGGTTAGAAGTGTTGTATGCTCTCTCAAAATATGTGAGCAAGAGAGAAATGAGATGAATAACCCAAATATAGGAGCTTATTTCAGAGATCATTTACTATTACTGCAACCAAAGAAAGCACTTCTTAAGAATCCCAAGTAGACAGCTCTAGGTTCATGGTTTGCCTTATGAATTTTCAATGTGTGTAAAAGGAGTAGTTTAGCCACAAGATCCTGAATGTAGAGAGACAATATTTCTATAAGAGGTTCTGATAATTAGTAACTAGAAAAATTAATTTAAAAATAAAATCATCATGGGCATTATTTAATTTTTCTTTCCTCCCCAAAAGTTATAGGCATTCAACTACAAGTCTGGGGGACTGGAAAATATAATTGATGAAAGTATAATTGATGAAAAACATTAGCTAAGGCAATGTCTTATCCCTGAAGGACAAAGTGAAATAGTTGAAATAAACATTTTAAACTCAAACTTCTGTAGAGTTCACCGCATTGATAATAATGACCATTTCTTCTTCTTGACAGTCATAGAACATAGGATAAAACATTTTTTCAATGGAGAGAAATTAGGAGTGTTTCATTTGATATACAGATTTTGCCTTGAAGGTCTACATTAAGATAAAGTTTTAAAAATTAAGTTTACTTCCTTACATCACTAGGGTGAAAATAAGAGGTTATACTCTATTTTATTAAAGAAATGGCATCAGTTTTTTAAAATCATTTTATTATGGGCTCATACAACTCTCATCACAATCCACACATCCTCCAATTGTGTAAAGCACATTTGTACATTCATTGCCCTCATCATTCTCAAAACATTTCCTCTCCACTCAAGCCCCCTGCACCAGCTCCTCATTTTCCCCCTCCCTCCCGACTCCCCACTCCCCATGTGCCCTTGATAATTTATAAATTGTTATTTTGTTATATGTTGCCCTGTCTGATGTCTCCCTCTACCCAATCCTCGGTTGTCCATCCCCCAGAGAGGAGGTCACATATAGTTCCCTGTAATCAGTTCCCTCTTTCCGGCATCAGTTTTATTGTAGATATTTATTTCTTAATGTTATTTTTGTTGTGTAATGTTTAATTCTTAGTCTGGAGAGGTTAGGGATAAATGTATGCCACTTTGGAACAAATATGTTTTCTTTTATTTTGTAGGTTAATATTTTATCCATAAAAAAAGGCTTAAGAAAATTCCATACTAGTGTAGCTTAAAATGGAAGAATCCTGAAGAGATGCCGAGTATTTGACCAGTGGAAGCATTTAGAAATATTTAGTGATTTTAAATGTAGGGTGATACCATAATAGTCCAGCGCACCTAAAGACAAATTTATAACAGCACCCCACACCATAACACAACCTCTCTTCTTGCTGTGGTCCCATGCTTATTCCCCCAGGTGTGATGTAAGGAAAACAGGAAAGAAGTCAGGTGAGAAAGGACATTCTCACACTAAACAAAACTTGCTCAGGGACCTTTACTCTGTATCTCTAAAGCCTGTTCTATTTCTGGGAGTGTTGGCAAAACTAACAAAAAGCTTTCATGACTTATCACAATGGAAAGAATATTGAAAGAATTTGGGAATATAAGGGAGTCAATTCAAGGAAGCCCAGAGGACTGGGCTAGATTACACTTGTTACCTTTGAGCCATTTGTATCTCACAGCAACCAAATGTGTGTCATAGTAGAACTGTCTACTATAGGGTTTCATTGGCTTGATCTTTTTCTTTTTTCTTTTATATCAATTTATTGAGGCTCATGAAATTCATCACAATACATAGATCAATTGTGTAAAGCACATCTATACATTTGTTGCCCTCATTATTCCCAAAATTAGTTTTCCTCTTGGGCTTCCGGAATCAGCTCATTTTCCTTTTTTCCCCTCCCCCACCCTTCCTCCTCCCCTCTCCCCCATGCACCCTTGATAATTTATAAATTCTTATTGTATCTTATATTACACTGCCCGGCATCTGGCTTGATCTTTTATAAATAGATTCCCACGACTTTCTTCTAAGGCGCTTATGGGTAGACTCAAACCTCTATGTTTTCTGTTAGCAGTGGAGTGTCTTAAAAGGTATGTACAAAGCATTATACAAATGCAACCAGGTGAGCTCAGACTTCAGGTCGTCAAAGAAGCAAACAGGTGTGAGCGAGGGATATGCTTAGCGCATGTGGTGACTTGGTGTGATCTGGAAAAGTGCCCTTTATTCAGGAATTGACTTTTGGAAAGTTGTTAAAATAAGACACTCTGTTGCCATCCATTGAAAAGTGTCACAATAAATCTATAAATACCTGATGCCTGGTCAATGGGTAGAAATGTTTTTGATCAGTAACCTATGAGATGAGAACAAATAAATGATTCTGAGGAATTCATTTGAGACACTTCACCAAGTGGTAACACGGGTGCTGAGACAACTGCTCCAGAGTGTTTTTGTCTCAGAAGGTCTGCTCTTGTAAGTGTAATCTATGTTTTCCAGGTTAAAATGACAACTTTATCATGGGTCCCCAAAGTCACATAGGGATACTGTTCATACCATGGTACTATTCAAATATCTATGTTTAATACGCGAAAGCATAATAAGAGCGTAGTGACAATCACATGCCATTCATGTTCAGTAAAGCGTAGTGTCTGCACAGGGGAGCCATCAGATTGACAGTTGTGGTAGGGTCTCGTGTACATGGGATCGCTCTCGGTTGGAATTTACTTGATGGCACCTCACCACAAGGATACAACAATACACTGATAATTATGAATCCAAAGGACAAACCCTGCAAGAAGAACAAAGACCAAAATCCACTATTACTCATAGTGAATTTGTATAAGGATTCTGAGGCTGAACGCCTGTAAGGGAGAAGACAATCTTGTAGAGGGCCTGATGGGTTTGCACTGCCACCTTTTCATTAGAGCCCAACTATCACCTATCAAACCCTGCCAGGGAGAAGACACATTGAATGGGATGCAATCTCTTTTAGACAGAGCTGGAACTCAAATCCAAGACTCTTGAATTCACAACCAGGTCTTCCTCCCAGTATACCATTTATGGTTTTCTTGATGATATTCAGAATTTTTCAATCTTTCCTGATAGGTCTAGGCAAGAAGTGTGAGAAGAAACTGCACCGCTATGGTGGAACATCCCTCGTTGTTTACACAGGCAATTGGAATACAGCCAAACTTGTGTAATGGCCTCATATTTGTCTTTGTATAAAGTAACAAGTATTTACTAAGACGTATAAAAGATTACCTGCTTAGGTACTGAAGCTTGCAACAGGCCACCTCCACCTCCTCTCCCAGTAAAGCCACATCATATGGTACGGTCCCTGAGCTGGACAGGTGCTGGCGCCCTGACTTCACTCTTCAGTCTTCTTTTTCTTCATCTCTGTCCCGCCCCCACTTCCCCTTTTTACTTAACATGAAGATGACAGCAGCAACTTCATTACAGACACAATGGAACGCTGACTAAATTGTCTCTGATGAAACAAATGATCTTGGGAAAAAGCATGCACTCCTGATGATTACCTCCAGAAAGCTCCTCATTTTTTGTCCCATCCATTGCTGCTGATTAAAGTCTGACTGATGACTCGTCTCCTGGCTTTCCTGATGGAATTGATGGGTCCGAAATGATCTTGCTATCCACTTCTGGATTACTTCATGCTTATTTGTTAGATGATTTTTTTTTCACTTCATAGAAAAGAATGTTACCAAGATTGTATGGTGAATCACACTGAATCACATTATCATCCTTGACCTGACTGGCCTGAGCTAATAAGGTGAAGGAGCGTAAAATGGGAGAGAATATTAATCGTTTCATATTTGAAGAAAAAATAAAAGACAACTCTGTGCTTTGCATTTTTATTCATGCTCGTATGCCCTAGATAGAGCATCTTGTCAATTAGAGTTGGATATGATTTGAGTGACCACTAGAATATTAATTCCAGAAGGTCAGGGCTATTCCAATTCATCTGGTCACCACAAGCATTTAACAATAGGAATTCATGGGGTTTAGGAACTTTTCAGTTAGTGAGTGGGCACAGAGTGAAGGATCATGCATGGATCAGCAACAAAACATGTAACAAAATGAGGCTATTGTTGTTCCATGTCATCAAGCTCATTCTGGCTCCTAGAGACCCCGTGGACAACAGAAGCAAGCACGGCCCTGGCCTGCACCAGCCTCAGATTGTTCCTCTGCTTGAGCCACTGGGTGGGCACTGCATCAGCCAATCGCACTGAGGTTTCCTTGCTTTGTTTCCCTGGCCTCCTATCTCACAAAGGACAATGTCCTTTCCCAGGGGCTCATCTCTCTTGATAATCTGTGCAAAGGACATGGGACAAAGTCTTGCCACCCTAGCTGCCAAAGAAAATTCTGCCTGTCCTTCTGTCCAGGCAGGTTTGTTTGCTACTCTAGCAGTCTGCGGTACTCTCAATGTTCTCCTACAATTCAAATGCATTCATTCTTCTTCAGCCTTTCTTATTAATTGTCCAACACTTACAGGCACATTAAAGGATAGAAACCTGTGTAAAATGTAACTATGAAAATGTGAACTGTTGTTTCTGGAAATGTCCTTCCTCTACGTCAATTGGCCTCCAAAGTCCCTGTTTCCTTCTTTCTGATCTTCCCTGATTAATTGGTACTCTTCCATTTGCAAGTCAGAAAAGCAGCTTTCTCTCCAGAGCCTGCATTGGTGACACCCCCTCGAGGAACTACACAGGGTGACCTTGAATCCACCTCAGACACACTTGAAAGCCAAGGTCTTAAGTCATCAAACACAGGGTGTCTGAGAGGACAGAAGGCAGCTGTACCAAGAGTGGTGCACTTCTTGTTGGAGGACAAGCAAGATCTGGCTACAGCAACGCCCTTCTATGTTGTATAAAGATGTGTATTATTCCAGCAGTCCTGTGACAGACATGCTGCTTGGGCTTGTTCCTATTAGGGGTGTTGCCATTGAGGGTCACCCTCTTGGAGCTATGTTGTTTCTCCATTTTTTGGTAAAAGAAACCCAGGGATGTTAATCTTCTGGGGAAAGCAAATATAACAGAGGTTTCATGGGGAGGGGGGATCTACAAGAAGAGTGGCAGGCTAAGAGGGAAATGATGTCAAGGAGTCCAGGAAGGTAAAGTGTTTTTGTAAACCAATTTTATAAGCAATTGTACAATTCTGATTGACATGATTGAGCAATGGAATAATAGGACGTGTAACACCCAAGTTACAGCAAATTTAAAAAACAGATCCAGGGATGGGTTTTAAGCTCACAGTAAATCCTAGCTCCAATGTAATAATATTTAGTCCTTACATCATGACCCTGTTTTATACTTGTCCCCAGGAAGGGAATACAGAAGATAAGGGTCCTACAGCAAAATGTGTCGGAGAATTTAGATGGTGCCTGGCTATCAGATAAAATAGTGTCTGGGATCTTTAAGGCTTATCTTCAAACAAGCAGCCATCTAAGTGAGATGTCAAGAAATTCCACATGGAAGAAGCACATCATCATCAGTCATCAAAGGATTAGAACCCATATAATCCGAGGTTGAGGGAGGGATCAGTATGAGAGTCTAAAATGTGAAAATCCAGTATGTAGAAGGCAATGGAGGACAGTGGGTGCCCAAGATTCATTGGTGAGACTCCCTAGGAAATAAGCCTCTGGTAAATTCTATCTATTTAAAATTGAAGGGTGGGAGCAACTTGGTCATTAAACAGAGTGTTTGGGAGAGAGGACTATAGAAGACGGAAGGCATAAATCTAACCTGAATAGTTATGCCTTTGTGAGTAGGTTTCCTTATGATGTAGGCTGGACCTGACCTGGTTCCCAAAATTTTCTATAGTTTTGGTTTGTACTGTTTTCTCTGATTTTTGTTTTTGCATATGAGCGTGTATCTCAGAGGTGTTGTATCAATGGAGGTCACCCTCTTGAAGCTGGGTTATGTGTTTTTCTGTTTTGGGGGGTATGAAACCCAGGGTTGATGAACCTATAGGGACAGGAGAAGAAGAAGGCATGTGGGGGGAAGGGGGTACAGTGGGGGTGGGGGCACGTAAAAAGGAGTCAGTGTCAAGGAGCCCATGGAGAAAAAGATTGTTGGAAAACTGGTTGTGGGAACAATTGTCCAATTCCATTGGACCTTATTGAAATATGAAATGCTATGATATATGCATTAAATCCCAACTAATTAAAATAAATCCCTCAAGTTTTATTCTCTTTAAATGTTCTGAGTTTGGGAAACAAATAGAAGGGGAAAGGGAAAGTTCAAGGCTGTGGAATGGATGGGGCAAGGTTTCTCTTGAAACCTTTATAGGACATACTTGGCTGCCTTCTAAGAATGAGCACGTGCATTTATTGTGATGGGGAAACATTCTTCATACAACTTTCCTGACCTTTGTCTTACCAATGCAGTTTTTGATTTTTCTTAAAAATTACTTCATGATAAGCCACTCTAATTAGCTTATGTCATTCAAGAAAATCTATCGAGATTAACCCTTTGGGGTAAAAATACATTCCTATATTCTTCTGAACTGACCTCTCAGTCTTACCTGGCTCAGCGACTCTCCTCAGAAGCCACAGTTTTTATGGCACCTTGGCTCTCTGGGTGATATTGGCAAATCCACAGCTCACTCTTGCTTAAGCTTCTGTCTATAAGATGATTTTCATTAGCTTCTGCCTTGCTTAAAAGACTGATGGAAAGAACTCTTTGGGCTAACTCAACCTCATGCAACATCTTTGGCTCCCATCAAGCTAAAAGCTTGCTGACACCAAATGTTTGCTTGAAATAGAAAATGCCAATGCCTGTGAAATCCCAAGTTCAGTAGCGACTGCATTAGTGGTCACTCTATGACCCTCGTGTACAAGTGTCTTGGTACCTGCCACCATTTCTTTAGTCCTTGAGATTAATGATACTGTTTCCCTCAGTTTCTCTTTGAGATTTGTATCTTCCTGGAGATGCTTGACCAATCAAAAAACGTTTATTATTTTTTTAATATAAGGTAGAATTCTTGTAAACTTGTTGCAAAACTTCAGTAATTTGGGAAGATATCCAACTAAGCTTTGTTAAAAGTTTTATATTAGTTTTTTTTTTCCTTTCATTGATCCAAAATTATTCTTTTCATGGCAAAAAAATCATTTTTTAAGGCAAAAAAAATTAGATTAAACCAGTATATCATTGAGAAAACTATTTATTGTCTGCAGAAACATATCTATATGCACCTTGTTTGGAAGAAACCAGGTCACTTAGGAACTGGAACCTAGTAGAAATAGTTTTTTACCCTTGTACTTAACAGAGTGAGTTAGTGTATCTGTGTTTGGATTTCAGGATTACAGGCATACATTAAGAAAGCTAACATAGGAGTCAATCAGATGGAGAGCAAAATATCATTTTGTCACTCATAAAACCTTATTTGGAGAGTCTGTTCTGACTAACCATCAAAACTGGCTGTTTATAGAGCACAGCCTTGTACTCCTAAATTAAAGAGACTAATCTCGCTTTCCTCCTCACATGCCTATGTGCGTCATCCACCTCTGTAAAGACCTGGCTGCTGACTCTGCCTGAGCAGAAGAGACCCTCTCACAGGAAGTTCCTGGGAGAATCAAATCCAAATGACAGAACCAAGTACACTTGGCTGTCGGTTCCATATGCCTTCTCCCAATCCTCCCATCAAGCGAGTCACCTGCCCTCTATGGTGAAGGAATATTCCTTCCCCTTTATGAAATTCTTTATTTTTAATGAAAACACGGGAGATTGACATTAAGTAGCTTCCATGTCCCCACCAAAGATGGGATGTAAAGTAAATCTATTATTTATATGGGAAGCAGTATCATATAAAATCAAAGGATATATTCCCAATTGGTGAAACTGCTTCCTTAAGGTCTGAATAAGTTAAATCGAAGAAACCATGAGCTACTTTAAATATTTTTTGAGATTGTCTGCTGTTTATTTTAAGAAAATCTTGCATTTTCAATAAATAAATGATAAACGCCTATGTGTTGGTCATCTTTCTAGGTAAGAGGGATGGCCATGGAAGCAGGAGAAATACATGTGTTTATCTTCTATGGTATTATATATTAATGTTGGAAACATAGAAATAAAAAGAACAAGAAAATATATATGTACACATGTGCATAGATAGGTGTGTATGTGTGCATGTTTGTGTGTGTGTTGTTGTTGTTCGGTGTCATCAGGTCAGTTCTGACTCACAGAGACACTATGTACAACAGAGTGAAACACTGCCCAGTCCTGTGCCATCCTCGCCATTATTGCTGTGTTTGAATATATCTAACGTAGAGTGCCTCCCTGCTGGCTAAACAAATAGTGCAGCTACTTAACTGAAAAACGAGGTTCCAGGCTATGCAGACACCTGAAAAGAAAGTCCCATCCATCGACATCTACAACCATTTCAAATTCTGTGAAGCACGATTCTACTGTGACACACGTGGGGTCAATGTGAACTCGAGTGGGCTTGGCAGCACCTGGTTGTAAACTACACGCGGTAGCAAGGACAGCATGCACTTTGAAGAGATGTAGACTAGGACGAGGTGAAAGAGCGTGAGGAGGTAGCTAGCTCATTATACAGGATCACCAGAAGATGGTTCTCTGAGGCGGAGATGTCTGCACATGCAGTGCAATGATGAGAGTGGCTAAGACAGCAAAGACGTAGGTTCGGAGGCAGGCAGCAGCTTCTGGGAGATGTAACTGGGAAGGGATGATTAAAGGGGAGTGCTTTTGAAAGCCGAGAAAGGTAGTAGAAATCCACTAAACTTCGAGAGCATGCAAGTGACAAGATCAAATGTATTATTTCAGAAAATCCTCCGTGACCGCGGAGTCAAAGGGGCAGAGCCACAATAGAAGAACAGTGTCCCCGTTAAAAGATTCCCTAGGCCTGCCACAGAGAAGAATTTGTAGACTCTTCTTATCACAACAGATAAGAAGTGTAGTCTTATGACACGTTACCAAAGGACCTGAAGTTTTTAAGAGTGGGAACACAGAAATTGTGTCAAGCAACAGAGAAGAGTCCATTGTACCTACAAATACCCCCAATCCAAGTATTGACGGTGGAGTAGATTTAAGAGACTAAAAACTCAAGGCAGTTAATCATCAAATGTTTGATGGCTCTAATCAGAAACCTAATTGGCTCAAAAGTTGTTATTTCAAGTGGAAATACCCTACAAATATAATTATGCAGTATGACTCATTGGAGGTTGAAAAAAACAACAAAACAAAACAAAACAAAAAAACCCTAGCTTATATGTCACAAAAGAATTGAAGTCAACTTCAATTTTACTTTCTTTTATAAGACTCAAACAAGTGTTCAAGTCTGATGGGTAAGGAATTGGGAGGATTTTTAATGGTCTGACCCATCTCTGTTTTCTCAACTCTTCATAGTTTATTCAGATTTGTTGCTAAAAAGGGAAGGTATGTGCTCTGCTTCCAGCTACTTGTGTGAGGATAAAAATTTTAAGCATCCTTCGATCCTTATGGACAAAAAAAGGATGGAAAATGATGGGAGAACAGAGAAGTTAATATTTTGGTTGGGATAAAGTGACAGAGAAGATTACATATTGTAAACAGCTTAAATAAATAAATAAATGATTGTCACTATTAGCAACAGATACCTGCTGTGGTAGTGTGTGTACAGTAGCATAAGATAGCTAATAATAAGTTTATTCAGAAACACATTATGTTTTAGGAGTTGGAAAAGTATTTTCATACACTATTACATTTAGTATATTTAAATTTGCACAGGGAACTTCAGCTACATTGTTATATACTTTTCTCTATCCTAGAATCAAAATAACATCTTTGAAGTTATTTTACTGCTAATTAAACAAACAAACAAACAACAATAACAACAACAAAAACTAGTACATTAGGTCCCCAAGTGAAATACTTTCGACTTTTAAATGACTCATACACACTGTCATTGAGGCAATTCCGACTTATAATGACCCTATAGAAACAGTAGAAGTATTCCATAGAATTTCCAAGACTGCAAATCCTTAGGGGCGCAGACAGCCTGACCATTCCCCTCAGAGTGTCAGTGCATTTGAACTGCTGACCTTGCCATCAGCAGGCCGACACATAACCTAATATGCCTCCTGTGTTCCTTCAGATAGCAAAAGCTTCCATTTGCCTTTAATATTAAGTATATTTGTTTCTGTTTGAAACAATTGAACGAAACCCTCTCCCCGCAAAGTCTTCATTATAGTCATCTTCACTTGCTACATTTGAAGTTTCTATGCCATTAAAAATGCTTTGAACCTTTTCTTGCACTGAAACCAAACTCCCCAAATCTAATGTCTTCAAGATCATTCTGACTATAGGATATTGCTTGAAGCTTTAAAATCATTTAGCAAGCCCCCTCTTGCACTACAACCAAACCAAAAATCTTCTACCATAAAGAAGTGTTGGGCTTCATAGAAACCTTGTAGGATAGAATAGAACTGATCTGTATAGTTTCAAAAGCTGTCATTTTTACGGTTAATTCCTAATACAGGTGACCCAACAGAGTGTGATAATCATCAAACAATATCATTAACATTGCATGCATGTAAAAGTTTAATAAAGATCATTCAAAAATAGTTCATCAACAAAGAGCTGCCAGAAATTCAAGCCAAATTTAGAAGAGGATGTGAAAAGAAGGGTCAGAGGCCAAATGGATTGTGGGTAAATGCATAGAATACTAGAAACAACTTACTTTTGTCTTATTGACTACGCAAAGGCATTCGACAAGGTAGATCATAACACACTATGGGTAACATTGCTAATGATGAAATTCCAAAATGCTCACGGAACTATGTTCAGATGGAACCTCGGTATGGACCCAGAATGAGGCTGCTGTGTGGCTTAAAATCAGAAAAGGTGTGTTAGAGTTGTATCCTTTCACTTTACTAATTAAATATGTTTGCTGAGTGAGTCACCCTAGAAGCTGCATGGTATGTAGAAGACTATGACATCAGGCTGAGAGGAAGTACCTAAACCCTTGGTGCATGAGACTGCTGTCCTTGCTGAGAGCCGGGAGTATCTGGAGCACTTGCTGGTGAGAACAAAGACTACAGCCTGCAGGATCAATGACAATTCAATGTAAAGAAAATGAAAACAAAGTCTCACAACCACACCAACGATAAAGAGAGAATAAGATCAATGTTATTAGGAATTCATTTTACTTTGATCCCCAATCAATGTTCATAGAAGCAGCAGTCAAGAAATCAAAGAAAACACGGTATTGGGAAACCCGGCTGCACAAAACTCTTGGAGTTTCAAAGAGCAGTTTCAAATGGCACATTGAGGACTGAGGTTCTCATCCCCCAAACCTCAATGGTTTCAATGTCCTCATTTACATGTGAAAACTGACAATGAATAAAAAAGACAAGAGAAAATTGATACCTTTGAATTACGGTTTGTGAAGAATATTGAAAGTATGAGGGACTGACAGGGAGAATCACCACATCTGTTTTGGACGAAGTGCAGCCAGGGTGTACTTTCAGAACAAGGATGGCACAGCTTTGCCTCACAGACTTTGGACATGTTATTAGAAGGGCTTAGTCCGGGAGGAGGGCGTCATGCTCTGTAGAGTCAATGCAAACGAGGAAGACTACCAATGAGATGGATTGTGGCTCAAATAAGGGGCTCTGATGTGACAGCTTTGACAATGGCACACAAACAGGCAGGGCTGGATTCTGTTGAAGGTGACATCTCTGAGTGGGCGAGGCCTAACCACCACCACCACCACAACAACAATAATCGACAGGGAAGTGGAGTCACTCATCTTTCTCCTCCGGAGTAGCTGGTCTATTTGAACTGCCGATCATTCAGTTAGCAGCCCAATGCTTAATGCACTGCACCACCAGGGCTCTCAAATGAGGTTAAAGAAGAACCATATGCGCTTGACTTGACTTTCCTACAAACAACTACTCACATACACACTTAGGAATATGACTCTTCTGTCACCCAAGGGCTGCCTGCGCTTCATCTCTGTCAGCGTGTGTTACAGGAAATCTCACTAAGCAACGTTCTGATGGTGAGTTGTGAGCCACTCTTTTACTCATTAAAGGTCTGGCTCTTCAGCATGTTCAATAATTTTGTAGTTAGACTGAGTGGCAGGGTATTGACTTCTCTGAGTTATGCCTAAAAACATACAGGACCGTACACTTGGCTGTGATCCTGGGGGAGTAATTCTGCCTTGGCAGACTGGGTGGATTAGAGGCAGCTGCATCATTTTCTTCCATCTTCCGATTGCATGAGCCCCTGATCAATCTCAGAGTGCTATGGCTCAAATGAGTATCTGAGATTATTCTCTTGAGAGGAGACAACAGAAGCCATGCAAGTCTCTTGATGTAATTAGCCCAGATGAGAAATGAATCCTCCACTCTCAAAATCTCATGGAGTGTTTACTTTGATCAATTGACCTACTTTCCATGTCCTCAATGAGTAATGGTGATTGCCACCACCCATCTGTTAATTTGTTGCATTGTGGTGGCTTGCATGCTGCCACAGTGCTGGAAGTTATGCCACTGCTAGGACACACAGTATGATCGTCAATAGTGGACAGGCTTCATCAGAATTCCCAAACTATGAGTAAGAAGGCCTAGAAAACTGCTTCTGAAAATGAAATGAAAACTCATGGACCTCAAAGAAAACATTATCTGAGTGACTTGCCTTAGAAAGGCCATCAGGAGGGACCGATGGCTGGAGGAGGGCATAATGTTGGGTAAAGTAGAGCACAAGTCAGAGAAAGGGAGGCCTTTGGTAAGGAATTGGCACAAGAGCTCAAGAATAGACTCAAAACGGCAATAGTGTCCAGGATGACCCTGGGACAGACAATACTTTTTTACCTACTATACATAAGGTCATAGTGAGTCAATTTCTCTGCCTGGAAGCTATCTATGTGTCCATCTATGGCATGGCCCTTGAACATCTCAGGTCCAGAGCATCGACTAGGCATGGAAATAAACAACAAAGGCTAGAGGTGGAAAGCTTACTTTCTCAGAGAAGGCTGTTTCTTCTACAATTCAATTTACCCTTTTGATACCACATTCCTCCAGTATAATAAAACATCGCTTGAGTGTGGCCAGAAACGTGTCTATTAAATAATATATTAAATAAAAATTCACATATATTCATTGCAATATGCTTCATTACAAAGTTAGTAAGAAAATGGCACCATCCAAACACCTCTGACGTGTAACAATAGAGTTTCGAAAGCCATTCAACCTAGTAAACATTCTCACTTTAAAAAAAAGAGAAAGTACTTGAAAAATATAAAATATTAGATTACTATTTAAAATTCTACAATGCAGAGACTTGGATTATAGTCCATATATTTCACCCCAAGCTTTATTTTATGCATTATTTGAAATTGTGATGTTTTATGTGCAATACTGTGTGTGTCCTCTATAGTTATTGCTTCATTTTTTCAACTACAAAACTTGTGTAACTTTTAATTACTAAGCTCCACTGTAAAAGAAGGCTAATAAGAGGATAACTTCATATAACAATTATGGGACTTAAAGGAGATACTATATGTTGAGGGCTTAGTATATGTCTAGTATTTGGACAGTGTTCAATAAATGTTAATTAAACAGAACAAATACATACTTGTTATTATAAACTATTGAAGTCATATTTATTGGTGATAAGGTATAATATAAACAACCTTCAAATATTATAGAAAACTTCCACAACCTTTCCTACCATTTTTCCAGAACTATTTGAAGCCGCTTTATATTTCATATAAATAAATCTTAATTTGTTTATTATACTACTACAATTGATTTTTATGAAAAAAGAATAGATGAATTAAATTTCATTATTCATTGGAATATACAGTGGACTTTCCTTAAAAGAGGACTATCTTGTAGGAATTTACCCCATGCATTCTACTTTTTATTCCAAAAGACTAAGAAAAGTAAAAAAGTTTTGAAAGTAGACATTTCTGCGTTTAACTCATACCTTCAACTTTCTGATCAATTGTCCTTAGAAAAGTTCACCTTTGTGGGCCACAAGCAACTTGCTCATTTATTGATATTTGTTATTCCATAATAAAGGATTTACTTCATATTAATGCAAGTTGGGGCATTCCTTAAGCACATCCTCTTTCCTTTGGTGGTATCAAAAATAAAAATTACAAATAATTCAACCAAATTCATAGATATAAACTGCTTCTATACTGTGGTAGTTCCATAATCTGGTGTCAATTTGCAAAGGGATGAAGTCTAGCCTGTCAGTCAGCTTGCAGCCTGATGACCTCATTTGGAGGCTCACAGGAGAGAAATAGCTCACTGGAGGCCAGATATACACTCCCTGCTACGTGTTCTCCTGACAAGCCACATGGAGCTTGCTGATGGAGCCAGAGCCCTGGAGCTGGGAGAGCCACGTGGAGACGCACACCAGTGCTGAGATACTTTCACCACCACCGAATCCACAAGACTTTCCACCCACTGGTCTGTGATTTTCCTGCATTCGCCGTCATTGCATGTGAGATGTGAATTCTGTTGTCTGTTGTCTACTGCCTGTGTGGTTGCTATTGGTTACCACTGAGTTGAGCCTGTTCTATAGCAACCCGAAGTATGACAACAGGCCATGGGAGCTGATATGCACTCTCTTTACATTGCTATATTTGAGTCCCTCCGTTCAGCCACATGTCAGTGTATCTCCCAAAGGCGCCCCTTACTTTTACCAACACGACAATTAACTAACATTTTTTTTTTCTTTTCTGAAAGTTAGTTTTCCCTATGACATATCCAAATTAAGTAACCAAAATTGCCCGATCCTCATTTCTAAAGAGCATCCTGGTTGTATTTCTAAGATCTGTTGGCTTGTTTCCTGGCAGTCCATGGTCTAGCCAACAGTCTTCACCAACAGCTCAACTCAAATGCATCACTTCTATCTTCCTCTTTCATTGTCCTTTCATCGGCATTGAGGACTCACTCACTCACTACCGTGGGGAGGGCTGCTCATAGTGACCCTACAGGGCAGGGTGGAACTTCTCCGGTGGGCTTCTGAGACTGGAATTCTCTGCAGAAGTGGAAAGCACAGTCTTTCTCCAATAAACTGCCTGGTGGTTTCTAACCGCTGACCTTATGGTTCACAGCCCAATGGCTAAGCACTACTGCATCAGGCATCAGTGCGCCTTCCTGTGAGGTGAATGCTCTGGGTGTTTCCCTCTATCTCTTTCTGTGTGTGGTCCATTTTCTTCTCGTAGTAGCTTTTCATCTAACAGTATATTTACATTATAACCTATTGTTTCAAGACAGAGAGCTTCCATTTCAAGTGTCTTTTTCAGAATGTGTTTTGGCCATTTTATTTTCTTTCTTTCTTTATTTATTTTATCAGTTGGGATTGAGTACATATCACATATCATTCCATATTTCAATCACATCAAGGAGAACTGTATATTTGCTTCCACAATCAAATTTCAACCATTCTTTTTCTACACGGACATTTTTAATGCCTTCATTTCCTTGATCTTTTTGATGCCTTAATCATTTTTCTTTAAGTAAAAATAGCAAGGGATCTTTAAAAGTTCATGGAAAAATAGAACTAAAAGATAATAAATATTTTCCACAAAATTTTTGAGGCCCCTACAAATTTAGCCAAATTATGTACTAAGTCTGCCCATGTAAATGTTGGATTGTGGATTCTCCATTCTTTTTATTTCCAAATATTGTAGTCATTAAAATATATGTGTATACTAGATCAATACATTTCTACTTCCAGGGTCCATTTGAAATGCATGAGGTTTATTTCAGGATTATTTTCCACATTTATAAAGAGTTGAAATATATGCATTCCCTTTTGAAATTCCTGAAGCTTTGCACAGAGCACCTGCTGTTTTAACATAATTTACAGTGACAATGGATCAGCAAGGTATTTGTAATGTACAAAAAAGGCTAACAATCTATGGCCCAGAGATTGTAAATGACCCACCAGGTACACGACTGGAGAATACTAGACAGTCGATGAAGAGCGGGGACATGGACTCATCTGACAATATGCTATGTTTCTTTATAAACACTGCGTACATATTTTTTTAATCATTGCAGATAGAGAAATCTGAACTTCACTTATGTTCATGTAGAAGATTGCTTGAGCAATGACCCTCTGAAAACTGGTCTGTACATTACCTGGGACTAATGGTCAGTTTCTTGGTCATGTCCTGCAGTTTCCGGTCCAAGGCAAAAGTCGTCTGCACTTGACTTACCAAGTCATTAACTGGAGTAATGATGGATTCTGCGAAACTGTCATTGCTACCATGACAATAATTGGGACCTTTAGGCACGATCGTGCTTGCTTTATTTTTCTTGATTGTTTGCTTCAGGCCAAAGGTCAAGTGGCCTCTGAGAAGACTTGATTGTTTTTAGCTCCATAATTATCAAGTGCCGTGTTCTAGGGGCATGAGCACATACACATATTTAAGTTCTTGAGTTTAGAAAACAGAAAAATAATGATAAAACTTGTGACTGAGTCTGGATGACCATTTTCCCTTTGCTCTGTCGACTCCTGGGAAGGCGTGCTAGGGTAGCGGTCACTTGCTGGACACGAGTTGCAGGAGAAGGATGAGGCATTCGACTTGCGTGGAGTGTTACAGTCTCGGGAAACCTATGGGTCACTGTGCGTTCAAAATGACTCAGTGGCAGTGAAATTGTCTATGTGTGTATATCTATTTCTGAAGGAGACCTGCTGGCACAGTGGTTACACTCTGTGCTGTGTTCAAAAAGGTCAGCACTTCAAAATGACCACCATTTCCACACCGAAGGACTGGGCTTTCTGCTTCCTAAGCCGGCAGAGGCTCGGACACTCCCAGGGCGGTTCTACCCTGTCTTACAGAGTCTTTATGGGTCAATGTCCACTTAAGGACAGTGATGGTTTTTGTTTGTGTGTTTGGTTTTTGGGGGTGTGGATCCCTAATGTGTTCTCTAGTATAATAAGTTTCTGCATTCGGTATGTGAATGGTGTACATACAAGAGGCTGTATAAGTACAGCTATTAAAAAACATGAAACTGTTTCTATATAGGTAAGCTAAATTGTAAGACACTCAGTTGAAAAACATCTTTAAACAGTTTCCAATATTTATACTTATTTAAATCTAAGAAAACAGTTTCCTTTCTTTTGTTACTGATAATGTTTTTGTTTTAAATTCATACTGCTATTTCTAGTTGTCAAGTTCACACAGATGTTCAATGGTATTGGGAGGGATCTTCACTTTGTAGAAAGTCTGCTTTGGAATTTAACTTGACTCACCATTCAATGTGTCCTTGTATTTCATTTTAACCTGACATGGCTTGGAGGAAAATAGTCCATTCCCATGGCCATCTTCAAAACCACTGTTTTATTTTTTTCCTTCTCTTACTTTCTTCATCAATTTATTAACCTTTTATCTAGATAATCTGGGTTAGATTTCAAATGTGAAGATGATCTGACTGCCTTATCTTCTTGGAGATGTTCTTGGAGAATATAGATATATTTATCTATGTGTGCATATATATATACACACAATCTCCCAATGAAATATACAATCTCCCAATGAAACTATCTGGTGACTGTTTATGAGTGGATTGATTTACTTTATAAGTGTAACCGGTAATTATGGAACAGATTAAGGTTAATAGTAATAAGGATGATAATAATAGTTTGGATTTTTTTACTTGATGGTATAACACATGTCAAGGCATATAATTGGGCAGTTTACACATCATCTTTTAAAAAAATATTCACGGAAACACCAAAATAGAATACACACAAACAAATAAATAAAACTCAAAGGCATAGGCATTATTCCTCCATTTCTAGATGAAGAAATCAAAATCAGAATTATTCAGTCATTTGTTTTGTTTTCAAAACTGGGTCAACTCACTGCTCTGATATTTACTTGCTGGATGAATTTGGTCAAATTATGTTTGCTTTGGTATCTCTTCTCCAAAGCAGTAGTATAATGCATTATGCCACATGGTTCCTAAGTGAAAGAAAAGAAATGATGTGTCTAAAGCACACATCATTTTTTAATTACTTAGAGACATAACTAGCCTTAAACTCATTTGATCATAGCACTAATTCTTCAGAGAAGCCAGAAAAAGGAAAATGTAAGGATCATCCATGTCATGGATTTAACACTTAATCCCCCAAAAGATGTATCTTGGAGGTGCTTTGGGATACAATATTGTTTAGAAATTTTGAAGATGTTATCCATTTAAGTTAACATGAAGTAATATTTAAGTAGGATAGATTTCCATTCAATATGATGGGCATGAATTAATATAAAATGAGAAGAGGCCCAGAGATAGATTGGCACAGAGGTAAGGCATTCATGCGAAGAAACAGGCAGAGATTGGTGTTATATCTCTACAAGCCAGGAATCCCAAGGATTGTGAACAATTGCTTCCATATTCTTCGGCTTTTTGTGTGATCAACTTTTCCTTTCTGTATCATGCAATCATGTCATTCGTTTTTGGTTTTGCCTCCCTAGTATGCTGAGCACTATGCTGATTTTAAGTACTTATTAATTATGATTAATAGCATTTAAAGTGTTTCTCTAAACCACAGAAATCCTGTTTACAGAAAGAGTCACCATAACAGACTTGAGACTGAGTGCTGTCCTTGTAAGACCCTGTCGCAAAGACTTCCCTTGGCTGGAATTTGAACTCTCCTGGGGAAGGATTTCCATCATTCCCAGAGTGATCTAGGGAAGCTCCTCCTGCCTAAATGTTTTATGTATGAATGCAGTTTATAATGAACACCTGTTTTTCTGTTTGTTTGTTTTGTTTTTCCAGAGTCTGGAATCTTGTTTTATGCCAATCAGAGGGTGCTTTGTCCATTGAAACCTCGGGCTCTGAGACTCTACTTCCCTAGTAGACAACATTTTACACATTCTGTTGCCACCCATTTCTGGAGATAATAAACTCATGCTTTGAGACTCCTGTGAAAGGATTCTTGTGATCTTGTTTCTGGTTTGTCCTGGGCTTTCTACAATGCACCTTTTCTTTGTATGTTTTTGCTCTATATTAGTTTGGTGCAATAAAACCACATGGTGGTTGTTAGGTGTTGAGGAGCCAGTTCCAATTCATAGTTTCTCTGAACAACAGAGTAGAAGAGCCCTTGTTCCTGCATGATCTTCCCAGCTGTTCTTACACATGAGCCTCTTGTTGCAGCCACTGTTAGTCCATCTTGCGGAAGGGTCTACTTTTCTGCTATCCCTCGACTTTCCCAAGCATGATGTACTTTTCTAGGGACTTGTCTCTGCTGATGACTGTAATGAACGACAGGCATGGTTACCACTGTATTTGGAGACCTATGAATCCTATTAGTGACCCCCTTGAGGATTGCTAATGTGCCCTACTTCAGGCATCAAATGTAAGTTCTAACCGTTACTACCAACACCACATTGAGGTAATACATTTGGCTTTGTATGGCAAACCTTGGATATAAAGAGGATATTGAGAGATGGGATGGGGTATCATAAATAGGTGATAGATAGATAGATAGATAGATAGATAGATAGATAGATAGATAGATGATAGATAGATAGATAGATAAGTTAGGGGATAGTGACAATAACAGAAATATTAGAAGAAAGGTCTTTAAGGATGCTGAATGAATGTTCTTAATGGTTTCTGAATAAATTGAGAAATAATACAAAGATAGATTACTATATTTATGTAGATGATAGATTATGGCTTTTAAGGCTGTGTTTGAGAGTATATTGAATTGTTAGTAGGTTTTATATTGCAAATAGACAAGGTGACCTATCTCATCAGAATATACACAGCTTGTTCCTTCTCTTCCTTCAGTTCCTTACCAACACAGGGAAACACCACTAGTGGACAGTAAAATCATCCCCTAATACTTATTGCCATCAGAAAAGGAAGGGCAAATTATTACTTGATTCAAGTATCATGCAACTTCTAAGTGAGAAATACAAGTAGTGTTAGTGGCCCACACAAGGTCGGGCCAGTGGAAACGTAGGAAATAAAAAAAAAAATGTGCATGGTACTTGGGAGGAAGGTTCAAGATCCCTTGGGAATGGAAGGAGAATCAGGAACAGGTTATATATTTTACTGGATTAAGAAACACTATTTTGATGTTGCTGACACTTACTCCATACTTAAGATGTGCTCATAGTTCCAGTCCCTGCAGAAGGACATTATGTTTGATAAAGTGGAAGGGCAGTGAAAAAGAGGAAGGCTCTCAATGAGATAAGAAGATCGATCAACCTCTTGGCTGCAATAACAGCCTCAAGCATCAGCACAATTGTGAGGATGATGCAGGTCCAGGAAGCATTTCCTTCTGTTGTGCTTAAGTTTGCTATGGGTTGGAACGGAGTGGGTGGCACTTAGCAACAACAGCAACAATGTAGTTCCAGGATACAGTCTCTCTCACTCTCTCTCTCTCTCCCTCACGCTCACTCACTCACTCTCTCTCTTACAAACTTTTTAAAAATTGTGAATTAAATTGGGGTTTCCAGAACACAGCCTTTTGAAGTAGGAATGATGCAGTCATGTCAAAGAAGGAAAATTGTATAAAGGGTTTTGTCAGCAATACCCATGCCTTCAAAATGATGAGCTATATTTTTCTAAGAAAGCAATATTAGTGAGTTCTCTAATATTGAACAAAGGAGTGATCTCTATTTCCCTGTAGACTTATTCATCTTATTTGGACTTATTCCCTAGGCCACCAGTGCTCAAAATGTAAGAGTATTTCTTTAAACAAAACTTTTAATAATACTGTATAAAGTTACCTTTTTATGGGATCCAGAATAGCATAAATATTCTCTACTTACTTTAAAAACAGATAGATTCTGAATCACACAGATAACGTCAGGAAACCTGTAAGAAAGCACACAGAGAACTTTAAAATGTGTCTCCAAGAATATATATATATTTACTGTTATGCAAGCTGATTATTTCATCATTTAGAAGGAAGCTGACATTTCCTTGATAATTTAACTTTCAATTTGAGTCAACATATTATATAAAACATACCTTAAAGATAAACTAATGTTCTGAATTCTCATGCTCTACAATACTCACGATCAATAAATCTGATGGTTTAAAACTGTGTGTTGCCTAAACACTAGATAATAAGCTAAATTCTGTTTTATTATCAAATACTACAGCAGTACCAAACATTATTTTAATGAATGCAATGAATAATTTTTAGCATACTTTAGTAGCATAATTTCAGCCACAGCAATAACCTCATTATGGAGCCATTGTTCTTTGAAATATTCAAAATAAGGCATAGGGTTTAGTGTTAGTAGATGACTCATTTCGATACACTGAACAGCAATATGGAAAACGATTGCTGTCCTCTTTTAATGGAGGGTTTGTGGTTTGAAATCCCTCAATCCAACCATTGTTGATTGGAAGAGACACAGGTGCTCCTGTTTGTGAAGCGGAGACGCTTCTTATTTGGGAAGTGAAAGACAAAAGAACAGAGGGTTTTCATTTTGCTTGGTAGTAAGTATATCTGTCTTAAATATCCTTTTGGATGTAAAGTACCCCCTCCTTCAAAGTAGCTGGAACAGACTAAAACAGGGACCTCAGCTCTGGATTGTCATCTCTACAAAGTCCTGCTCAAGTGTCGCTGGATCCCTTGCTGGCAGCTACTGGACTAAGAGTGAGTGTAAGGGTCTAGAGTTACAATCTCATAAATCTACATGTTGTTATCATCATTGAATCTCTGAAACAGATGATCCTTGATCTGCTAGAAACCTGTCCAGAAGCCGAGAGATTAAGCCATTTCGGTCCCTGGAGTGCACCAGGAGCAGCACTGTGGAGAGTGGCTGACTTCCTCTGCACTGGAAAGGATGATGAGCACAGCGTTAATTACTGTATCTGACATCCTGACAACTAGCAATAATTCATCTTACCATTCACACCTCACAACGGGCTTAGACAGGCAATGGACCTTTTTAGCGACACCTGAGGAAGAAGAATCGGGGCTGGAATTTGGATCTCGATGGGTCAGACTGAACGTTTGGCTCTTAAAGGGTGTACTGCTCTTCAGCTTTCTGGATTCCTCTTCCTAAACAGAAGGGGCAGCCCGACCTGCTCTAATTCACCGCTTGACTAGAAGGTGCTGTGTTGAAAGGAAACTGGAATCTTCGGTGATAGCCTTGGGTTTTGAAATTACACTTGGGTTTTCTCAAAAAATATCCATTTCAAAGTTTTCTGCTTTGTTCAGGAGAGCGCATGGCTCTTTAGCAGCCCTTGAATGAAAAACAAACTGAAAAAACAAAAGTGTCTGTGCGTTCAAATGTTTCTCTGGTCCCGTGCACTCATCAATGGTTGCAGACAGGTTCGGAAGTCAGCATTGCTCCTCAACGGGTTTCTCTGAAACACACACTTCTTAAAAGCATCTGTTTGCAATGGCTACTCGAAATGACAAAATTGCAATTTCACATTATCTACGGTGAAGAAGGAGGCCTGGTGGCGTAGTGGGTAATGGGTCGTGCTGCTAACTGCAAAGTCAGCAGTTCAAAACCAACAGCTTCTCAGAATGAGAAAGATTTGCCTTTCTACTCCTGTAAAGAGTACAGTTTCGTGTTTGCTTCGGCAACACGTGTGCTAAAATTGGAATGATACAGAGAAGATTAGCATGGCCCCTGAGCAAGGATGACACGCAAATTCATAAAGCATACCATATTAAAAAAAAAAAAAAGAGTTCCAGTTTCAGAAGCCCACCGCGACAGTTCTACCCTTTCCTATAGGGCCGCCAGGAGTCAGAACTGACTCCATGTCAGTGAGGCTTTTTGTTTTGTTTAAGAGCTTCACAGTGAATTTACCTCAGAATGTATGTTCTAATCCATATTTTATGCAAATACATTTAATTCTTGGAACTTCCTCTGAATGGACATCATGCTCACATAACATCTTTATGAGGCTTGCATTGTGAATCTAGTGAAAGTTATTATTATTATTATTATTATTAATTATTAAAAATCTCTCAGCTCATATTCTCCTTAATCAGTTAACTAGAGAAAGCTCTGCTCTTACGTTCGGAGAAGATTGCGTCATCTCACTCCACCCTTATGCCCGTGACCCCTACTCTGCACAAACTTTAAGAAATAAGCATGGAATGCCAAGTGAGATTTTTATCTAGATATTTGATCATTTTGACAAAATATTTTACTCACCAACAAAAATATGGGAAATGATTGTTTTAGGGTCATGGAATTTATTACTATTTAAGGACCTCGGATTAAATTTGTACTCAGTAAAGGTTCTCATTAACATCAGGGTCATAGAAGCTACAGTTATTGCAAATGTTTTGTGATTCTAATACCACTAAGCATTATCTCTACAGACAAATGTCTTTCCTGAATACAAATATAGTGCTTTTCTTGAATGTTTGGGTCACTTGACAATATAATCTTTTCTTGTAAAGGAGATGCTGTAGCCCCCCAAAAGTTTAATTTTCTTAATACGGTGGTCGTGAATAAACCTGAAATATTATTTTAACGTGTGAACCATACCATTCACACAGACTCTGATTGAATGCAGCCCGATGCCACTTTTACAGAGTGCGTATAATTTCAGTTCTGAGCAAGATGATAACATGCTTATAGGTTGAGGTATTGAAAGCAATTTCCAAGTTCTGTGCTGATTTCTTAATCGTATTTCATCTGCAAGCTTATTGTTTGATACAGAAGGTGTCCATCACAATTCAGCCCATATCAGCCCTTACCCTGGCTAGCTGATCGTCAAATCACATTTGAGAACATTCTGGAACATATTTCTCTTCCTCAGCTTCTTGCGATTATAGGATGAGCAGGAAGGTGACTGCTGCTGGTGCCCTTAAGACACCCCAACTCCTAGCCACCCTTTGTATGACAGAAGGCACGCTGCCCGCCCTGCCCCAGCCTCACAATTGAGATACCTGTGCCCACGGTGCCACCACTGGGCCACCGCCCTTCTCATTGAGGGCCTCCCTCTTTTCCACTGAGACTCAGCTTTGCCCAGCATGTCCTTTTGAGGGACTGGTCGCTCTTGACAATATGTCCAATTTGTGTGAGACGAAGTCACCAGTCTCACCATCCTCGCTTGTAAGGAGCATTCTGACTGTACTTCTCCCAAGACAGATTGTCTGTTCTTCTGGCAGTCCGTGGTGCTTTTATTATTCTTCAGCAGCACCCCAATTCCAGTGTTTCACTTCTCCATCTGTCTTCCTCCTAGTTCACTCACCTTTCACGTGACAACACCATGCCTGGAGCAGGCTCGCTTTAGTCCTCAAAGTGACGCTCTTGCTCGTCAACACATAAGGACCTGTTACGGCAGATTTCCCTGCTGCAATCTGTCCTTAGGTAAGTGGTAGAATCATTTGGTACTGGTACCAAACTGGCAGAAATTGGAACTGGTAGAGCCACTATATTTCTTGTGAGAATTTGGACTAGAAAAATTGTGTTTGTTATTTATTTGTTTATGTAGCTCAACTTTCTATTCAAAATTTGCTCAGAAGTAAACTTCTTTTCTATTTTGCTCAAATTCGTGACTAAAATAACCCTACCCTCAGTGGTCAGTCATAGTTCTTCTCTCGAGCTCCGTTGCTTTGTAGTGCTCTGTGACATAAGGCACAGTGATTTCATATTCTAAAGGGAAAACATGTAATTTAGCAGCCAAGCCATTCACCGTGAAAAGGGATTTTAGGTTTTGCTCAAACATATTATCACTATAATAAACACCAACCTAGCTATTTGTGGAGACCTCTGGGTCAAGGAGAAGACTTAATGATGGAGGGGGGTGGAAGAATCAACACTCGGCCACCGGGGAGGGAGGACACAAGAGAAAACAATATCAGCATCGGAAAACCAAAGATGAGGGCAGCAGTCACACATGACTAAGGGGAAAGTCACGAGTGATAGTTAAGGACAAGCTTTGAGGTGACTCTCACATCCAGACTCACTGCTATGAAGTCACTGCTGACCTATTGCCACACCACAGAGGGTTTCCGAGTCTGGAAATCTTTAAAGGAGCCGATAGCCTGAACTTTCTTCCCTGGAGCACCTGATGGGTTTGAACTGCTGACCTTGTGGTGAGCAGGCTAATCCTTAGTTGGCAGCACCACCATTGAACATGCTGGAGGTGCCACTTAGGGAAATGATTTCATCCTGTTTTCCTCATTGCAAAACGAGAATGGCAAGCTCGATTCCCCCACCCTAAGTCATTGTGAAAATTAAATAGTTCAGATGAAACTCTTCGCTGAGCACCCACAATAGAGACACTGCTCAGTAAGCAGGAAGCCTGGTCACGATTTTACTCTCTAGTAAAGAAGAGGCTGTGAGTGGCAGCTTAGCAGGAGAGTTATTCAGGTCGGTATTTCCAAATTCTTCTAATCCTTGAATCATTCTCTGACTTCGGCCATTTGTGAATGCTTTTCCAGCTGCATGCATAGAAGTGAGTACGAGATTGGTTCGACCCATCGGTCAATTTCTGCATGCAGCCTGCCTGTGCAATGATGTTCCCATCAGAGCTGATTTCGCTTGATGTATTTATCTGGGCTCATGCAGTTTTGTGGCATTTCATTCTCCATGGACTTCCTGGGAGCTGATTTAAGGTGCACACATCAATCAGAGCCCAATCAAGCTCAAAGCCAGTAGCTTCTCAGGGGATGAGACAATGGGCCATTGAGACCAGTTCAATCAAGGTGGCCATGGGATTCAGAGGCTCCCACCTGAAATAAATCTGGAGAGTGCCTTTTAAATTCAATGAGGACTGATGAAGCAGTTGCCCATGGAGAGAGCCTGCCTGTACAGTATAAATACGTCTATCCCAGAGCAGCCCTAAATAACACTCTTTGGCTTTTATGCATAATTAACACTGAGTAGTCACTAGTAGCTAAGCTGAATTATAATGACACATTCTAAGGCTTCTCTTGTTTGCCTTGGCTTCAAAGTCAAGGAGGTAATAAGTCTATACAAGCCCATAATACAATTCTCTCTCTCCTATAATACAATTCTCTCTCTACCTCTCTCTCAGTTCTTCTATTTGTGCTAGTGATATATTTTCTTCTGTTTAGGTATACTCAATAAAACTTTATTTTGAAGAAAGACATTGAAAACCACCGAAGGTCCCATCTCCTTCGTGCTTTGTTCGAAGTAGAGATCTCCCTGCTATGAGCGACTAGGAAGGTGAAGTAAAACCAAGGTTTTCCTTCTTCTTATTCAGTGGAACTTGCTGACAAGAAACAGAAAATGAAAACATAAGCATTAGGCATAAATGGCTTCTTAAATGTATGGCACCAGAAAATTACTTTGATGCTTAGATGTAGCAATAATGTGGTAGCATGAATGAATGATAGTCAAATGCATCCTCACAGGATTTTTAATTTCAGTACCTTCTGATCTTGAAAAAATACCCTTTCTTATCTTTTATGTGTCCACAGAGAGGTTTATTGGCTCTATTAAACTACGTAGCCTGTATCATATGGGATTCCTCATGTTCATTTCTAGAGATCACATATTTGCTTTTTGTGAGATATTTGAATTAATGATGTATTTCCTGTCTAATTACAAGTTCATATTATGGAAACTTGACTGATTGATACCAGAGTACACTTGGAATAGAGGGTCTTTTTATGCTTCTCCAAAGAAGCCTCTACATCCCCCCTCCGCCGACCTCCCCCCAAAAAACCTTGCCATTGAGTTAAATCTGATATGTAGCAACTCTATATGATAGAGGAGAACTGTCCCCTTGGGAACCAAGAATATAAATCCCAATGGAAACAGCCAGCCACACTTTTCCCCCAGGGAACATCTGGGACTTCGAACCACTGACCTTTTGATTAGCATCTGAGCACTTTATCCACTGTGCCACCACGAATATTTCCAAAGAAGCTAAGAGTTTATTTGACCATTATTTTTATTTTTCAAATGCAACCGTTTTCTTCAGAAATCATCAGATAATGCAATTGTGCCCCCAATAATTAGGCAATTATTTACTTGCTATTGCTTCAAAGCAGTAGTGGGATTCAAATAATTTAACAACTGGCTCACTGCCCTACTGATTATTTTAAGTAAAAAGAAAATATATACCAAATGGTAGTTTATTATTTCTTATAATTAAAATTTAAATGCAAACAATAAAAGAGGCACAATAACATAAATTTAATTTTTTTTCAGTTTTTGTTATTCTTTTTTAATTAAATCATTTTATTGGGGGATCCTAAAACTCTTATCACAATCCACACATAAATCCATTGTGTCAAGCACTCCTGTACATTTGTTACCATCATCATTCTCAAAACATTTGCCTTCTACTTGAGCCCTTGGTATCCGCTCCTCATTTTTTCCCCCTCACTCACTGCTCCCTGCTTCCTACTAAAATAAATTATGTTTAAGAAAGAGTTTTAAAATATTAATAAAATATTAAATCATACCTGACATAAAAACAATAAAACTGCTATTTAAGAGATTTTCCCATTACTTTTTGATTGGCATCCTCATTTGGAATTTCCTTCATTTTTATCTGAGCATCACTGGCTATGTGATTTATCCTCAACTGCATTTTTCACTGTGGGAGTAGCATCCCATTCCTTTAGTGGTTGGCCAATTAGATGATAGTTATTGTGTTTGATGTATTAGAAACAGCTAGACAATTTTTCTTCTCTGAACATAACATATTCATCTGTGAAAAACTCCTTTCTGCTGAGCCTACAGCAATAGTTCTGACAATATTTTTAACTCTTAAACACTTTCAGGAATTGTACACTTCATTCATAATATCTTATGGGAATTTGGGGTGCAATGCAAAGCTGAAAGGAATGAGTGTGTCGCCTTCTGGGTGTTTGGCACTTTTCTCATTGCATTCTATGTCTGTTCACTGAGGTAACACACACTAGGGAGTACAAATTCAGCATTTCATCCAAAGCACAACAAGTTTATGAAACGAATCAATAAATATTATTTTTTGCATCTAATTTATTTTTCACCTATGGGCTGAATGCAGAGCCATGGCTGGGCAGTGGTTACACGGTGACAAGCTGTAGGCAAGACCAGCAGTTGGAAACCACCACAGCTCTGTTGGACAAAGAGGATGCCTTCAAATCCTGTAAATAGTCAGTCTCAGAAACGCCTGGGCCCAGTTTCACTCTGTCCTATAGACTCTGACTCAGTATTGGCTCCATGGCAGTGAGTTTGATTTTTTGAATTGATGGACAGAATGAACATAATTTAAAGCACTTAAATTAAACCTGTTGTGCAGATAACACTCAAAAAGAGTAAGGACTGTAAATTTGTAATTTCCACATCGGTGATTGCCACCCAACTCGGATTAAAAGTGTCATTTTAACAACAGGTTCATCTTCCTCAACACAAAATTAGATATTGGTTCTGCCAAACTGGTTCTAACCAGTTGAATCCTATCACTGCTTTTACATCGTTGTACATAATTTATTATTAGGAATGAGAGTATCAAATTTACACCTATATTAGAAGTTAAATAAACTTGAGAATGTAAGGTAGTCAGGAGGTGCCAGAGACCAAATTAGTCAAATTAGAACAAACAGGCTTTATTAGGGAGAAAAACCCTGCCTGGGCGAAGTCCCATGGTCCACAGTGTCCTGGCTGGGGGAGTTGCACTCCAGGCTACAGGGGTGGTGCTTATATGGACATGTATGTCTGGGTTTCTGGAATGTAAGGTGTTTTCCTGGTTCCAGTGTATTCGTGCCTGATGCAGAGCGGTGGGCGAGAACAAAGTAGGCACTGAGCCAAGCAGGCTATGCTAGGTGCAGAGTGGAGGGTCGAGAGCAAAGTGGGCACTGAGCCAAATGGGCCTGCCTTTCAGGGTACAGAGCAGCGGGCCGAGAACAAAGCAGGCCATTAGTCAGCTCTGGTCAGCTCCGGAGGTGTGTGTGGGAGATTCAAGGCCACATGTTTCAGCCAGCTCTGGTCACCTCAGCACGGATCGGGGAGATTCAAGGTCACTTGCTGCTAGAAGCTGGCCTGGTATTTATTTGGCCATACAGAGAATATTTTGGTCATGATTATAAAAATAAAACTACAAAAATACATATGCAAATGACAGTGTAGGACAGTAGAAATACCTATCATTGTCACTTGTTAAATCTCAAAGCTCACACTGGAATATGTAGCTTCCCTGTTTCAGAGGTAGTGGCCTGAATTATAGGTAGCAATGATTTCTAGAAATTTTGAGATTAAAGGGTTTTGCTATAAAAAAACTAGGAAACTTGGGTTGAGATATATATGTTGTTGTTGTTGTTGCTGTTAGACACCAACTAGTCAGCTCTGAGGCATAGCAACCCTCTGCACAAAAGAAGGAAACACTGCACAGACCTGCACCATCCTTGCAATTGCTCCTTTGCCTGAGCCCATTGATGGAGCCACTGTGTCAATCCATCTTGTAGAGGGCCCTCCTCTTTTTTGTCACCCTTCCACATTACCCAACATGATGCTCTTCTCCAGGAACTGGTCTCTCCTGACAACATGTCCAAAGTAGGTGAGACGAAGTCTTGCCATCCTTGTCTCTTAGGAACACTCAGGCCTTACTTTTTCCTATAGAGACTGGTTTGTCCTTTCTGTAGTCCATGGTACTTTCAATAATCTTTTCCAGTACCACAATTCAAATGCATATATATATATTTGAAACATTGTATCTTCTTGCACTATCCATGAATCAATCTTTCTCCATTTCATTTACCAGGAAAGAACAGTGATAAATGTTATGTTATGTAATGGACATAATATGTCCTTTAGAAAATTCATTGTAGGTGAATTTTAATAAATCATAAATAGAGGTTTATTTATAATCGGTTTACCTATAATTGGTGGAGAATGGTGATGGTGGTAACAGTAGTTGTGGGGACAAAAAACCGTTCATACTGTGAAGACATTGACATCATCTGATCTGTGTTCCGTGAGAATAGAGCAGTCTTTTCAATATCGATAGGCCTTTGATCAAGAACTGAAAGCATTGGGTGAAGAAGTTGAAGCTGCACTGTAGCTATTAGTTAAAAACACAGATCCAAAATTTGATGGGACAGCAGTTAAGATGTTTCACAAATATAGTCAATGCTGGAAATTCTCCCAAGTCTCTGCCAGAAAATTTGGAATTTGCCTACTTGACCAGTGTACTGAAAGAAATCTACATTTGTGCACATTTCAAAAAATGTGATTCAACAGAATGCTGAAATTGCCTAATGCTATAATTAATATTACATGCAAATAAAGTTTTTCTGAAGAACATTTAAGCAATTTTAGATCAGTACTTCAACAGGGAACTGCTAGAAAAATTCAATCCATCTTTAGAAGAGCACATGCAATAAGGAATATCATTACTAAAGTACAAGGGACCTTGTATTAGAGCATCGGACAGCATAAAGCTGCTCACCTTCGTTTTATCAGCTATGCAAAGACATTCAACTGTGCAGGTCATAACAAATTGTGAATAGACATTCAAAATAGATTTCCAGAACACTTCCTGCTTTTGCAAAGTCTGCTCATAGAACAAGAGGCAATCATTCAAATATAATAAGGGGAAGCTGCATGGTTAAAATCAGGTAAATTGTGCACAAATGTTATACCCTTTTGCTCAACATGTTATATTTGTATGCAGAACAAATAATCCAAAAGGCTGGACTTCCCTGAAAAAGAATGTGATATCAGCATTAGGGAAAGACTCACTAACATGTAATATGCAGATGACACAACCTTTCTTGTTAAAAGAGTATATGAAGCAACTACTGGTAACGGTCCAGACATTCAGCATGGATTACACCTTAACACAAAGAAAACAAAAAATTGTCATGACTGCAGCAATGAGGCATCACAAGTTTAAAACTGAAAGATTTTAATTTACTTGGATCTTTAAGTAACACTCGTGGATTTAGAAATCAAGAAATCAAATGGCATATTGTACTGGGGAAAACCTACACTCTGAAAGACCTCTTCAAAGTGCTGAAAATCAAAAATAAATCTTTGAGAACTAAGTGACACTTGACCCAAGCCATAGTATTTTCAATCACCTCATATACTTATGAAAGATAGAGAATTAATGAGGAGGAGTGAAGGAGAATCTATGCATGTGAATTATTGTGTTGGCAAAGTATATAGAATATGTCATGGTACATTGCAGTGAATTACGTAATACAGCGCTTCTAGCAATAGTCTTTGAAACCCCCAACAAATAACTATCTTCCAGAGCAGGGGTTCTCAACCTGTGGATCACGACCCCTTTGGGGGTCAAATAACCCTTTCACAGGTGTCTTCCAATTCATAACAGTAGCAAAATGATAGTTATGACGTAGCAACAAAAATAATTTTATGGTTGGGGGTCACCGCAACATGAGGAACTGTATGAAAGGGTCGCGGCCTTAGGAAGGTTGAGAACCACTGTGAGTGTCTGGGTCAGAGAAATGGGGAAGCTATTGGATGATATCGTTTCACCGGCGAGTGATTGGCAACAATGTTCATTGCGATTGCCATCCTGCTGGGTATAAAAGAATCAGGCCAAAAGCAGAAAGGAGGCGGATTGATACTAGCAAAAGAGAAGTGTCAGGGGTCAAATTTGTCCTTTGTACACCAAGATCTCTGACCTTTGAACCTGCTTGGTTCGGGAGACTGCTAGGACACCAGAGGACAACAGAAGAGTGACAGCATTGCAATGAAGAGCCAGATCATGAGGCAGAACGGTGGACTTCATAGCTCTCTATGCAAGTAAACTTCAGTTTCAGGGAGGATCTGCCTAGTTGAGTAATAAGCCCAGGTACTTAATTTGGGGAGGGCTTGATTGGCTGGCCTATGAATGCTAAGGCTGAGCACCTTTGGGCATACCCTTTGTGTATTTACTGCCCACCTGGAAAGAGCTTTGCGGCATTGACTGAGAAAGGCAGAGGGCAACAGGCTATGTGGGTGAAGGGCAAAACCAAAAAGCGGCTTTGAGTTGTGTGAGAGAATATCTTCCTAGTCATCTAGGTCTAAGATTTTGCACTATTATCTTATCTCCATTTAAGAATAATCTCACTAAAGGAAATACAGTGTCTCTCTTCTAGCCCATAAAGCCCCAGATATTACAACACATGTTTGCCATGGTGTTCCACAAAAACCACTCTCAAAAGTACATGTGTGTGTATTGTCAGATATTCCTGAAAATGTTTTATTGCAGTAAGGGTGAAAAGGATAACATGGCCATGTAAAATTACATGTCAACAATGTCTACCCCTGCCAGTTCCGACACTGTGCCTTTCCCCAGTTGCTGGACTTTTGCGTCCCAGCCTGGATTGATTGTCTCTTCTCTTTCTGGAGATACTGGCTTTCTTCAGTAACTATATGATAGGAACTCCACAACAACTACTCAAACTTTTACTAAAAAAGCAATGTATACCTCCCCCAAAGCTATGTTCAGTTTTAATTACAAGCCTATGGAAAAATAATCAAAATGTTGTTGGAGGAAATAAATTGAGATGATCAACAGCCAAAGAGAAGGGCCATTCAGACCCTGAGAAATGTGTTAGGATCCTTATGAAGGAGATTCCGAAAGTTCGTGCAAGTGGAATGGAATGACAATGGAATGTTTCCGTGAACTTTCTGAAGCCTTCTCATACAAACAAGACTGAAAGCCATCGGAAAGTTTGAACTAGAGGAAGAAAATTACCTTTAACTTATGGCATATTTATGAGGTATTATTTTAGACACGGAGTGGAGCACTTCCTATGCAAGGAAATAAACATGAAAGGAAGGAACTGGAAACACAAGGAATCCAGGACAGATGGCTCCTTCAGGACCAGTGCTAAGAGTGGTGATACTGGGAGGATGGAGGGAAGGTGGGGTAGAAAGGGCGAACCGATTACAAGGATCTACATATAACCCCGTCCTTGGGGGGTGGACAACAGAAAAGTGGGTGAAGGGAGAAGACGGACAGTGTAAGATATGACAAAATGATAATAATTTATAAATTAGCAAGGGTTCATGAGGGAGGGGGAGGGGGAGGAAGGGGGAAATGAGGAGCTGATATTAAGGGTTCAAGTAGAAAGAAATGTTTGATAATGATGATGGCAACAAATGTAGAAATGTGCTTGACACAATGGATGGATGGATGGATGGATTGTGATAAGAATTGTACAAGTCCCCAATAAAATGATTAAAAAAAAGATGAAGAAGGCTATTGTGATAAAGCAGACAGGAGACAATGGAGCTTTGTGTAACTGTGAAAATTAGCATGAGATGGTGATAAGTAGTTAAATATATATGTTAAAGTATATGCCAACAATTGACTGTGTATGAAACACAGTGAAGTATGTGAAAAAAGAGATTTTCAAAGTTTGGGGGTTCTTCTAGAAGGATGGAGTTACTAATACTTGAGATAGGAACAGCTATAACGAGGCAAGTTTGAATAGTGGGTAATTCAAAAGCTTCATTTCAAACATATCGGACTTGCAATGTGTATTAGATATTCCAAAGAAGATGTTCAATCAAAAATTACATTCTTGAATTTGGAGTTAAGTGGAAACGTCCAGCCTGAAGTTTAAGAGGAAAAAACCTTACTGCCAATGAGTCAATACTGATTCATAGTGGCCTGATAGGACAGTGTAGAAATGCTCCTGACCATTTCCAAGGCTGTAACTGTTTATGGGAGTAGAAAGCCTCATCTTCCTCCCTCAGTGCATCTGGTGCTTTTGAACTGCTGAACTTTCAGTTAGTAGCCCAACTTGTAATCCTATGGAAACAGAAATATAGATAAGTTAAAAATCTAAAGATTACATGTGTTTTTTAAGGGATATGCATTTAAAAGCAAAAAGGCAATATCCTCAAATGATCACGTAGGGCGCTTAATATGTAGCTATTGGATAACAAGCGTATAGGGGAAGGATGAGGAGAAACTGGTATTCTAGAAGTCAAGGAAAGAGGGCTTCGAGAAGATATGAGTATCTGCTGCTAAAAGCAGATTGCTCAAAAGTTTAATAAAACGAAGAGGAAGGCTGAACCATTGCATTGTAAATGGTTGACCTTGATCCAAGCAGGATTAGTGGGATGACAGCACTGAAGATCTGATTGGAATACGTAAAAGGTAGAGTGAATATGAATGCATAGAATCAGTACACAAGATTTTTGAAGTTGTGACATAAATTATATAATGAATGGGATGAATGGCACCCTTAACTTATTTTGGTATAATAAGTTTCAGTTTTTTAAATTGGTCTTTCATCTTTGTTTTAGGGAAGATATTAGGGCATACTGGTATACTAATGCAGACAGTAAAGGAGAGAATGATTTGTTGTGGTTGTTCAATACAAGGCAACGATAGAATGAAGCACTTGAATGAGAAAAATATGACGGTGCTCACTTGTAATAATGGGTGTGTTAGATGCAAGTGAAATAAAAAGAGAGAATGAGTCGTCCATCACAGAGTTTAAATAGCACTTTACAGTTGTATATCAGGTTGGACATACTGTATAGTGTCATTCTTGTAAACAGATTCCAACAATCTTTTCTCATTGGGAAATGAAGTTGTGGAACGTCTGCTGAGGTCGCTTGTAGAGGTATAGGAAATGGTCAGCTTCAACTTCACAGCTGGCATTGATTCTTTGATGGGGAAAAGGAGAGGGAGACAGCTAGGCAAAGTGACTGTAGGACACACACCTCCTACAAACTGGTTGCCCTATAGCTGCATTGGCAATTGATTGGCATGTGGGGCGGGGCACTCAGATGCTGGAGCACTCAACACAATGCTTTCCTGCAAGGCTAGACCTGGATTTCCAGGGCCATTGAAGGCCGTTTTAGGAATTGGCATCTACTATAAGCCTTGTTTTTGTTTGTTGGTTGAATTTGTAGACAATCATGACTGAAATAAGCTTAACCTGCCAGGTAGTGAGCTTCAAATCATGCCACTCCATAACGAAGGTCATTGCTGATAGACAAGAAGAGAGTCAGTTGTTGAATTGCATAGTTTTCAAGGACTTTCTATGAACTCCAGCTGTAATTCCAAACTGGTATTTCAATAAGTCAGAAAGGACTTAAAATGGCCTATTTCCCCTGTTCTTTCTGACAATTTACTCTAAGTGCTGATTATTTTGTCAAGCCTTTTGAGCTCAAAGCTCTGACTATAATATCTGCAGCCTCTGATGGACTGTGGTGAGGATGGTAAGTGTTGGAAATGAAATGTCTTATTTATTTAAGGAAAAAGTTGAAAGTGAATCAGAGATTGCTCTGCTTCAGGAAAGATTAAGTGAATTCTAATAAGCAATAATCAAAAATTTTTATTTTAATATGGAATATCAAGTGTAGATAATCCCTACATACACAGAATGGAAAGATGACAAATGATGATTGGTTTATAGGATAAGAATGTTTCATATTTAGATGAAATAATTTCCTTCATATATATATTTTGAGAGGCTTAAAAACTTAACCCTGAAATTTGGGATCTTATCAAAATAAATTTTACCTCATTAGCCTTCTTAAATGCTTGATTTTGGCAGTTTATATTTTAATATACACAATAATTTAAATAAAATCAACTGAGAGCAAATAAATATTTAAATATTAGCTATCAATACATTTGAGATTGATCTTAAATGATTTAATGATATTTTCAATGTTAATTAATTCTAGGAGGAGAGCATTATTATTTTGTACAATGTATCAGTTATCCAACAAGACAAAATGCCTTGTCTTTATTTGTTATGAGATGTATGTTACAAAAGTACCCTAAACCTAATGTACGTATATTATGTGAGTGCAGCACTGTGAAGAGAAAAAAAGAAAGGGTGTGAGAAATTAAATATGATAAAATTAAAGATTTTTAAAACTTAAAAACTTGGACACTAACTATTTGGCAAGGAACTAGGAGCTAATAGTCAAACCATGTTAAATTTTTTTGCATATAAATATTGAACTTTGATTATTTATCATGAAATAACTCAGCAAAATGATGCTAACAAAAGTCAGTGGGTCCCTAAATCCAATCTCCAGTAGAGCTTTCATGTGAATTAGCCTTTATGATCAGCAATTGGTCACCCTCTAAACAAAGTAAGCATGTGCTCAAGGAATCAGTGAAACAGGGACAACAGTTGTCTGGTGGGACCTGAGGAAGAGAGTGGGAGGGAAGTGACAGGACACTAAATGAAACAGAGCCTCGCTTCAGAGTGTAAGAATATGCCCACGAGAAATAAAGTCCCCACCATACAATGAGGGCCTCACTTGCAAGGTTATTAAAATTATGGGCCCCTACCTACCTCTACTTCAGCCACCTTCATTGGTAGCTGTCCCCTATGATCCGCTCTCAGGTAATGAAAATGCATATCTCAATGGTTCTTTGAAAGTGTACTATTTCTAATAAATAAGAGGTGAGAGTGGGTTGTCCTATCTCAATATTTATCCAATTCACTACCAGAAACAACATGAGTAGATTTTGGGCAAAGATGGATTAGATTAATAGGTATCTGGTATGATTCCATAGTACGAGGGTTGGTGGGCATCAAAAAGCCCATGGAAAAATGGAATTAAATGATAAAGGATTTTTTCCCACAAACTCTTTGCACTTCCTCATAAAAGAAAAAATACAATGCATATTTCCCAATGTCGAAATTGCTTATGCGTGTTCCTGACTATAACAATCACTAACTGCACTCCAGAAAGCTCATTTATCTCACGTACAAAATTCAGGACCACTCAGTGGTAGCACAGTGATCCCAGAGACGTTCCATTCAGTATGGAGCTAGCTACACCATAACGAAGTCATTGAGAAAGTAGTATGAGTAAAAGAGATAATTCAATTAAATTATATTTTAAAGTATAAGATGTTATAGACGGAAGACCTATTTAAAATGAAAATTTAGTATGTTTTGTAATATTTATCTTCAGAACATTTCTTTTACATATAACATCCTTTCACTTGCCTGGGAACACCGGTGTTATACGGGGTTAAACATCGGACTGCTATCCTTACGGGCAGCATTTCAAACACATCAGCTTCTGTGTGAGAGTCATATGAGAGGTTTTATGTTCCAGGGAGAGGTTAAGTGCTGGACACACATAAAGCAGCTCGATTGTGTCCTGTAGGGTCACACAATGAGTCAGAATTGACTTGGTTGTGGATTTGGAGGTTTTTGTTTCATTTCTGATTGATATTTATAGCATTTATTACAAGGATCAAAACTGAGGTATGAGCTTTTTTAAAGCAAAAGTGGTGCAAGTTTTTTCTGTGTGTTGTAGAAGACCAACAGAATTTGACACTGATTATTGAAATAACTGAAGTTCATTGACATTTTCTTTCTGTTTGTTCTTTTGAATACATGCTATTCTTTTTGTAGAAAATGTGATCTAAAATAAAGGTCTTAGTGTCACATATCCACTAAGTGTTATAATCTAGGTCAATTCATTTCATTAAAATGGCATATATAATGTTGAAATTAGATGGCTAATATTATAATCACATTAGAAAAGAAGTTGACAGCATTAATCTTTCACACACACATATATGACTTCAAAAACATCACAAAAAAATCCAATGTTTCATGAAATTTTAATTTTATTTTTCCATTAATTTTTAAATACATAAGCAATTCGATATAGAAATAATTCTATATCGAAGATATCATATAAATGGGGGGAGAGCACCACCGATTATAATAGCATAGGACCCTCTGAAGCTTAAATTTGGCTCTGGTTAGGATTAACTGTTAGAGGTATTTCTATTATGATGTGGTATGTTGTCATTGTTAGGTGTCATCAGCCAGTTCTGACCCTGAGTGATCCTACACACAACAAAATGAAATACTACCCAGTCCTGGGCTATCCTTACCATTGCTCTTGTACTTTAGCCCATTGTTACAGCCACTGTGCCAATGGCCTTCCTCTCTGTGTCTGTCCTTCTACTGTGCCAAGCTTGAAGTCCTTCTCAGGGACTGGTCTCTTCTGACAGCATGTCCAAAGTATGTAAGATGAAGATATGTAGGTTACTGCAAAAAATCAATTTTGTTAAGATTGAAAATTTTAAAATGTTAGAATCTAAGGATGGAAAATCACTCACAAGGTATATAATTTTATAATCAGACATTTAAATAAAAATAATAACAAGTCTTATAAACTTTACTAATGAAAATGCTCATGTAAGCAGCATTTAAGAGCTCAAACCACATATTATATTGGGTGAATCTGTTGCAGAAGGAAGCTTAGAATCTTGAAAAGCAAGGAGGTTAGTTTGAGGATCAAAATGTGCCTGACCTACGACATGGTATTTTCATTTGCCTAATGTGTTACACATGGGATAGTTGGACATTGAATAAGGAAGACCAAAGAAGAATTGATGCATTTGGATTGTGGTGCTAGCAAGAAGTCTTGCCAGAATTCTCCTTAGAGGCAAAGATAATAAGACTTTGTCTTACATAGTTTGGATATGTTGTCAAAAGAGACCAGTTCCTGGAGAAGGACATCATGTTTGGAAAATTAGAGGGAAAACAAACTGACTCTTCAGATAAATTATGAAACCCAAAAGAGAAATATTGCTGAGGGAGGATCCCTAATGTCAAAAATTACAGAAACAATAGAGAATGGGTGTATGATTCATAGGAAACCAAACTGGTGGTAAATCTTATGGTCAGGGTCATTTCTTCCTTTGGTGACCAACAGACTTGTCTTTCTTATAGATAAATGGTGTATAAGAAGAGTGGTGCAAGAAGCCGTTGTGTGATGATGAGTTGCAATGTATGTAGTCTAACTCAAAAGGAAGGACTAAGAATGTGAGAGTATCTTCAACAATACTTTATTCTTCTATAGCTATATTTAGTGTGCTGTGTAATGAACATGGTAGGTGAAAACAAAACTGTGAACACTGCTTTTTCCTTACACTGTCATCATTTTCTATTTCTCCAACACAATTGGGCAACTATGCATTTCAAAGCCATACATGAGAACAGATGGAATATAGGTATTCTGAGATTTGATAGGAAGGAGAATTTTTGAAGTAAGTTAGAAAAATGATATTCAAATAAAAATAGATAAATATCACATATCACGACTTTGTGATATCATTCAAGAGATCTATATTAATGTCAATGTGTAGAATTGGAATTGTGTTACCACATGCTGAATTTGTATTAAGATAAATCGGTAAAGAAGTCAATTTTTTTCAGGGTGTTAAATAATCAGTTGGGAATTGGTGTTGAGAAGCATGAGGTTTAAAACCAGATTCAATTGAGCATAAAAAATTTATTTTTCTAATGTGATTTTTTTGTTTGTTTCTTATCCCAGATTTTCACATTCATTATAGTACTTTGTCTTCTCAAGCTACCATTTAATTTTTTTCTTAGTTCTTCGTTGTTTTTTCTATTTGCTTTACATGCTTTATAGCAGCGGTTTTCAACCTGTGAGTTGCAACCCCTTTGGGGGGGTGTGTGTCAAACGACCCATTCACAGTGGGCGCCCGATTTATAACAGTAGTAAAATTACAGTTAAGAGGCAACAAAAATAATGTTATGGTTGGGGGTCACCCCAACATGAGGAACTCTAGTAAAGGGTCGCGGCACTAGGAAGGTTGAAAACTACTGCTCGAGAGTAAATACTTTTCAGAACCTCTTCTGACATTAACTGTGGTCTTTCCTGTCTTTTTAATAACCTTTCCTTTATTCATGTATAATGTTCTTGCTTCTTCCAGAAATTCATCTGATCTTTGGTCACTAATGTACAGTGCATCAAATCTGCTCTTGAGAGGGTCTCTAAATTTAGATAGGATAGAGTCAAGGTCATAGTTTGACTCTCATGGACGTGCTGTTTTATTTTCCTTCAGCTTCGACCTGATCTTGCATCTGAGTAACTGGTGGTTAGAATCAAAGGTAGATATCCCTAATTAGGAGCCATATTTTAAATAAGCAAATCTGAATTTTTTGTCCATGTTGTTTATCTGCATTTTTCCCATAAGCAATAACCCAGCCACCCAAGATGATTCACCATACCATCTAATAACCCTGTGTCTGCACTACCTGGCTACGGTGGTGATTGACAACAGTTAACAAGGGTGGAAATATGCTAATGAGGTTATTTTCTCACCAATCCAGTCACCGATTATCTTTAAACTTCTTCACTATAAGATCCTATGATCATCCTGTGTTTTTTTTAAGAGAGTCTATCAAGATTACCCCTTTGGGATCCCAAAAATAAGAGGCTTACTCAGATTCCAAATATAGGAAAGCAAGTCGGCAATCATTTTCTTTTTCTCTTTTTACTTTTGCAGTTGTAACAGTTTTATTTATATATAATTCACATATCATATATTTCAATGGTTTAAACATATGAAAATAGATGTGCAAATATAACCATAATCAATTTTAGCATATTTTCCTCTTTCTTGAATTTATGTAATTAGGCCCCCATGTCCTCCCAACCTCCCCTGCCATGCCATCAAGAAATAATCCAGTTACTAGATTTACCTGTCCTGGATTTCATACACAGAAAAACATACCAGCACACACGCACACGCACACGCACACACACACACACACACACACACACACACACACGCACACACACACACACACACATCAACAAAATATAACAGAAAAAAAAACACTCAACTGAAAATAAAGCAGAAAAAATACTAAAAAGTAGGACAGATTTGTGGTAGTTACATAATCTGATGTCAACTTGAGACTATTGTGAAGGGGTCAAGTTTAGCCTGTTAATCAGGTCACATGTTAATGACCTAATTTGGATGTGCAATGGAAATAAATAGCTCACTGGAGGCCAGACACACTCTGCCTGTGAGACATTCCTCTTGACAAGCCAGATGGAGCTAGGCTGATAAAGCTTGATCCCTGGAGCTGGAGGAGCCACATGGAGACCCATACCAGCACTGAGAGGCTTCCCCCACCACTGGATCCACAAGACTTTCCTCCCACTGGCCTGTGATCTTCCTGCATTCTGTGTCATTACATGTGCTACATGAGTCCCAAGAGGAATTTACAGACTTGGATCGGACATATAGTATCAAACTTGATCTGGACTGGGCTGGGATGTTTTCTTAATTTACAATTACTCTTTTTTGTAAAGCTCTTTCTTATACACATATGAGTATCTATGATTTTTTTTTCTCTAGTCCACCCAGACTAACACAGATTTAAAATGGGTTAAAAAAGAAATCTGATGATAAGGTTAAATTAACTGCATCTGCAGTAATCTACTTTTCAGTGTGCCTATTTTATAGCAAGGCTATTCCACCTCATTGATCTATGGTTAGAGGGTATTCACCAGAGGATTTTTTTTGTTGTTGTTATCATTGTTCTTTTTCCAGCAATTTATTGGCGCATAATTCACATATCATATAATTGAACAGTTCAATCATTCAATCTCATCATGGGGAGTTGTACAATCACCACCACATCTAGCTTAGAGCCTTCCCCTAGTCCCCATGGTTATACCAACTTTAAACCAACTTCTGCAACCATGATCAGTTCTAGTGCTCCCCCCACCTCCCAAATTCATTGTTTACTCCTGAAATCCCCTTTCTCTCCATATTACCTATCCTCCACCCCTGCATTCCCCATAACACTTTGTATCAGTTATTATCATTATATATCCATTCATCCGGTGCTTCACAGCTAGGAAATCCAACAGAAGACCATGAAAGATAAACTGAACTAATGTGATAAGGCTAAAATGATATTACTATAAAGACAAAAATACAAATGATGAGTAAGAGGGAGAAGACCCCACCCCACTCCCACCCCCCATCAACATTCAGAAAGCCAGGGAAGAAATTTCTGTCATGGGACATCTAAGAGATAATTGCACCTGGTACAAATTGAGATTACATCTGTAGGGTTGACAACTAGCCTGGTATGAAGTTCAGTCCCACACAATTAGGATTAAAATAGTCTCTGCCTGATAAGGCTGTCCAGGGCTCTTGCCTTTGGCTAAAGCAGATCTGCCAGCAGTTTGGCCTTTCTAGACACTCTGCAGATGGGTTTTGGGCTCCCACTGTCCTCCTTAGCCTTCTCCAAATTGGGTGTTCAAAATGTTAGCTCTGATACTATTCTCTTCACCATATTTGAGTTTTGTAATTGTCATCTTGGATTACGCAAGCTGGTTTGCTTCTTCTGTGTGGACTTAGTTGGCTTCTGCTTTTTTGAATACAACCCACCATGAGGACCCTGCTTCTGAATTTGTGGCTTTCACTCTGTCATCAATAGCCTTCTGCAAACCAGATGCTCAGAAATTAAGCTCTGATACCATTCCCTCCTCCAACTTTATAATTTATTATTTACAATCTTGGAATCATACAGATAGATGTGCTTTCTCTGTGTGGACATAGGTGCTTTATTCACTTGTTTTAGGACAAGCCTTTTAGATCCCAAATGACATTCCATCTGATAGCTGGCATCACCTAATTCATCACATTTTGCTATAACAGCTACACCTTCAGTAATTTCTTTATGACTTAATAAACCATAAACTACCGTGGTCTATTATCTGTTGGATGTCTAATCCCAAACAGAGCACCTATTGCATAGTGGCTTACCATATGTGTGGTTGAGTTTGTGGTCATAATTTCTTTAGAAGAATTAATATCAGACTAGTCCTAAGGAATCAGAGATTAAAGATGTCTCAAATGTCCAAACTTTCAAAGATGTGATTCTGATTGATTGTCTGCCACCCCACCCCCCACCTCGCTCTCTCCTTGAGTATATTCTCTCATATCTCTGGGTTCTATGATTCAAAACAAAATTCCAGAGAAGCTCACAAAACTTGAGGGAATGTGTCACATGGTAGTGAGTGTCATTCAAGACCAAATGCAAAGGGCCCAAATGCAGGATCAAGAGCCAGAAGCCAAAATGCATGAAAGTCATAGCAGCTCTTGCTTCTACCAAAACTTGGTCAGTAAATAGATATAGGACTTTCCAGGAGATGTGTAGTGTGTAAGAACTATGCAATGGTACCAATATATGTATTTCACCCATAGAAAACAAAGGATGGTTCCTTAAGTCACTCCGTCTAGTAAAATTTTAACGGTGTGCTCCCAAAGAAAAGGGTGTGACTGGATTCACACCATCTACTAAAGTCAGATCCCACATGATTCCCATTCATTAGTATAGTACAGGACACCCAAATTGGGATTATAATTATGGAGTCCAGAATTATAATACATAAGGAATTGTGGCTACAAAAGCCATATTAATGCCTGACAACACAATTATATTGCATTTAACTGAGTCATGTTATTAATCCATAAAGAAGACTTCTATTTTCAGATGAGTCCATCAACAGCATAGGCCATTTGCTTTACAAACTAAAAATGGAAAGAAAAAAAAAAAAACAGTAACTCCAGATTATTCACTGTGACTCTTAAATTGAATTTTCTGTGAAATCTAAGTCTTTTTCAAAGTATGATTTATGTTGTTATTTTTTGACATTTTGACAGATAAACAAAGTGACCATAAGTCACATTTTTCACATATGTGAGAAGCCATTGAATCAAACTCCTTCATTTTGTAGACTAGAAAATGCCCTTGATTAAATCAATCAATAAATAATAGAGAGCCACAATTTCTGTAAGTGAAGTAAAGGCGAGGAGGCAGCCAATCAATTTAGTTTAAAGGATGATGAATTGATAGATTATTGTTTTTAAGTTAAATCCAGAAGTTATTCATGTCTTTGAACTACAAATGACCCAGTCTCCTTTGGTGTTTAGTACTTAACCTTGGAATTTCCAACTAGTGTGTAACTTGGGCTTGAATTGTGTTTATGAGGACTGGTGGGCACCAGATATTCACCAATTAAAAAAAACCAACTTTGACTTATTTGCCAAGGAACCAGATTAAAAATCATGTTTTTATTTAGATTCCTTCTCTATCATTTCCACTTTTGTGCTGTAAATAGCAAGTGTTATGGTGTCTTTCCAGTTAGCTACCATATCTCATGCCGTCATAATTTGCTCCTTAAGCATTTATTGATTTGAATATAAAGTCATTCCTTCTTGAGAAATGCAGTTTTATTACTTCTGAGGTAAAGAAATAATGGTTTCCTTGCTGTTCCAGCAAAAGATCCACATGAAGGAATAGGTGAGAAGGTAATATATATTGGTCGAGTGTGTAGGTGTCCAAAATCAAAACAAGAATCAGAAAATAAAATTCGATTCTGGAGAAGGTTTGATTCAGGGCTACGACTCAGAAGTGGATTAACAATTCATACCTTTAATTCCACATTTTTATACTCTGAGAACTATTCTGATCTCAACTAATGAATAGTTTCAGTCTTGCTAATGGATGACGCCATGAACAGTGAAGATGACTTAACATGACAACTAAGTTCTGTCATTTCCTCGTAGTGGGGACACTGATGTATTAGCCATCACTGGAGACAAGTGGAAATTACTGGGCTAAAATCATTTCAGTTAAACACATCATTCTTTTGAGAGAAATTCACCGAGCTTGTGAGGACTTCAACGTTTTAAGTTGTTAAAAAATGTGAAAAGAAAGTAAATTAACTCCTGTTCAACTCAACTGTCTCGAGTGACTTAATACTTTTCAGTCTAGAACATCTTCAGGGTGCTCTAATTTTGCATAGCTTGCTCGACTTCTATGTAACACTAGGATCTCAAATTTAGTAAATTACATACACCTATTTATTGTTTACTGTTTTGTTGTGAAGACCCACAGCTTAGCAGTGCCATTATCTCATCAGAGTCACAAGGATATGATCATGATGTCAAACACTTTGATGGTCTCATCTCGAGATTTGGCTGATGATAAATATTTTTGGAAGTATATACGTTTATGGAAAGAATTTAGTTCCATATTTTCTATTGCACTAAAAGCCTCAGTTTCTTGATGGCTATCAGCTATTGGTTGTCCCCAGGTATTTCCCGCATGGGCCTTCTCAATGTGGCGCATGCCCTATCAAAGACAACAAAGAGAGTATCCCAGCACAGTGGGTAACCTATGTTACTTAATCACAGCTGTGACACCCTATCACTTTTGTTGTGTCCTATTGATTGGTTGGAAGGAGATATCAGACCCTATCCAAACATAAGGGTAGACGGTAAAACGGGATTGGGTAGGAGGAGGTAACAGTAATTTAGAGCTGTTTTAGAGTCTCTCCACCACACCTGTCCATTGACTGCTTCCATGGCTTTTCCCTGGATGATGGCTCTAAACTGAGGGTGCCAAGAACCATCAAACTTCATTAACAAAGTGATTACTTTTCAATTATTATTTTCTCACTGGTTCTCAGATATACGTATCATGGATAAGCAAAATTTAGTTGGTAAAGAATTGAAGAGAAAGAAAAAGAACATGAATATGGAATTGTCAACTGTTATTTTGAGAAAATGTATGAAACAAAAAAAAAGTTATACTATTTTAAATACAAAATAGTTAAATATCAAATGAAGCAAGGGATCTAAATCTCAAAGAACTGGATGAATATGTTTTATTTAAAATAATCGGATTTTCTTTTTTCCCCCACTAAAACCAGTGAAAGGTTGTTCATTGCAGTTTATTTATTTCTTGATTGACATTTAGGAACAGTGAGAATTATTTTTCTGTTGATTTCTGATGTATAATTTGCTTAACTATTATTGAAACAGACTTGGTTTACTATTTAAGTGCAGGACAAAATGAAACTTTTAAATAAGGTTAAAAAGAAAAAAAACTTCCAAAAGAAATAGTTGGACTACACAGCAGATAACAAACAAACAAACAAAAAAATTAAAGCAGACAGTAGGGCACCAAATCTGAATCTCAGGTCTTCCCCCAACAAGACATCAAATATGCTAATACAGATGGCAATCAGTCAAAGAGAATGCATGGCTCCAATTGAGAAGAGGTTACTTTTCCCTAAGACTTTAATTCAATCAGCATTTGGCCTTGATGTTCTTCTGGGAAGAGCTCTTATCTTCATTTCCATTTTCTACCATTTAAAGTAATGTGTTTACAGCATAGGGATTCTACATATTAGGAGAGTGATAGTCACCTAATAAGTATGTACCATGGTTACAGAAAAAGAACTCTAGGAAATAAACTGACAAAGTGTCTTAAAAGTGGAATTAGACATCAAACAATAGCCTCAGACATAAACAATGGACTACGATGTGAGGATTGGCCAGCCTCTCCTTCTGTTATACATAGGGTTGCTATGATTTGGAACAGACTCAAAGGCACCTAGAAAGAATAACACTGAGGCTATTGGTTGTCTTGCTCAGGGGGAATTGGGTGGTTAAAAGGAGAAATGTAGGATATGTGATCAGGTACGATGTTACCCCCAGGCATGCATGTGTGGTTTCTGTACATCTTAAAATAGAGCAGAGTGTGGAAATTTCAAGTAGAGAAAGATTGAATGGTGAAAATGATGGCAATATTATGTCTCTTTGTTTTTTAATCTGCTTTATAAGGTATTATGATAATTTATCTAAAGGTAAAGCATCCTTTTTGTTCATAATATATTCTATCAGCCAAATACTAAGTGGACACCTGCCCCTCCCCCCAGAAGAATTTATTCCAAAGGATGACATTGAATCTGCAGCTCCAGAAGAGGGACATATCTGATCGGAGCACACAGGAGCAGATGAAGCGGGAGGAGGAGAGAGTGGAGCACATCCTGGCCCACCAGGCTGTGAGGACGATGTTCCCAATTAGAGCAGCCAGTCCACAGAGAGGACCACATGGCCTGTGCCACTATGAGACAAGACACCCCTCACTGACCCATAGTCCTACAGGGGACAACACCAGAGACACAGTGTGGGAATTGAGCCCAATCTGATACCGCCACACTGAGGCAAAACACTAAGGGGGTGCAACAGAACAGCAAGTAAATGGAGCAGCGAGGTCCCCAGGGAATGCTGAGGTAGACTTTGGGTCCAGGGCGTGGTGCCCCAACAGACTGGACTGGAAAACACCCCTAAAGGCCAACAAACGATCCTTGAACTAACTACAAGCTTTTCATTCTTGCTGTGTTTTGTTTTGTTCTTTGTCAGTGGTTTGTTGTTGTTGTTGTTTTGTTGTATATTGTTGCTTGGTTTTGCTCTGTCTTGCTTTTGTGCATGTTATTATCTCTGCAGGTCTGTCTAACAAACCCAGAGACAAGGGGTCAACAAGTGATCCAAATTGGTGGTGAGGTGGGTATGGGAAGCCTGGTAGGGCATTATCAATGGTAATGTAACAAAGAGGAATTGCTAAAACCCTGGTGGAGACTGAGCATGATAGTGGGACAGGAGGAAAGTCAAGGGAAATAGAGGAAAGAGCTGGGAGGCAAAAGGCATTTATAGAGATCTAGATAAAGGCATGTACATATGTAAATATATTTATATATGAGGATGGGGAAATAGATCTGTGTGCATATATTTATAGATTTAGCATTAAGGTAGCAGAAGGACATTGGGCCTCCAATCAAGTACTCCCTTAATGCAAGAATAATTTCTTCTATTAAATTGGCATTCTATGATGCTCACCTTCTCAACCCAACCGCTAAAGACGAAGCGGGTGAATAAACAAATATGGTGAAGAAAGCTGATGGTGCCCAGCTATCAAAAGGTATAGTGTCTAGGGTCTTAAAGGTTTGAAGGTAAACAAGTGGCCATATAGCTCAGAAGCAACAAAGTCCACATGGGAGAACATGCCAGCCTGTGTGATCACGAGGTGCCAAAGTGATCAGTTATCAGGCATCAAAGCACAAAAAATCATATATTTGTGTGCTCACCTCCATGATATGATCGCTGAAGACAAATGGGTGTATAAGCAAATGTGGCAAAGAAAGCTGATGGTGCCCAGCTATCAAAATGTATAGCATCTGGGGTCTTAAAGGCTTGAAGGTAAACAAGCAGACATCTAGCTCAGAAGCAACAAAGCCCACATGGAAGAAGCACACCAGCCTGTGCAATCACAAGGTGTCGAAGGGATCATCAGAACAAGGTATAAGGCATCATCAGAACAAAAAATCTTACCATAGTGAATGAGAGGGGGAGTGTGTAGTGGAGACCCAAAGCCCATTTGTAGGCCACTGGAGATCCCCTTGCAGAGGGATCTCTGGGAGGAGACGAGCCAGTCAGGGTGCGATGTAGCAACAATGCAAAATACAACTTTCCTCTAGTTCCTAAATGCCTCCCCCCCACCCCCCGCCCACTATCATGATCCGAATTTTACCTTGCAAGTCTGGCTAGATCAGAGGATGTACAGATAGGAACTGGAAACACATGGAATCCAGGGCGGATGATCCCTTCAGGACCAGTGGTGTGAGCGGTGATACTGGAAGCGTAGAGGGAGAGTGGGTTGGAAAGAGGGAACCGATTACAAGGATCTACATGTAACCTCCTCCCTGGGGGATGGACAAGAGAAAAGTGGGTGAAGGGAGACATTGGACAGGGTGGATGTGACAAAATAATAATTTATAAATTATCAAGGGCTCATGAGGGAGTGGGGAGCGGGGAGACAGGGGAAAAATGAGGACCTGATGCCAGGGGCTTAAGTAGAGAGCAAATGTTTTGAGAATGATGAGGGCAATGAATGTACAAATGTGCTTTACACAATTGATGTATGGATGGATTGTGATAAGAGTTGTATGAGCCCCTAATAACACAATAAATATGTATATATATTCTATCAGATGCTAAAGAGTGTTATACTATGAAACTCCGAAGAAGGAACAGGAGCAAGGTACAATGGTAGAGAGGTTGCGGTTTTAGAATGAAGGCAAAGGTGGGATTTAATGGAGACCCAAGAGGCAAGAGAAATGTAACTAGAGAATCTCTCCTGTGAGACAAATAAACCATAAGACATGTCTTACTTGGTGGTGGTTGCTGGTTAGTCCAGAATCAAAAGGTCAGGGAGTGGTGAGCCAAAGGATGTAAAAAATGTCCACAAGTCACAGCAGGCCTCCTTGCTTCTCCCCAGGCTCAGTCAGAAAGAGAGGTGCGGTTTTTCAGGTGTGGAAGAATGGTACAGTGGTTCCAGCATCTAGACCCCACACCGAGAAACAAAGGATGATGTCTTGCACCCCTCTAGTAAGGTCTTCAAGAGAACCCTAAGGAGCAAAGAGTGTGGGTTGGTTCAAACCCTTTACTGAGAGAGAGTGTAAAGATGCCCCCAAGAAAAAGAATGTGACTTATTTCCACTCTCTACTAACATTCTTAATCCATTCCAGTAGATGTTAAAATATGCTATACTATTAACCTGAGATGAAGGAATAAGAGAAAGATCAGTGGTAGAGAGATTACTGTTTTAGAGTGAAAGAGAAGGCGGGATTTAATAGAGACCACAGAACCAAGAGAAATTTAACTAGAAATGCTCTCTTGTTAGAAAAAAAATACATGAAGGGTCACAGCATCTTAAAGGAAATGCAGGGAAATCCAGGAGAATGAAATCCACCCTGAAGAGTATACTTTGGCAAGATATTATAGGGATCAATAAAAAGATCTGTAAAGGCCTCTCAGTAACTAGGTATTTAGACTTCATTTTTCAAGGGCATAATTTATTGAGCATCACTGTATTTGGTAGTTTTTATATATTAACAGGTACCTAGGTCACACAATAGAAGTCCTGATGGCTTAATGGTTACAAGTTGGGACACTAACCACTTGGTGAACAATTAGAAGCCATTAATTATTCCAAGAAAGATGAAGCTGTCCTATAATGATTTATCATCTCAGAATTTCACAGGCGAGTTTTCACGGTCCTATGTTAGGGATAAGTGTTGATTCATTGGCAGTAACCTTTTTCTTTTGGAGACCACATTGCCACTGTTCATAGTTACGTAGTTTACAGCTAAAGAAACCAAAACTGAGATATTTTAATTATTTCCTTCATGGTTATAGAATTATCTATAAAATGATGGAACTATGTTTCAAAATTTGTTTTGACTAATTCCAATCATTATAACTTCTCTACACTTCCCGATAATTCCTCCCAGAATATCTGCTAATTTGAGTGCAATTTTGATTAAGGTCAAAGGTGGTGATAGAAATTAACATGTATAAGATCAATTATCCCTACATCCACAATGTTTTCTCTGTGAATGAATCATCCCCGATGGGCTGTTAGAAGATTTTCTTTAATTCATTAAACTAATAGTTGTGGTTGTCAACCATGTACCAGACATGGTAGTAAGTACTGACCAGACAAACAAAATAAAGGTTTTGTCCTTTTAAACCTTCTGTCATGTAGTTCCTGTCATTCTGTCCTTGACTGATACTGCCTGGATAACTGACATCCCAGTCTTAGTGCCTAAAATTTTCCCCGACAGCTACTGAAGCACTCTGCCATTGCCCTCCAGAAGTAGCTTCCAGTTTAAGTCAAGAGCACCCTCCTTTATTCAGATACCCAAGAACACGTTCAATGGAATCTTTGATTTCTGAACCATCCACTCCAGCCATCATACATACAATCTAATGGAAATGGTGTCATGTCTAAAAGCAAAAGCGATCTCACTTTGGCTCCTCTTTTGCCAGGCCCAAAACACCATCACGTTTCACCTGAACTGCTGAAAGAACATTTTCCCAAACATTCTCTTCATTTTCATTTTCTTTACTATCTAATCCATTTTAAAACTGTTACTGAGTTCATTGAGTTGACTTTTCAAAACTTACATTTACCTTTGATATTCACTATTTTAATCTTTTCATTAGATGTCTATTTCTGTTAGTATAAACTGTATATGTTTTTATTGGATTGTGGAGTACTGTCTAACACCTTTCTAACTCTTTAAACTCATGTGTTAATCTGGGTACTTTTATAGAAACAAATTCACAGAACCTCATGTAGAAGAGAAAGTTTTATATAAAGGTTAAGTGCATATCAAGAAAACATCCCAACCCAGTGCTGCCCAAACCCACAAGTCCAACATTAACCCATATGTCCGACACCAATCCACAAAGTCTTTCTCCATCTCACAAAACACACACAACCATGCTGACTTCAGGAGGAAAGCCGAGTCAGTGAATGTGTAAGCATCTCAGCGCTGGCAGAGGTCTCCACACGGCTGCTCCAGCACCCAGAGCTGCATCAGGGTAGGTCCATGTGGCTTCTGCTGCGGGATGTCTTGCAGGAAGTGAGCCTTGCCAGCTGAAGCAGGGAACTGCTAAGGCAGCTGCACCTGGTCCGACCATCACAAAGCAAGAGACTAGAGAACTAGAAAGGTCAGGCTCACCAAGCCATTTATCTCTGTGCCCTTCAATTAACCCCATATGTGTTTATCGGCCAGGTTGGCACAATAAACTAACTACCGCAATGCACCTCATATTAATATAATTACCTTGCTTATAGTGGTTTAGTTACTCTGTTTATTTGTTTACTTGATAATCCAAAAAGCTGAGACATGTCTTGTAGGCTTTGTTTTATCTGCCTCGGGCACTCTTCTCCAAGCAAGTTTCATTCGCATCTTGTTCTCTCCAGTGTCCATAGTATTTAGTATAGTGTATAGCACTGAGAAGGAGTTTTAGCATGTAAAGATTGAATGAATAAGAGTTCAATATTTTTCATTTTCTATAATGGCCCTTTCTTAATACACATAAATGGCCTATTAGACGTGAATAGAATGCAGAATGTTACACAGTAACATCCAAGGGTCTTCTCAAATGGTCAACAATATCTATTTTTAAAAATTCATTAAAGAGAATTTAAAATTAAACTGAAAATCTTATTTTCAACTATCTTTTAAAAAACATATTCTAAATATATTGTGCTTGGTTATTAAAATGGCAGTTTACTCAGTCCCTCATTTATTTGACTTTTCACTTGCTATTCATACTTTCATTAAAAGCAAAGGTCAAAAAAGAGAAGTATTTATCCTGCTGCCAAAGATTTTCACGTGAAGTAGAGAAGTAATGGCAGTGACCAAAATAATTTGAAGTTTAAAGCTGAAAGGATGGACAGTCGACTGATAAAAGTGATTTAGGAGATCAGAAAGAAGAGAGGAAATTCTAGATAAGAAATGGGGATTAGCTGCATAATTTGACCTTAGACAACAAATAAAGAAAAAAACAGAGATTGGAAGTGGTAGTGGTGGTATGTATTCTATCTAGAAAAGTACTCCATAGTATATATGGAGTATATACTATTTGTGTATATATATGGATCATATACTATATATGGATTATATACTATATATGTGGATTATATACTACATATATAATCCATATGTACCTTCATAGTATATGTGGAGAATTGGTGTGTGTGTGTGTGTGTGTGTGTGTGTGTGTGTGTATATATATATATATATTCTCCATTGTCATTGAGTCCATTCCAACTTATATGATGGAAGAAAACCGCCTCACAAGGTTTCAGAGGCTGTGCATATTGACAGAGGCAGATTGCTATACCTTTCTGTGAAGCCACAGGAAAGATTGAAACCACCAACCCTTCAGTTTGTAACTGACTGCTTTAACCACTGTGCAACATGGGCAGATGCGCTCTCACCCTGGCTGTTTAAAAACAAACAAACAACAACAAAAACTACTGAGAAGATACTACGCTATTTCAAAAGTTTCAAATGACATCCTTACATAACTGCCAGGTCTTTGATAATCATGACCCAATCACACGATCACAGAAAGTTAACCATTACAACCAATATTACTGTCACCTCACACATCATGTTTATTATTTCCAGACATATAGCATCAATCACAAAATAGTAGATTTTTTTTGAAATGTGAAATGATGGATCACTTGATACTTGCTAAGTAAAGCACAGGTGTGTAGGCACACTCACGCATATGTGTGTATGTGTGTTCACAATATCCCAACAAAGGGAACACCTGGAGAAAAAATACACTGGGTGGAAAGTTTTTTTTGTTTTTGTGGAACATAGGACATTTCAAAGCAAATAGTGAAAAAAGATAAACAAACGAGGATTTAAAACATTATACACAGCCCTTATATTGCAATATAATTCATTTTACTTTTTGTAATTTTTTAATATTATTTTTTCATGGAAATAAATGAGGAGTCTACAACATATTTATGGAAGAATGAAAATATAATATATTATAAAACTGATTTTTGCTCTGTAAACTTTAACCCATATTACAATAAAAAGGTTTTTTAAAAGATAATGGAATTTTTCAGTGAATTTTTAAAGTACCTTCATATTTCATATATATGGAATTCACCATTTTGAAATGTGAAAGTTAGTGATTTCTAGTTTCTTCACAAGGTTTTACAACTCTCACCACCTCCTAATTCTAAATAATTCCATTACCCCCCAAAGAAAATCCATACTAATCACTGTCTATCTTCTGGCAACCAATAATATAGCTTCCACCCTATGGTTTATCAGTTCTGAATGCTTCTTATAACATTGCTCTCCAGAGTACAATAAACTAACCTGTTTCTCTGTAATAATAGAAGAATTAAAAGTATCAGGAATAGGATGAGGATAGGAAATGCATTCCTAAGAGCCTCCAGGAACACCCACTTTCTTTGCCCTGAGAGCAAAAGCCATGGATGGTGACTGGTAGTGTCCTGGGTTCTGCCTTGGGCTGGTAGCCACAAGGTCAGTGGTTGGAAACCATCAGTTGTTCCTTGGGAGAAAGATGAGCCTTTCTGATTCATAGAGTTTCAATCTTGGAAACCTACAGGGGCAGTTTGACCCTGTCCTAAAGGGCTGCTATGAGTTGGAATTGATTCAACGCCAGTGAGACATCTCAACAACAAAATTTGGAACCATACAATACAGAGCTCTTTGTGATGAGCTTCTATCATTCCGCATGTTTACAAGGCAGCATCTGTCAGTACTTCCTATCTTTTTGTTGATTAATATTCTATTATACTATAATTTGGCCATTCATTCATCAGTTGATGATCATTTGGGTTGTTTCCAATATTTTACCATTGTGAATAATGCTGTGATGAACATTTGTGTGCACGCTTTTGCAAGAATATATGCGTACAATTTTGGGCTGCATATAACTAGAAGTATGTTGTGAATACACAGATCAAATGGAATGAGCCTGTTCCTTATTGGGTGTGAATGTCAGTAGTGATTACAACATACATAAGCCAAGAGGGAGAACGCATTTTAGCTCTTATATAATGAGGCTTTCTAGGGAAGCACAGGTCTTAGAAACCAAAGTCAGATCTTGGTATTAATTTGATTCCTCTAGCCATCCTATTAAGAGAGGAGAACTGCCTCTTTTGGGTTTCTGAGGTTGTAAATCTTTATAGGATCAAAAACCTTCATGTTTCTTCACCACAGTGGCTGGTGGGTTCAAATTGCTGAACTTGGGGTTAGCAGAACAACTGGTAACCCACTTTGCCACCAGAACTCAGGTAGTAATTAATACATGAGTGTGAGTGTACCAATGAGAGGACCCTAGTGTAAGGTGGCTGTTAAAATAGGGAGGGTGAAATAGGGAGTGTTTTTGGAGTCCAAGAAGTGGCTGATGTGAGTTGTGTTCCATCCATGCTGAAAAAGAGAATATTCAGATATGCTTTTTAAACTGTGAAGAAATAGACTAATCTCAAAATTTATGAGCAAACATAGAAAATTCAAGTTAGACTTTTTAATGTACAATTTAAATGCTGTGCCATTGATTGCTGTTGGTTACTTTTCTGAGGAACTACCAAACTTTTTTCTACAGTGCCTTTTTGTGATTCCCGCTAGTAAAGTCTTTGGTGTCTAATTACGCTTGCTCTTTGCTGTTGGCTTTGGTGATGTTCTTTCTGTCTGTCTTTTAATAGCCATTGGACTGCCTTTGTTGATTTGATTTGTAGTTCCCTAATTAATGGTGGTGAGAATATTTTTGTTTTTACTGAGGATTTTTCGCTTTTTTTGTTGTTTGTTTGTTTCTGGAAATCCATATACACATCCTTTCAGTAGGTTTCAACTAGTTTATTTGTCTCAATATTAAGTTCTGAGGTGGTTTGGTATATTCTAGATCCTAAACCGTTATATATAATCAGCTTTACAATTTGCACATATTTTCTCCAGTTTTGCAGACTGGAGCTTCAACTTCTTGACTGTGCCCTGGGGCACACACATTGGTGTGGATGAAATCTGGCTTATCTGGTTCTTCTTTGGTCACTTGTGTTTTTGATGCTACATCTAAAAAACGTTTGCCCAAATCAGGGTCTTGTAGTTTTATTCTGATATAGTCTTCAAATTGTCTTATGGTTTTACTTACCTTTAAGTCTTCGAGGTATTTTTAATATTTTTATTGTTTTTGAATAAGGCTTGAAGTGCTGTACAGATTTCTTATTTTTCACATGAGTATTCAAAACCTGGTCACTCTTGATATCAACAAAGGTTATCTTTTCAATTTGTAGATATTATTGTTTGTGATAATCTGGGAAATGCCTGATTATATGGATGATCCTTTAATATCCATTGAATGGAAGTCATTTATAAAGTATGTTATTTTGATTGCTTCTATAGCCCTGGAATATTAGCTGCTTAGACAACCACTTTTTCTACATTTTAGTAAGAAGGGTGGGGCAGTAGCTTTATTGTTTGGCCCACATTACATCCTGAAACAACGTTATCATTTTATAAGAATCCCTGCTCCCAGCAATGGCCAGCAAGCAGTGAATAATGAAGTTTAGTTAGGAACAGAAGCTGGGTGTTTGGCTAGTCTCCCTCCCAATTCAGGATTTATTTTGCACATTGGTCACACTCAACATGTGTACAATTCACATTCTTATTGAAACAAATAAGACAGATTGATAAGCCAGAGATTAAAAAAGAAAAGATTCTCTAGGGTACTTTATACCATGACTGTTCAATTTCCATTGCAATCACATTTCAAAAAAAAAAAATCTATTGTGAACTGGCTGAAGGTTGACAGAGCAAACCCATTTCCCCCCAACAATCCATGCACGTCTTGTTTCCTGTCACCGAGTGAAACATCACTCATCTTCGTCTCGTGTCTTCCATTTTCATTTATTTTTTCCCTACCATTTCCAATGTTGTCCTTGGGTAATTTCTACCCTTTGGATATCAAATGATTGATTGTTCTAAAGGATGCGCGCATCCCTTGGTTACTATTCCCTGTATAGACCTCGATTGTTTCACTTAACCTTGAGTCACAGACTGAGTTCTGTTCCAGGAAGAAGAGTGATTAAGGACCAGAATTTGAGAATTTCTACCAATGTTGATTTAATCAGTAAACCTGGTAATTTTTATGCTTCTGAATTTTGGTCTATAATTTTCTCCCATTCTATCTAGGACCTGCACCATGAGCAGAGAATTCAGAAGCGTTAAAGTGGGCACTGACGGCTTCTTCTGGTCTCAGAGTTGTGATGGCAGAAGTTTGTGTGGTCTATTGGCCATTAGACCAATTTCATACACCTCCGACTTTCTTCACATTTCTTTGTCTGCTCCAGATGGGGAGGGACAAGGGTTGCACTTCAGATGGTTTAAAATGTCCATTGTTACTTACTAAATTAGGATTTAGAATATTGTCTTTGTGGTTTATGACTGTTATGCCAATTAACTTTGACCTTCCCCCTGAGACTATAGTCCAGACATCCTAGTGATTCATTCCCTCTAGGTGTTTGTTTATTGCTAAGAAGATTTTTAAATTTTGCCCTCTGTATTATATTTATGGATTTCCATGCAACAAGGAGAACTGGTGTTTAGTGGTTACATGTTGGGCTGTGATCACATGGTAGTCGGCATTTTGAAACCCCCATGGAAGGAAGACTGGGCTTTCAGTAACCCACAAGGGTCACTGTATCAGCATTGACTTGACGGCAGTGAGTTGAGTTTGGGTTTAGTTTGGGTTCTACTCCAGTAAAGAGTTACAGTCTCAGAAAACTGTAACAAGAGGTTGCTGTGTGTCACCCTTGACTCAATGGCAGTTAATTTGGCAACAAAAGAAAAATCATATGAAATGCCTTCAAAAATTCATGTAAAACTAAAATAAAAAATAACAGACTTTTCCAATGATCTTTTGGAAACCCTCTTATACGTAATAGGTATATTCCTCCCCATACCGGCTAACTTATTTTAAATGTAGTTTTTTTGTTAATTCTTTTCCTCTCTGTATCTGCAAATTAGATTCATTTTACTATCAGTAGAGTTAGTCATTTAGCACATAAGTCATCTCTGAACAAGTGTTCCATTTTCATATTCCCTCCAGGGTCAAGGACTTGTTTTCAGAAAGGCAAAGCAAATGGTTCCTCCAATTATTAACTGTGTGATTCCAATTACTTAAATTCTCCAAGTCCGTGTCCTCATCTGTGAAGCAAAGGCAATGGTTATATAGCTTTGTAGCGTGGCTGTGAAGAAGAAAGAAGGGCAAAATAGCACGATCCCAAGAGCCTAAGCAACACCTGACACTCCAAGCATATTAGGTACTATTATGGTCATATCATTAGAAACATAATACAGAAATTTTATTTTGTTAGCATATATAAGAACACCTTTACCATTAAAGATTTTCAAAATGGAGATATTAATTGAAAGTATAGCCAGTTGGAATATCCAAGCTAATCAAGTAGGTCTTGTTTCTCTACTGTTTTCCTTCCTGCTGATTAGCTCCCTGGTCTTTGAGGTCTGAGGATTTAGGATGGAGCATAAAAGGCCCCTGTGGTTCAGTAATCTTTGTGTTTATACTTCCTCCAGTAGAGGCAATGACCACAAATTGAGAAGGGTGCTGGGAGTAATGTGTGTACTTGAAATTTACAATCTGAAAGGTTACATTATTCCCTGGGCTAGAAAACACCCACAGGGTGTGCTTGATCTCACCTTTATCACAGGCTAACTTCTGAGCTAGGGAAATGTTTTCCAGATGGAAGGTGGCACCATGTAGCAGCTGTTCCTTCCCTGTGTTACATGGAGAGATTGCTAATCCAGTGTGGACAGGGGAATCTGGGACCTCACATGTTTGGGAATGTTTACTTGTTTTCAACAAAGCTATGTGAATAGCTCATTTACCTTCTCTGATCTGTTCAATGCTAAAAGAATATGTAGCTTTACTTCAAATCAGCAGAAACTCCTTACCACACCACACCCCGTCCCTCTCCCCACCCCCAGGACACACAAAAAGAGGAACATTTGAGCATGGCATATGAAAGGCTCCAGCTTCAACTCCTCCTTCTGTCTTCATGGGCTGTATGACTATCCATTCAATAGCAAATGGTGAGAACTAATTATCTTCTACTACATACTTTCAAATGCCAGGAGGTTATAAATATTCCCATGGGAGTGAAACAGCTTGGAGAGATGTAAATGGAAAGTGGAAGGGAGAAGAGTGGGACTCTTCTGATGCCAGCACTAGCTGTGGCACGTGGCATGGCATTTAACTCCAAGGTGCCTCGGTTTCCTCTCTAACAAAATAATGGAAATTGCGTAACAAAGTTGGTAAGTCTCTTTCAATGATAAAAATCTGCATTGGAGAGATAAAGAGAAAAAAATTCTCATAGAATAAACATTTATAAAATTAAATGATATTATCATACAGTCCTGCCCAGTAAACAGCCAGCAAGGGCTGAGGGGGCTGAGGGGGTGGATGCCAGTGATGAATAATTTTCAATAAGTATTTGATGAAATGGATGATAAGAAGTCTCTCACTGGGGCTCAGGACAAATGAATGTTAATGAACTACAAAGAGGCATAAAGAGTGTACCTATTTAAGAGAGAAGCAAGACTAATAGGCCCGATATTCTGTCTCACTTAGCACATTTTGTGCATAACTCCAGTAGCTTTCCTGGTGGTACTATGGTGAGCATATTATAGAGAAGACTTGGTTTGGTCTAAATAAACTGTAAGGAGCGTAATTTATTTTTTTCTTTTAGAAGGCAGCTTTTAAAAATCTGCTATCATATCATTGTGTTTTTACAAATTTATTGTGAAGTTAGTAAATCTTGACTTTACATTTCTCCAAATACTTATATCTATAGTGTTCGATTTAATGCTTTATACAAACTTGGCTTGTGCTGTCATGTTTATATTGGTCTATTCCTTGATGCTATTTAACGAATTACATGGTAGTATATAATTTTTTCACCATCTCCCTGCAACAGGTGTAATGTGCTAGCTATTGTGTTACTGAGATGCTAAAAGATCAACTAAAAGTTAAATTCAAAGTATTGACTATTATGATGGAAAACCAGAAGACTTTTGGGATGACAGCAATGATGTTATATATGAAGAAAAAGCATGTCATTAAAAAGACAGGAGATTAAAGAAATCCTGGAGGAAATGGCATAGGGTTGACCTCCAGTCACGTTCCTCTTGCCACGAGGCTCCCTCCTTCATGACCTATTCTGACACTCACTTGCCACTCTACATCTGTGCCGGGTTCAGGAATTCATTGTCATGTCCACACAGAAGTCACAGACTACTCACAGTGAAGGGGATTTATCGGGGGAGTTAACAGATAACAAAAAGGTAGGCTGAGTCAACAGTAAGGATACAATCATTGGCCCACTGCCACACCTCTCTCCAAACAGCAACCAAATCTCTACTGAGCCCCTCAGCCACATAGTCCCTTGGCCTCTACCTTCTTGGAGCAGGTAGCCCATTTCTCTCTTGTCTCACAGTCCCATAGTCTCAGCACATCTCTAGCTCTGGCCATCTTCTGTGCCATAGTATCTGTTGTTTCTGATCTTGGACTCCACCACTTAAGACAGAGATCTAGAGCTGGTTCTTCCAATGATCTGGTACATCTGCTACAAAGATGGCTCATCCTGATAGTCAGTGGGGTGGTAATGAAAACTGACCAATCTCTTCTATCCGTGTTACACAACCTGCCTGCATAGTCCCACCCAATCATTTGATGGGAGTTACACTGACATGAGTAGAAGAGCCATATTAAGAAATGTCACTCCATCACTAGCATCAATATAGATGTTGTCAGAAGCGTCTGAAACTTGCTCTTGAATCTAGATTAGCTTTAAAAAATAGAAGAAATTATGTAATAAATGAGCTGAACAGAATATTTCAAAGGGTAGCTCAAAAAGACAAAGCAACATGTTGTTATAAAATGGGCAAAGACGAGGAGTTAGAAAAGTGAAAGGGATGAGCATGCCCAACATTTCTCAACCTGAAGTAACAAGAAACAATTCCAGCCTCAAGTTGCTCTGTAGGCAAAACATTGGAAGGTGTAATAGGCATCAATTGTAAGAAGCACCAGGGAGCCCTGATGGGGCAGTGGCTGTATGTTGGGCTGTGAACCTCATGGTCGGCAGTTCTAAACCACCAGCAGCAATGTGGGACAAAGACTGGACTTTTGACTCCAGTAGAAAGTAGACTGTAAGTAGTTACAGTCTCAGCAACCCACAAAGCGTCACTAATAGTGAGCATTTTCTTGATGACGGCGCATTTTAGTTTTAAAAAACCTCAAAAGAAGAAGGAAAAAAATTCTCATTGAACCAAAATTAATTGGTTGTACTCAACCCTTTTAGGAGTTATCATATGATCAAGCAATACTGGTCTGAAGGAAGAAACCCAGTCTACTGAAAACACTCATAAAATACAAGGTTCCAGAACCTCATGGAAACACCAATTGAGATGCTTCAACAAATGAATGCAATGCTGAAAACATTCACGTGTCTACAGGAATAACTTTGGAAGACAGCTAACTAGACTGAACAACTGACTAGTAGAAGAGATATAGCTTAGTGTCCAATAAAAACAAACAAACAAGACACCAACTGGATGCCCACTCATTGCAACAATACGGGCCAAAGTAGAAGTGGCCCTTTAAAGCTGTAACTGTTTAAGGAGTAGAAAGCCCTTTCTTTCTCCCACAGCTGGTAGAATTGAACTGCTGACCTTGCAGATTGTAGCCCAACAGGTTACCAACAGGTTAGTACAGGCTCCATTTCAAAAAGAGGTGATCTAATGGGGTATGAAAATCACTCAGAAATATAACAATGCAGATGAGAAAAATGTTGGTGCTATAGGTCATCAATAGAAAGTCAAGCCATGTTTAAAAGAAGATGTTGAATGAAGCCAGACAAATCTTAGCTGGAGGTAGAGAATAACAGATTTTTACTTGTATTTTATTGATTGCACAAAGATACTTGACTGTGTGGATCATCGCACAAGTATGGATAACATTGCAAGGAATGGAAATACAGACTTACTTTTGTTGCTGCAGAACCTGAACATAGACCCGGAGGCAGTTGTTTGAACGAAGCAAGACGACAGTGCGTGGTGAAAACGGGACATTGTAGGTCAGTGTTCTCTATTTTTATCATCCTAATTCAGTCTTTGTGCTGAGTAACCCAAGAAACCGCACTCTATGAAGAAGAATGACATGTGTGAATGTGAGGAAGCTTCCTAACAATTTGTGATATGCGGATGACGGTGTTTGTTGAAAGTGAAGAGGCTTGAAGTGCGTGCTGATGAAGATCAAGATGGCAGCCTTCAGCGCAGATTGCACTACAACTTGAATAAAGCAAAAACCCCTACTCCTTGACTGATGAGCAATCTCAGGACACTGAGAAACTATTGAAGGTCTCAAGGATTTCATTTAATTGGATCTAACATCATTGCTTAGCTATTAAGAAATTAAATGGCATATTGTGGTTGGGCAAATCTGCTGAAAATAACCCCTTTAAAATGTTCAAAAGCAAAGATGTCACTTTAATGACTAAGGTGTGCCTGACCCAAGCCACAGGTTTTTCAGTCACCTCATATACATGTGAGAGCTAAGCAAGCACAAATTAAGACTGAACAAAAATGTTCTCCTGTGATTATGGTTTCGGAAAAGAACACTAATTATGCCATGGGCTACCACTAGAAGAAAGTCATCTGTACTGGAAGAAATAAAGCTAGAATGTTTTAAAGTGAGGAGAGACAGACTTTGCCTCCTTTCCTTTGGATGTGCAATTGGCAGGCATCTATCCCTGGACAAGGCTTTGTTCTTCCATCCTTCTTTCAAGAAAAGAGAAGACCTTCGACTGCTAGAATGGATGCAGCATACTGGCAACTGGGAGGACTGGGCGGTAGGTTGCTCTTTTGTATAGGAGGTGACTAAATCAGAACTGACTTGTCATTCCCTAATAATAACAGGCTATTTTCACCGAGAAGTAGTCCAGGTATGCTCCAGATGTTAATACAATCACAACCAAACCAAAGTCACTGCCATCGAGTTGATGCGAACTCAGTCACCCCTATGGTTTCTGAGACTAACTTTGTGGAAGTAGAAAGTCTTTCTCCGGCAAGAAATTCCTGTCTTTCCCCTGGGTTTCCAACTGCTGACCTTTGGGATCACCACCTGATATGTAACCACTGAACCACAAGGGGTTAATATTACCCTGTTTCCCCAAAAGTAAGACATCCCCGAAAATAAGACCTACTTCCAGTTTTGCCTCCCGCTGAAATATAAGCCCCCCACCACCACCCAAGCTACCGTAACTCTGGACTCTGGATCGTAGCTGCGGGTGCCACTGTTGGCCATAGTGCAGCCAGAGTGGACAAGAAGTGCGAGGTCTCTTCTAATAAAACAATAAACAATAAATGTGTACCATATTCTTCTTCGTGGAAAAAATAAGACATTCCTGGAAAATAAGACCTAGCACATCTTTGGGAACAAAAATTAATATAAGACACTGTCTTATTTTCGAGGAAACACGGTACAAACAAAAAGATTACCTACTATATTTCACTATCATGAAGTGAAGAAACCAGTGAAGTTCAACATTGGATATCTGGAAAAACACGATACAGTGGTAATAATTAGAATTTTATCACTATGCCTAGCCATGTGTGGTAGTTACATATTCTAGTGTCAATTTTGGGATTAAGAGTATAGGGGTGGAATCTAGGCTGTCAATTAAGATATAGTGAATGAGGCCTGTGTGGGCATAGCCTTCTCCTGAAGATTCTGGAAACTCCTGTTTTCTTTCCTCCTCGGAGGGGGGAGACACTCTCTCTCTGCTCACTCCCTGAAAGACTCTCTGCTGAAATGACACATGGATCTATGCTGATGGCAATGAAAGCCCTGAACCTAAAGAGGCCACATGGAGACCTCTGCTGGCTCTGAGATGCTTACAATGCCACTGGATCCACAAGACTTCCCATCCACTGGCCTGCGATCTTCCTGCGTTCAGTGTCATTGTATGTGTTTAGTGAGCCTGAAGAGGACTTTATAGATTGGGATTGGATATATCGGCTAATATCAGACTTATGGACTTGATCTGGACTGGGCTGGGATGCTTTCTCGATGTATAATTACTCTCTGGTATAAAGCTTTCTGTTATACACATATGAGTTTCCCTGGATTTGTTTGTCTATTCTACCCCAACTGACACACCATGCCAGGGATTATTTTGATGGAACCTTTGGCCAGAGCAATAGCCTACATTCACACTCTAGATTTACTTTATTTTATGCACTTGTACTGCCTTTTCAACCACTGTGACTTTTTATCCCTTCTCTTATATCTCTTGTTAATGAATTATCTATATCCCTTCTTGAAATTATATAATTGTGGGGAAGTGTAATCACTTACTATGATTCTTCTATCCATTATCTTTGTAACTCCACCAAACAACTGAGTGGAGAGGCACAAATAAGATGTAGAAGATTCTGAAAGCCTTGGACCATTTAGGAACCATTCTGCAGGGTAGGTATACAGTGTCACCCTTGAGAAACAGGCACAGAGAATACCAGTAATGGAAGAAGGAGGAGAACCCCTCATCCAAGATCCCTGTTTGGAGAAGTGGTGGCATCAGAGAGCACTAAAAGGACCCAGGGTGGCAGTAGAGACCAGAAGACTAAGTGGTGGGCTTCCCAGCACAAGGAATGAGTGAAGGTTGGCATATGTGGGCAGAAGGGTAACTTGCAGAGTGGGTGTCCTTGAGACATTTGTCAGTCCCAAGGGCACTTTGTCATCCTTGCTTTCACAGGAGAGAAATCAAGAGACTGCAAGGCTGAGAAACTAAGGCCCACAGAAGAGTGCTATGGAAGGGAGGGCGGCTATCAGGAGATGATGACTAAAGATGGAAGGGGAGGCATGCCTGGCCTCTGCTTCTTAGGATTCATCCTTCAGCAGATGTGCAGCTGGAGTCTACTACCCCCTGTATAGCCAGAAGAGGTTAGATGTGGCCAACCTACCATTTCCTGCTTGATGTTCGCATAGAAGTTGTCCTAATGGTTTCTTGAGAATGTGAGGCCTTCATCTTAGTTAGTAGGGTCAGACTCACAGATAAACAAAACAAATTGTCTGTCTATATGTTGTGTGACTTTAGGTAAGTCACTTCTTTCTCCGTCTTCCAGATTTTCATGTACCATCGTCTATGACCCTAAATGAACAACAACAAAATCCCCTGAAAACAAATTAACTCACTGCCATTGAGTCAATTTCAACTCTTAGTGATCCTATAGGATGGGAAAGAATTCCCCCCTGTGGGTTTCTGGGACTATAACTCTTTAGGAGATTGGAAAGACTCCTTTTCTTTCCAATGGCCTAATATATGTTGTTTTATTTCTGAATCTCATAGCCCTCACCTGTAAAATGTACAGAAGAAGGGTTTTGGGGCATTTAACAGAGATAAGACATGCAGATCCCTAAGCCTAACATACAGCAAGAAGTAAAACATGGTATACAATTACTGAAGGTGAAAAATAAAGAACCATCATTGTAATAATAAACCTTGATTCAAAAATAAATAAAAATAAACCTTGGTTCAGATTCCCTTATATAGAAAATCTGAAGGAGTGACATTTGAGGTTTTCAGTCGATACAATTTGAAAATGATCAGTTGCTGTCTAAAGGCTCCTGACCGCGTGCTCCCATGTACTTCAGAATAGAGACGAGTCAGCACCTTAATGTTTTTCAGGGACCGTCTCCCTTTGGAAATGGATGGAATTTCTTTCAATGTGCTTTTGGGCAGGTTAAAACAACAACCTGTTGCTTATTTAACTATTTTTGCCCAACCAAGGTCTCCTCAATATGGCCCAGCCACAGTCAGATTTGGAGAGAACAGGCAAGAACTGCTTGGTAATTCAGAAACATCCAGCTTACAGCCATGGTAATAGTTGGATGTGAGGCAATAGAAGGAAGATCCGAGAGCAACGCAATGCCTTCGCCTCTAGCTTGCGTATTTGAAATCCACATTTATCTCAGGGAATTCTCTTCCTTCCCATGTACTCCAGATGACACTGCTGGGAATATAGAAGGAACCGTTCAGTTTCATCCACTCAAAAGTTTCAAATCAAATCCTGTCAGTTTAGTTCATTTCTTCTAGTCATATAGAAACATATCCTATGCCATGTGTTTTTTGGGGGGGCCTTCTGTGAGGTGTAAATAGAGAAAAGCCGTAAAAATAAAAAAAATAAAACACAAGAAATAAATATGAACAAAAAACAACCTTGGCAATGGTTCTCTGGCAGGCAGAGGCTCAAACGGAAGCCCTTTCCCCCCCTTCCTTTTCACAGTTCTCCCATGGCTTATAGGTGTGGTCTGTCCCAATTAGTACAAGATAGACATCTTTCCATTTGGTTAGCATCTCTGAAAGACAGCTGCTCATTTACTCTTGGTCGTTTGAGTATCCGTGATTGTCTGAGGTTTTCATCTATTCTTTCTTGTTGGATATGTTTAACTCTCCCCCTCCCCCACATAATAAAGAAGGCATCCCTGTGATTGGCACAAATTAAGATGTGAAATATAGGTCAACATACAACTGTGAAGATTAGTCTATGCCCGTTAGCAAACTGGAGATTTCATTACCCAGCACAACTCCCTGAAGATCTGAGAGAAAAATGTTGTGGGTGAACCACGGAGAAATATTAAAGAGGAGGTGATGGAGAAGGGGGGCATCAGGGAGGTGGAGAGAGCAGAGTTGCAGCAAGGAAATGGGCATTAGACAGTGAATTATGCTTCAATTTTAATCTTTCCACCTACACTCCTTATGGTCTCTCCATGTGGTTGATTTCTTTGCTCTGACTTTTAAGTAAAGAAACTCAAAATTGTAAATTACAGAGTGTTTTGTGAAAGAATGTAAAGTTAGATGACCAGAGGCCATTCATGGGATCAACTAGCAAAAAGATCTTAAGCAAAGGCCTTCCTCTGTGGGCAGCCACTTCTGCTTGCTAGTCCCAGTGAAGGTCTTTGAATCGGACTGCCAGCGCACTGTGACTTTGTTAGAGGACTTTGGCATTTCAGAAACCAAGCATATTTTCTTGTCACCGAACAAGGTGTATCATCTCATAGCCCATGGTCTTCTCCTTTTGGAGCCTGTCCTGAATCTAAGAGGAGAGACATTCCAGGTTGGGAGGGGGGGGGGGGGACTGAATAACAGACTCTTGGAATTTAAAAACAAAAACTTTCATTGTTAAGAAGGCATAGTTATTTTTCTTTTCTTTGTTGCATTTTGAATTTAGGACACAATGTTAGGGAATTTAGACTGCTAAATCTTTGCCAGTCAATTTTGATTTGGGGAACACTTTTTAAACATAATGCAGTACTGCAAAACTGACAAATTAGACCCTTGCAATTACAAATGTGTATATATGTATGTGCGTGTTATGTGTTTTTGGATGAATACATACCTGCAAATAATTGAATGAGTATGAGTGTATGTAGTTAAGTGTGGGTATTTATTACGCTAGAAGTGAACGTGTGATACTGTTGAGTCTATGTGCTGTATGCGTGAATGTGCGTGTGTATGTTTATACATATAGGACTTTAGGAGTGTATGAGTGTTTCTCTGTCTGTGTATGAGTATGTATCTGATCCTGGATTATAATTCAACCATTTAATCAATCATAACAGCTCTTAGCTGGTTGTGATCACAATGCAATTTATGTGATGAGATTTTTTTAAAGTCTAGAATGATAGCCAATGCATTTCATTAATAAAGATATATATATATATAACATGCACAATTTTAAAACTTTAATAATTACAATATACTGAACATCAATCACCATGTTCTTCAACTGTCTACACTTGTGATCAGCAAATCCAGTGAGCATGTATAAATACATCTGAAACACAAAATTTGCATTATTTTTCCATTTCTAGTTAATAAGGTTTTCTTTCCTAATACTTTTTAGAAAACATCTATAATACAACTACAATCTCTTCTGTCTTCTTTTTCATTTCTTCCATGGCTTGGTATCAATAATTAAAGCCATTGATACTTAGAATTTCCCATTAATATTTTGAGTTTGGGCATAAATTACAACACACTATATAAAAATTTTTAAAAATTGGACCAAGGATTGCTTCTCTGTATTTATGAAATTGTTTTAAAGAAATGGCCCTCATTTCTCAAAAACAAAGCTATGATATACTTTTCTATGATAAAGCATGTTTCTTTAGTAGATAACCTATTGAATTCTAAAATAAACTTTTAGTGAAATAAGTACTCACTGTGGTTTTAATGTCCCTTTTGAACCTAAATGTTAACACTACACCTGTAAAGACATGGATAGGGTTACCTTGGACCATGTCTAGCATACTTACAGAAAATCAAAGCAAACAAAAAAAAATTAAACAGATTAGAGCTCCCAATTTCTTAGGTTGAGTCTAGCTTCAAATGTAATTAAGTAGCTGTAAATGTTCTTGTATATTTAATCAGATGGAAATCTTTGGATTGAGTTGAGTCGATATGAATCCCATTTATTGTTGAAACTGGAGCCCTCTGTGTAAATTGGAGGTGTTTAGAAAGAAACGGTTAACTGCGTTTGTACTTTTAGGTTCAGGTTAAGAAGCCCCTCATCACAAGCCTGATAACTTTCTTATACTTGAACTGATCGCTCTTGGCCAAAGTCTGGGGTTCGTAATCTCACCAGATCTGAGACCTAATGAAATGCTCTCGTAAGCATCATTTTCAGTTACAATTGTTATTTAGAGCCTACCATTCAGTTTTAAGCACAAGGCTGCATTAATTCAATGCTTCCATCCTTGGATCTTTGTTTATTTTGTTGTTCTTGTTATATATCTTTGTCATTGTCATTTTGTCTGGGCATATATGTGTGTCATGTGTGTATATACGTGTGTGGTTTGTAACTGCATATATAATCCAAGAACATGAGCATCTTAAAGGGCTTGGCTGGGGAATGCCAGGATTCCACACAGAATAATATTCAATGTTTATCTATGACATATTTTGCAGGACCCAAGTTTCTAGATTTTTTTGAGCTATACATTCTTGTATAAATCCGATAGAGCTTTTCCCTAGAAACAGCCATATATGTTCATATGGACATGTTTATACACAATGTTCAGGCATTTATATTCACCCAGAGCCCCTGGGTAGGGCACACATTAAAATGTGTGGTTGCTAACTGAAACTTTGGATGTTCAAGTCCATTCAGAGAAGCTTTGGGAAAAAAGTTATAGTGATCCACTTCTAAAAAAAACAACCCCAGAAAACCCCATGGCAAACTATCGGTACACCTGGGCTGGGGTTGCCACGACTTATCAACTGGTTACATTCTAGATGTGGACATGTAGCGATTCATGAATTTTCAGTTATACACCTCCAGGCCAATTCAATCCCTTTTGAGCATAAGCAGAACCAGAGTCTAAGAGGCCATTTGATTAAAGGAGGTCCAGTGTGAAACATCAGGGAATGCTGGTCCCTGTGACAGGCACAGGAGTATATTATCTCCATTCCAGCCAATTGCCGACACATGAGATAGCAGGCCCGTGCCATGAAATCTCTGATGTTTCAAGAGAAGTCTAAATGATGATTTGCTTACATGTAAAATTCCTGAGTCAGCTTGTAAACACTGACAGCTGACTCAAATTACATTAAAACTATTGGGGTGGCCAAGCAAACTGTCCTGATAGCCCATCACTGATAAGTAAAGATTGGCTCTTTCAGGCATTGTATTTTATACTTGCCTGTGTGTTTCAGTCAATTAACAAATATTCAGTAAGGTTTTCATATTCAAGAACCTAGATCAAGTTCTGTAGAAAGTTCAATGAATACAAGAACATTGATATATTTGAACTTACTAACACTAGTTGCCGTCAGGTTGAATCTAACTCGTGGCCACCCTATGAGTGTCAGAGTAAAGCTTTGCATGGCAATGTTTCTTTTAGAACAAAAGCCCTAAGGCTCCTGTAGATAGTTTTCAACTTCAAACTTACAACCTTTAGCTTAGCAGCCCGGATCATTGACCTCTGGCATCGCCCAGGGACTTTGAACTTAATATAGTACTATTAACATATAAAGCAAAACAAGGGCATTTCAACAATTATGTGAAGGACAGTAATAGGAACTAGAAATTAATATTTTTCTATATTGATATAGAGATTCTTTGGTTCTGTAATGGTTTGCTTAAATTTCTATCATGTTAAACAATTGAGCTTGGCATATAGTGGAGCTCATCTCCTGTGAAACCTACACTTTGTCTTACTTTGCTTGTTCTGAAGTCTAGATTACACTGTTATTCATGCTTCCTTTCAGGGCCCTTCATGTGGTGGTCCTACAGCAGCTGCCAGACTATACAGGTTCCTTTCAAAGCACCATGTACACAGTAATAGCAATACATCCACAAATTATTGTACAAATGAAATGGATTCGACAGAAAAAATGTATTGGAAAGACAAAAATGTGTTTACATTTTAGAATTCTTTATAATTCAACTCTGCAATTGTTTTCTTACAGATTTTGAGTAAGTGTTTTGTGCATGGGCTTCCTTCATGCGAAATACATGTACAGACGTGTGCATCTGTCCATGTTTCTAGTTTATGAGTAGCTGTGAGTTCTTTCTATTGCTTTACAGAGTTTATATGCTCTGACTTGCATAAAGTCCCTAGAGACTATCTCCTAAAGTGAATGTCACCAAAGGTTGCCTTAAGTACACTGATTCTATTACCGCGTCTTTCGGATTCCCTCTCATTAGGGCAAACCAGCTGTCACCTTGCGGGGTACATGATAGTGCCAGATACAAAAGCAGACAGCAGCAAAACTTCTGGTTGAAAGTGGATGAGTTGGGGAGAAGACTAGAGTGTGGAGAAGGCTAAGGAAATACCTTACCCAGGGAATTTAGAATCTGATGGGAAATTAGCATTGGACATGTAAATGAGGTTAGGGAAATTAAGCGAATTAACTGGCTTACAGGGATTTATATGAAAATAAAGAGAAGATCATTGAAAGCCTTTGGGATCTGCTTGCTTTCAATAGCAAGAAAAGGCTGGTTTTGGAGTGTGTGTGTGTGTGTGTGTGTGTGTTTGTGTTTCTCCTGTTGTGTTGCTACTTCTAATTTGGGAATACTGGCCCAGTAATTACAAACTGTTCTCAAAACCTGCGTTTGCTTTAAGCAGGGCTTTAAGTGATTTTTCCTGATTCAGCCATGCCCAAAGAAGCAAAACTGCAAAGGACCCAAATTTGGAAAATGTGAGTGCACTGGAATAGAGAGAAAAAACTGATAGGCTAATGCCATGCTAGCATCTCCTTTTATAGAAGAGGGGTAGGTGAGCTTCGCATAGAGACGGAATCTCTTGACCTAGTGAGTGAAAACATGAACGGACTCGACTGAAAGATGACGGCAGACTACACTTCTCGGAGTGTGTTTCTCTCCATGGAACGGGCAACAACCCAGTGCCCTCCCCAAGCTCCTGAAAGAGGTGACCACAGGCCTCCCAAGTCTCCCATTCCGGGCCTTCACTTGGTATTTTTGTCTAATCCAGGACAAATCCACTCTATTCTTATTTTCCTGACTGGCACATGATGGATCATTTTGAACTGGTTCGAAGGCCTGGCTTTAAGTAATTGTCACCATAAGTAATTGTCACCATAGCCAGAGGCTCACGGCCCAATAACTGGGTGTCTGGTTGCTTTTTGTCATTTGTAGAGGTTGGCAAAACCAGACAGGAGAAGTGTCTGGTTATGATTCTAGAGCAGGCAGAGGAAAATGAGCTTTCTCAAATAGTAACCTTTTTAGGTTTTGTGGAGTCCACGGGGACCATGTTACGATTAGTTACATTTTGTATGTTTCTTTGTGGTGGCTACACGTGTTTTTCAAAAATGCTATTCGTTTGTTGTAAAAAAATGGACTTGAATAATCATTCTATTTTGAGTGTATGAATATTATGCAAAGAGGGGAAAAAACCCTCATTTTTATTGTTGGCTTCCCTTTGACTGGTTCATGGCAATAGAAGGAGGAATAAAATAAAGAGCTGTCCGGCCTGGGCTGTCTCCACCCTCATTGGTATGCGCTAGTGCATTCTCACAGCCACTAGCTAATTTGAGTGCCTTCCAACTTAAGAAGACCATCTTTCAGCACTCTATCAAAAACGATTCTGTTCGGGTGAATAGAATTTCCAAGAACTGAATTTTGGAGGTCAATCACCAGACCTTATGTTTTCAGAATATAGCTTAGTTTGGAAACTTTTATGGGTAACCCTGGTGGTGTTTGAACTATCAGTGGAAGAGGTTTGAAACCTGGTGGCATTTGAACCATCAGTGGAAGAGGTTTTAGCAGCATAGCATATGCAAGCCACCATGACAAACTGACAAGATGGAAGGTGGAAAAGAAACTGTAGGAACATTAAACAAAGGAGGAAATTAAGTGTGAACAAAACCTAGTCAAACAAGAAGGCATACTCTTAGACTGATGGAATAGTTATTGAATGTCTTATGTGGTTAACACACTAATCTTTTAGAATAAATAAGTGATAAGATGGAGTATTCTGAATTTAGGACTGATGAGAATATATATATATATTTTAACCTTTTATTAGGGGCTCATACAACTGTCATCCCAATCCATACACACATCAAGTGTAAAGCGCATTTGTACATCGTTTCTCAAAACATTTTCTCTCCACTTAAACCCCCGACATTAGGTCCTCATTTTTCCCCTCCCTTCCCGCTCCCCCCTCCCTCATGAGCCCTTGATAGTTTATAAATGGGTATTTTGTATATCTTGCCCTGTCCAACGTCTCCCTTCACCCACTTTTTGGTTGTCTGTCCCCCAGGGAGGAGGTCACACCTGGTTCCATGTAATCGGTTCCCTCTTTCCTACCCATTCTCCCTTTACCCTCCCTGTTTTGCCACTCACACCACTGGTCCTATAGGGCTCATCTGCCCTGGATTCCCTGTATTTTCAGTTCCTATCTGTACCAGTGTACCTCCTCTGGTCTAGCCTGACTTGCAAGATCGAATTCGAGTCATGGTAGTGGGAGCAGGGAGGAAACATTTAGGAACTAGAGGAAAGTTGTATTTCTCATAATTGTTACATCGCACCCTGACTGGCTCATCTCCTCCCCGAGACCCCTCTGCAAGGGGATGGATCTCCAGTGGCCTACTAATGGGCTTTGGGTCTCCACTCCGCACTCCCCCATCATTCACTATGGTAAGATTTTTTGTTCTGATGATGCCTTATACCTGATCCCTTCGACACCTCTGACAAGAATATTTTGTAGAAGCCCTGATAATGCAATTCAAGAATTCAGCTCTTAATGGAAAGGTTGGTGGTTTGAATCTTTTCAAAGGAAAAAAGACCAGGCTATGTGTTTCCATAAAGATTACAATGTAGGAAACCCGTGGGGAAAGTGCTCCTCTACCCCATAGAATTGATACAGAGATGCTTTCAGCGAGAATCAACTGGACAGCACACAATAACATCAATGATATAAATTGATTTGATTGTTGTGAGTATTAAATGCAATTAAGTGAGATATGTCAAGCACATAGCTTAGCTCAAGGTGAGTGTTTGATTGTGTGAGAAATACAGTAAGAAAATAAGAATGTTCAATCTAGCACGTATACTATCTGGCTGAAAAGCATATACGGCGGTGGTTCTCAACCTTCCTAATGCCGTGACCCTTTAATACAGTTCCTCATGTGGTGGTGACCCCCAACCATAAAAGGATTTTCATTGCTACTTCATCACTGTAACTTTGCTACAGTTATGAATCAAGTGACCCCTGTGAAGGGTTGTTCAACTTCTGAAGGGGTCGCAACCCACAGGTTGAGAACTGCTGATATAAGGGATGTGTGATAATATACTTTCCATTGAAATATAATCAGAAACACACACACATACACACACACAACTTTTGGAGAAAATTAACTTAGAAGAATGAAAGTTATGGAATAGCAACTATGAATTAGGGGTTGATTTAGATATGTTTTCTCTTTTCATTCTCCATACATCTGAGTAGAGCTAAATCTGTATCTATATATCGATATTTTTTAACTTGTTCAGTCAGGGGCACCTAAGGAATACAGTTACTAAGTATTGCTATCCTGATGACACAGTTAATGCCAAGAAAAACTATAAAAGCCTTTGAAATGGATCAGAAGTATTACTGGATGTCTTGAGAAAAAAAAATAGTAAATCTCATCTTTTCTTTTGTATACCTTCCCAGAAAATCTACTTCTATGAGATCTGTATTTTTCATTGTCTTTCAGCTATTTTAGAACTCTGCAAATTACTGATAATTAATATGACAACAATTGTATGCCCTTAGGCATACAAGTGATTTGTGTCCTCTGTAGGAACAGTTTATATATTCCATGCATGTATACTCACTCCTTAGTTATCAACATGGACCCTTTTAACTTAGATAGAAGCTTCTTCTGGGCTTCAGGACTGGTAAGCACAAGTTTGTCAGGAAAACAACAAGCTCATAGCTGAGGAGAAGAGTCAAATTCCTTTCTGATCAACAAGTGAGATAGCAGCCTGTTGACCACTCCCCTGACCCATAGGCAGTCTGAAGGCTGTTGGGTCAAGTCCAAAGAACCATAGGTCTATGAGCCAGATACAGAATCCAGACTCAGCAATAAGCCAGCAAGTTTACTAGGATTTTATTACATTGGAAACAAGTCACGTCCTCACAAATGGGTAGACCTTAAGGGACAAATTTCTAAGATTCCTGGCCCAGCGAAGCTGACACAAAACCTTAACAATCTAATATATTTGGGTTCCAAAGACCAGGTTATTATGCAAAAACAATCATTACAATTTTATGAAAATGGAGGATGACCACATCATATCACAAAATGGAGAATGATACTATCAATACATGACTTCCAAATTAATCTCTTCCAACCCTCCCACTACTCGAAAAAAAAAAATCATTGCTCTCATATCATTTTGTACTCATAGTAAACCTGTAGGGTAGTGTAGAACTATGTTATAGGGCTCGAAGGCTGTCAATTTGTACGGAGGTAGACTGTAACATCTTCCTTCTACAGAGTAGCTCCGAAGTTATGTTAATGCCTTCAGTTGAGTTGGAATCAATAAGTGGGAGGACAGCTTTTCAAACTGTGCAGGACCCCAGGGTATGGGGCTTTCAGTTCTAAGGCAGGAAAGTCCAAAGCTAACAGAGATAAAATGGTCACCAAGATAATAATTCTAGAATCATCATTGAGCTTGCAAAAGCTTCATTAGCCTGTTAAAATGCATACCAGCTCAATCCTCTCTTATACCCATTCTGCAAGCATATGGCTGACATCTTCCAAACAGCTGCTTCATGCATCTATTTTCTACTTAACATCTGTTCTTTCTCAGCTCAGTGGTTAGACTTATCTGATAATTAAGTTATTATAGCTCACCATTTTTGTCATTAGATCCATAGCTTGTTTCCTCATGCTCTAGTTTTACACACCAATTATATTATAACTAATCCTGGAAATGACCTACGATTATTTTTCCCAAATTGCCTCCACTAAGAAGCTATGTAAGTGTGACAATTCATGAAGATCTTCACTTCAACCACCCTTAAGCCTTAGGTTGACTTGCTATAATTATAGGACTGTGGCTTTAAGTGCCATTCTTCCTTCAAAATATATTATACACACTACATACATGACAGATACTATAGAAAGTAACCTTGCCCAATCCTGTGCCATTCTGAGAGTTGTTTATGTTTGAACCCATTGTTGCAGCCAGGGTCAATCCATGTCTATGAGAGCCTTCCTCTTTTTCGCTGACCTTCTATAAGCATGGTGTCCTTTTCTGGGGACTAATGGCTCCTGATAACATACTCAAAGTAGATAAGAAAAGTCTCCACATCCTTGAGAATTAGAGTCTAAACAGAATGAAAGGGAAAAAGTAAAACATTTGAACTTTTTCTGGAAAATCGAAAGCCTTTTAAGGGAGTGTACACTTGATGACTGTCCTCCTAGGAGAGGTATAATGGCCAGAAGCGCACTAGCACGTACCTACCCAGCACCCAGACTCTCACTTTCTCCCTTTGACGGTCTGATTTCTGTCTGCTTACAAGCATTGCTCTGAAATATTTAATAGGAAATTGTATCCTGAAATCATAAATGAGGGGAGAGCACACATTCTGTCATTTTAAAAGCCTACCCAGGGACCTAATGGCTTTGTGCTCATTCCACACATTATTCCTTCCCTCTGTGGTGCTTGGTGGCCAGAAAGGGGCATGGTTGTCACTTTAACATGTCCGGAGACTTTCAGTGGGGAAATGTACACAGTGTCCCAGTGTCTAGAAATCTCTCTCTTGCAATTCTGCCAAGACTTTTGATGTGTGAAAGAAGGTCAGCTCCTTAGGGTATCGTTGAGGGTTATGATATCGGCCTGAACAGATCAAATGCTACTCTTCAGACCTTGAAGCTTCCTCGTGAGGCTGCCTGCACTGGAGGACTCTCCTATTTTCTCCCCGAGGTACGGTATTTTAACACAGGTCTCTTGAGGAATAGGTACATGCTTAATACAGTTCAGCATGCAAAAATCATGAATTGAAAACATATCGAGTGTGTGTCCTATTATTTATCTGCACAGTTTTGACTTTTTTATCATCTGTGGTGCCATAGTTTCAATCAATACCATAGCTATTCAGGAGTTCTAACGACAATGTGGGTTACCCCGTGGACTGCTAACTACAAGGTCAGTGGTTCAAATCCATCAGCCATGAAACCCTAGGGACCGGTTCTCTGTCCTCTAGAGACCTCCAGGGACCAGCTAAATTCTAAATAAAGTCAATGGTTGATAAATATTTAAGGTAATTAGTCAATGATACAAGTTGTAGGTTAGTCCTACCAAAGCAAATCTAATCATCAAGTGACCTGATTTAAAGGTATTCTGTTTGACTATTAAATCATTAGATCATTGTGATTTTTAAATAGATTTGCATCTAAGAGTGTTCAAGTTAGAGCTGAAAACTCCAACAACCTAATGAAAATGCTAAAACCACATGTCTCAGGTACTTAACTGTTGGGTTATGTATTCCTTGAGCAATAGTTTGATAGGTCTACTCAGTATTTCAAAGGATAGAAAGCTAGGTAGGTGTTACCCTTACAGAAGCATGTCAATAGTTTAGCACTTACTGATTTATAGACTGCATCTGCTAAACGTTGTGAATTGTTATGAATTCATTTTTGTTCTTCCAAAATATGTGTTGCAATCCTTACTTCTGCCTGTGGTTATAATCCCATTTGTTAATGTGTTGTTTTGTATGTTAATGAGGCAGGGTTAATATAGGATGTATCTTGCCCATATATCTTCTGAGATATATAAGGGATAAAACAATTAAGTAAGCAAGCAGAGGAAGTGGAAGAGAGATGCCCTGCCACCTGAAGACCAGCCCAGGAACAGATGTTTAAAAGAAATAAGGACTTATAACCAGATCTCACACGGAGAGAAAAACATTCCCATAAAAGTGACACTCTAAATTTGGACACCAAGCTTCCTAAATTAAGATAAAATAAATTTATGTTTCCTAAAACCACCCACATGTGGCATTTCTGTTATAAAAACTCACTCACTCACTGCAAGAGAGTCAATGCTGACTCACAGCAATGTGCTGTGGGTTTCTGAGACTGTTTCTGTTTACAGGAGTAGAAAGCCCAGTCTTTCTCCCACAGAGCTGCTGGTGGTTTCAAACTACTGACCCTGCAGATTGCAGCCCTATGCATAGCCACTAAACCACCAGGGTTCCCGTTTCTATTATAGTGGTATGATATAACCAAGACACTAACTGGATACTACCATTATGTGTTTTCGTTTGAAACCTTTATTATATTATTTACCCAAAAAATGTTACCTCACAAAATATCTAGTTTTGTCAGCATAACTATTCAATTGTAATATAATTAATTGGCTGGTGTGGAGAAAATGTCAGTTACACAAAATTAAACTTAAAAAAATCAATTTGACAAATCATACCTCAGCTAACATGACTTTAGGAAAAAAGAGAGCTGCTTGGTGAAATATGTTTTAGTGGTGCATTTGCTAAACACTCCATATTATCACATGCATGAATGTGTACGTGTACACATACATGATCATGAGTCTCATAACTTGATACATTATAGATTCCTGCCAATCTTAGGTTTCCTCCAAATCCTCACTATCTATATCAGCCATTGCATGGCCTCTTTATTTCCAGAAAATATATCTATTGACATGAAAATGATGACTTATTTTAGTTCAAAACACCATGGAAGAGGAAGAATGATCTTCTCAGCAGAAGGGACCATTTGAGTTAAGAACCAGATCAGTAAGATCATTTGCTTTTCAGCAATAATAATTCTTGAGGTGAGATGCTCCCTAGGGGTGTAATATTTTTGGTTTTTAATAAATAAGATTAATTTTTATTCACTATAAATAAAAACTACCACTCACCTATCTATTTGGTATATTGTGGTGCTTTGTGATGCTGGAAGCTATGCCATTGGTATTTTAAACACTAGCAAAGTCACCATGCTGGACAAGCTTCATTGATGCTTTCGAATTAAGATAGATGGAAAAGAATCTGGAAATTTACTTCTGAGGGGGAAAAAAGAACAGTAAAAATGTATGGGTCTTAAGTGAAGCCAGCTCCTCAATTTGAAAATACTTAAAAGGCAATTGAAGAAGAGCTGCCACCACAAAGCAGAGGAGACCCTCCTGACCTGACTTGGGGACAGATCTGGACGTTCACTGGCTGATATGGCAGAATTTAAAATGAGCTAAAGATTTTCAAACCTCCGCTAATAATTGGAACATGGCAAGTATAAAATATGAATCACGTTAAAATAATTTTTCAAATATTCAATGAAGCCTTTGAAGGTAAATATCTTTAACATTAGTGAGTTGGAATGGATATTGGCAAAATTATAAGTTATAGATTCTACTATATTGAAATTAACAAAATGAGAGGGTACAGATCACATTCATCATTAAAAAGAACATTTCAAGATTTATTCTAAAATACAACGCTTTTAGTAATAGGATAACATCTGCACAAGAAAGACCAGTTACTATGACTTTGATTCACATTTTTGAATCAACCAATAATGCCAAAGGGAGAGAAATAGGGTATTTTTGCTAACATTTGTAGTGTGAACTTGCTCAAACATACAATCAAGATATATTGGTACTTACTGGCTATTAGAATGTGAAATTCAGATGGATCTTGAATTAACATGTGGAATTCCTGAAAGATGTTTTCTTTGTGTTTTACTGACTAGGCAAAGGCATTCCACTGGGTAGATCATAACACATATTGGAAACACTGAAGAAGAGTGGAATTCCAGAACCCTTAATGGGGCTCACATGGAACACGAGGAAGTTGTTCGACTAGAACAAGGGATACTTCTTAGTTTAAAACCAGTAAGATGTGAATCAGGGTTGTATCCTTGTACTTTATTCATTCAATTATATGTTGAGCAAATATTTCAAGAAGTTGGACGGTATAAAGGAGCGTGTGGCAACAGGAGGGGAGGAAGATTCCTGAACAATATAAAATAGATGACATTCTACAGCAGAGAGAGGGGCATTCCAGTCCCATAAAGAGTTTCAGATGAGCGAATACACAAGGGCAGTCGCACCCTGTCCTCTCTGGTCTCTAGGAGTTGGCATGGACTCAAAACTTGTTTGCTACAAATGAAGAGGACCGAAGCACTCAGTGATAACAACCTGATTACAACTTTCTGTAACCAAAGTTCTCTTAATTGGATCAATAAGCAACATCATGATAAAAGTAGAAAAGTTTGACGATGAAGGTGTTTCATTTTATTTGAATCCAAAAACACCGACAATGGAAATAGCCATCTAAAAAAGCAAAAGGAGTATTTCATATTGTAAGTCTGCTGTAAACAACTTCTTTAAGAGGTCATATTAAAAAAAAAAATGTTCCCTTGAGCACTAAGGGATGCCTCACCCATGCTCTGGTACTTTAAGTCACCTGATATGCTGGGTATAGAATATGGAAGCCCGATGGAGATTAATGATGCTGAATTGTGATGTTGGCAAAGAATACAGAATATATTAGGAACTACCTAATTTGTCCAGGATATTGGACAAATCTGTCTTGCAAGAAGTACAGCCAGAATGTGGCTTAGAAAAAACATTGGCATGACTTCATTTCATGTACTTTGAGCATAGTATCAAGAGAGATCAATCCACTGAAAAGACAGCATATTTACCAAAGTGGAGGGTAAGTGATAAAGAGATGAAACCTCACTGAGATGGCTTGACACAGTGGCTGCTTGTGTTCAAAGATAGAAAGAGTTGTGAGAATGGTGAAGGACCAGAAGGGTTTTGTTTTGTTGTTTGGAGGGCCATGATGAGTCAGATCATCTCTAAAGCAACGGAAATGAAGGCTCTCCCCTGGTGCTTGAGGAAGATGACCTCATCAAGCAAAAGAAAAGGAAAATAGAAAACATTGTTTCAGCTCACCCGTGAGAGGAATTGCTAAAGAATGATAAAGATATAACACAATGCAAGTGTGCAAAAACAACAAAATAAAAAATTTAAAATGTTGGACTAAATGTTACACAAATTGAGTTATTATTATTCATTAAAATTGCATTGTAATGCCCAGGAAAATTGTTTTCCCACTTATCTCAGTTCTATATTTTAGTGCAATAATTGTCTATATACGATCAAATGATAGCAAATACGCTGTTATATTTTCTTACTTTAGAGATGATTTGCGTGTATGGTCATTGTGACTACATAGAAAACCAGTGTGGCTAAATTAATCATTAAAAGAATTAGGATGATTCAGATTCTTCTCTACCATTTTTTGTTTGGTGACCTTATTACTTGTCTACGTTAGGATTTGTGCTCACATTAAATTATAACCTTCTGAGTGCTAAATTTTGAGTTGTTATTTAATTAGCATTTTAATTGCTAATCAAAGTAATTGAAGAGGGAGTTGGAAAATGGAACATGTCCTAATCCCTTTGGTATCAGTCAACACTTTCCCCAAGGTCAAGTGCTTTCTAGTACTAAAGGAAGCTTGGTTTTACTAGAGCTCCATTAAACACTGTATGACAAAACTGTGGCTGGCTTCTTTTGAGTAAGGGCCAACACCCCCTCCACCCCCCCCTACCCCACCTCCGCTGCCCTCCCCACCATGATTCTTTATTGAAGTTGACTACTTTAACATGAAAGTTGGAAGGCCAATTTTTGCATTCCTATAATGAAGGATAGGGAAGATATGCTAGATTTGAGTTAACATTAACTACCATCATTTAGATTATGATTTTCTTGAATCAATGCTTGGTGGTTGTTTCTGAACAAGGTAGATATTTGACATGATTTATTCACTTAGTTAAGAAATACATATTGTCCTGTGCAGCAAGTCTGACAACAAGCACGATAAAATTCTAAATTGAGTAAAAGAACAATCATTTTTTATGTTCATTTCATCAATATCTGTTTACTTACTAATAGAGAAGTCAACAGAATTGGATTTGCATGTAGTATTCGTTTTTAAAATAAGACGATTTTTACTTGTTTTTTATTTTAACATCGCAAATACATTTTCTTTTATGGACAAAATCTGAACTTGACACCTGTTGAGAACAATGAGTTTTCAGTTCCAAAATGGAAGATGTTCACTAGCAATGTGGTCCTTTGCGGAGGCAGAACACCAATAAGAAAACATGTCAGCTTCAATGTAACTAGAGTGGGTGATTTACCACCCAATTTACTAATACTATAATTTTGAATAAACATTTGAGACCTAGTTTCCTTATGTGTAGAGTGGGTATGACCATTTTATTTTAGGCTTGCTGTCAATATATAGAAAGACATGTAAGTAAAACAGCATTCAAAACATTTTATTTTATTTTCTCCTTGCATTATATTAAATTTCCTTTCTATCCTAAAATAATTAAAAATTCTCTCATAACATGCAACATTTTTTTCTTGTATAAAAAAGAATTTAATATAAATGTTAAGTGCACAGAAAGAAAACATCCCTACCCAGAGCTGCCCAAGCTCACAAATCCAACATTATCCCATATGTCCGACGCCAAGCCACAAAGTATTCCACCATCTCATGAAAGAAACGAAATGAGGCCGACTGCAGGGGGAAAGCCAAGTCAGGGACAGGGAAATCATCTCAGGATTGGCAGGGTCTCCACAAGTCTGTCTGGGACCCAAGGCTGCATCTCAGTAGGTCTATGTGGCTTCTGCTCAGAGATGTCTTGTGAGCCTTGGAACAAAAGCAGTTAACTGACTAAGGCATCTTCACGCTGGACCGACCTTCACAAAGCAAGAGACCCGAGAACTTGAAAAGCAAGGCTGACCAAGCCATGTATTCCTCCGCCCATCAATTAACCTCAGCTGTGTTTATTGGCCAGGTTGGGATGATAAGTCAACAACCTCAGTGAGCAAACCTTGTTGTGAAACACAGGAAGATATATAAAGCTCCGTTGTTTAATGCAATTAGGATGCACTGGAACCTGCAGGATTCAAGGTTTCCCATATCCTCTTGATGAAGGGAAATGCTAATGCTTGTTGCCCACAGGAAAAGGAAGTGCTGGGAACACTCTTCAAATGACAAACATATCTCTGGGTGAGGCAACGCAGAAGGGCAGCCCAGGAAATGCAGGATTCACTGTTTTCCTTCACACCGAAGCAAGTCCAGGAGGTAAGGGTTGAGCTAAGTGAAACCATTTGAGGCCCTGTGGAGCAGAGGCCGGCTACGCATTTTATCGGGGAGTTTTAGGTACTTCTTTAGCAGCATGTGAAAACCATTGTTCCTCTCACATATATTGCTTTGCTTGCCCTCTAAAGATCTTGATGTATCTGTACACAGAACTTTAAGAAAATGGACATGCAAATATCTCCATTGAGATAACAAAGACATTGGGTGAAGTTTATAGCATGTAGGACGAATGATCTACTTTACGAAAGTAAATGATGGCCGCACGCAAAACACCGTTCTAAAGATTTGGCCACAAAACACAATGACGCAGAGAGAGAAAACTGATTGTTGTTTGCCCCATGTGGATTATGTTAATTCAAACCAGTGCATGACAGGGTTGCAGGGGAGAAAGTAATAGTGGCCATCCTTTTGGCCCATTTGGGAGAGCTACAAAGCCATTCTTGTACACTCTTCCTACCCCCAAGTTTTTCAGTTCGTATATCTGTTGTATTGATCACCATTCCCCTCTCCCTACGCTACCACAACCCAATTAAAAATTTTATTTTTAAATGGACAATAGATCATCTTTCAATCTTATATTCTGTGGCTTTAAATATTTTTAGAAAATGTACTTCTTGTTGTTATTGTTGTTAGGGGCCATCAAGTCTGTTCTGACTCATAGCAACTCATATAAGACAGAAGGAAAGAAGGAAACACGGTCCTGTGCCATCCTTACAAGTGTTGACTTTGAGCGGGTTGTTGAAGCCATGGATGATGTCGACTCATCTCCTTGAGCGTCTTTCTCTTTTCACTTTACAAGCAGGATTTCTTTACCAGGCACTCGGGATATAGCCAAAGGATGGGAGACTAAGTCTCACTGTCCATGCTTCTAAGGAGCAGTTGGCTGTCCTTTCAAGACAGATCTATCTGTTCTGTCGGTAGTTCACAGTATAGTGACTCTAGTCCTTCAATTTTCTTCTAATGCTTCCTGCATTGTTCAATAGTTTGCTCATAGAATGGCTCAGTAATGCATCGAAAGGCTTGAATTATTTCTTCGGTTTGGCTGGCTTAGTGTATGCGGAACTTGTTTTTCCCTCTTGGTTTCCTTGCACAACTGAATCCTTGCATATTTCATGGTCATATTTTGCGTTATATCTTCTTCAGTTGTCTGTGGCATGTTCTGTTCAGCTTTATAATTGTGTAACATTTGCTGTAGCTGCCGTAATATCGAGAACAAGTTTCAGAGACTCTGCTGACTGCCACTTTAACCTTTTCTTTCATTCCTGTCTTTTAATGACCTCTTGCTTTCCTTATGTATGATGTTCATGATGTCATCCCGCAGCCCCTCGGGTCTGTTAATCGTGCTTAATGAGACAAATCTATTCTTTAGATGTTCTCAGAGTTCAGGATGGAATAGACTTAAGATCAAATTTTGATTCTTATGGGTTGGTTTTCATTTTCTTCAACTTCAATATTATTTCTTTTTTAAAATATGCACTATGAGTGACATCAGTTTACTAAGCAAACATAATAATTTAAAAATAGTTTGAAATCACATCAATATTTATAATTTCCGCATGTTTGAAAATACTGTATGAAAATATTTTTGAACCAGCATGTACCATCTCATTTTATATCTATCGTATAAATGCACACACAATCACATATAACACTGTTGTTCAAAAGAGTGGACACAAAACCCAATGATGCAGAGAAAGAAAACAGCCAATTGTTGGTCGAATGTGGATCATGTCTATTCAAGTCAGTGCTTCGGAGGGTTATAGGGGCGAAAGTAATGAGTGACCAGTCGGTTTGAAAAGCAGATCTCCGTTTGGGATAGCTACAAAGCTATTCCCCCCTCATCCTTCCCCCAAACAACAGCAGAATATAACCTCCAACATGTGAAACCCAGGGAGAACGTTCTTAATCCCAGCCAGCTCTTCTGTAGATGCTGCTTTTACATGATATATTAATCTTTATTTTTTTAGCTTGTATTCCCTTTATATCTTAATGTATATGTTACTGTCAATATATTTTGGATTGATATCATGCAAACTAAAATTGGCTGAATATTGGTTATAACTCTTATCATATGTTTTGTTTTAGGATAAAAGGGTTTTAGGCCACTTAGACTTATTTGCATATTTTGCCTTTTACTTGTTAATTTTAAAAAACTATAATTCTACAATCAGTGAAAAATTTTAACACGAACTTTATAGTAAATGATCCAAGTGGTTCTATTTTCATTCCTTCCCTTTATTTTCCTCTTCAATAATTAAAAATTATGATAAGCTTTAGACATTTAAAAGGCATAATAACTAGGGCATGTGATTTTAGGTTTATCAACTTTTCCACCTGAATTTTCACATTCAGAGTAATTTTCTGCTAGAAATATCTTTTATCAAAAGCAAATGAATCTACAGCTATTTGTGCCTCCTGTGTTTTATCATGTTTTATTGGCAAAAGAATATTGTTTTCATGGTCAGGCATTTATGAGGATAAATAAAAATATTACTATAAAACCATAGAAACCTTTTTAAAAACTGAAATATAAAATAAAAAGAAAGAAAGCAAGTTACTATCTTGTTATATCCCACATTCTCCCTTTGAATATGGTGTTTCCATCTCTCCCCCAAACTTTGCGGTGCCCTCCAACGTATAACAAGTCAAAATGGCAATTTTGGCATCTTTGAAGGACTCAAATAGTGCTCCTTTTAAGTGTTCTTTTCATTTTAGGAATGAAAGAGAAGCCTGAAGGGGCAAGACCAGGGCTGTATGGTGGAGGGCTTAAGGTTTTCCAGTGAAATTCTCAATGGACAGCTCCTCTTGGTGCTCTTGAAGAATAAGCAAGTGCCTGATCAAGATAGGGGGGAACAAATCCTTTGCTCAACATTCCTAGTCTTTTTCTGAAAACTTTTTCAAAATAGCCTCCTGGGATCAGCCTTTCTTTTGAGAAAATATAGCAAGGTAATCACTAAGGTTATTATCCCTTTGCAGTTTCCATGCAACAGTTGCTATAACTTTTGAGCTGGCTGTCTTGAATTTAACTTGCCTCCCATGAACCCTCAGAAGTGGCTGTTTCAATTGTTTTTGTTTTTTTTCCCTTTGAAGATACTCTCATGAGATGATGGCTAGCATATTGCTGAGAACTTATCTGTAGCCATCTTATGATTGCAGAAAAATGTTTAAGCATGCTTTGCTTGGGGAAGAGAAAAAAACTCTATGTATGTATGGTTGGAACCTTAGGAGCAGTCCTTTTGTCATACCTTCACATAATGAATACAATGTGTTTTTGTACATTGCATTCATCATTCTTAAGTCACTATAGAAAATCTCCCCAATTGTTTTGTTAAAGCAATCTCTTCCAAGCTTCTTTGGTTTAGTTCATATTTTATACTAAACCCAGACTACTGTGACTATTCACTAAAAAGTAAAACTGTATATATATCAGCCATTGAATCAATTCTATATGATAGAGATTTAATAGGACAGAAAAGAGCTTCCTTTTTGGGTTTCTAAGTCTATAAATCCTTAGGGAAGCAGGTAGCTCCATCCTTTCTCCTGGGTGAAGTTTTAGGGTCCAAATTACTGGCTTATGGGTAGCAGCTCAGTGTGTACCCCACGTGCCCACCAAAGCTGCTTCCCCATTTATACAGAAATGCATTTTGTTCTCTGAGGGAATTAAATTTACCTTTTTCCTTCCGTGTTACTAGCACATGATCTGGTGGCCAAATATATACCTAACTTACATAATGATGCCCCCTTTGTCACCTGACAAGTGTTTTGAAATAGAATCTATAAACATAAGGGACCTCTTTTAGCCCATAAAACACCAGTTGTCCTCAGATCATTTGCCTAGCTAGTTCAAAGTTCCATGAAAATGACACTTTGTCATTTCTTACCTTTGACTCAGGTACTGCCTTGTTCTGCAGATTAGAGTTCCCTTTGCTGTCAGGAGAAAAGAATACCTAATTTAAACCTCTAGCAAAAGCCATCAAACCATGTGCATCTCAGTAGTTTTGAAACATCCTGGTGCCACACACTGTTGCTCTTTGGATATGTTCAGAAACATGAATGGCTTTCACTTCAAAATTCAAGGCTGGTAAAAAAGATGACAGGAGTGCTTAGGAGACATTTTAGAAAGGACTGGGGTGGTTCTCAGCATTTTTTTTTCAATCAGCATAGATTGACTAAGCATATACTGTACTAGCACCATGGAGATATAAAACACAAATAACCAATTTCCTTGTAAAATGTTCAATTGAAAATGGCAATCCAAGGAATCCCTGAAGAAGGGACATCAGCAATTTGTGTTTCAAAGGTTGTATGTGAATGATATGCTTATGATTTTGTTGAAAATTCAATCCATAAATGGACATATCATTTTTATTTGTGTTGAAGGGAGAGGCAAACAGAACCTGATCTGACAGAATCCTCCTGGAGGTCAGTTATGAGGAAGAAATTGGCAGAAAGCAAGGTTTTGAGGGATCAAGTTCAGAGGGTTCAGAAAGGAAGTCTTTGTTTCCTTAGCTGAACCACAGTATTATCATCATATTTATAAGCTGTCCTAAGAATAGAAGTTGCACATAAACTGCCCCCACCACACACACACAACAGAGAGCAATATAAAATCACCCTATTTCTCATAGCTTACTATTTATTGCAAGAGACAAAAAGTAAATATATAAGCCAACATACAAATATGCAATTATAAACTGAGGTGAATACTTCAACATAATATATTTTATGGTAGAAAATAATTCTTTGTAGAGAAAGTGAGGTTTCCTCTGAACCCACACAGTTGACTAGGAATTCACCAGACAAAGAAAGTATGTTTTGAGAAGAAGAATTGACTTAAGGATTTGAAGTGTGAACCATGAAGTTCATTTATAAAGAGGAAGAAGGTCTTTAAGACACCAAGTCCAAGAAGAACATTTGAATTTTGGGGTAGACTGATAGACCTGGTCTACACTCTGGTGCCTTGAGCAATGATCTGACTGTCTTTGACCTTCTATGAAAGGAAAAGTCTGTGGACAGAAATCAGATCATTAGTTGCCAGTGTGGTATCGTGGACTGTGAATAAAGATGCTAACTACAGGGTCAGAGTTTCAAGTCCACCAGCTGTTCTGTGCAAGATAGATGAGGCTTTCTACTCTCATAAAATTTTAAAGTCTTGCCAACCATGGGGACACTGCTGCAGCATCTTATCAGTTGCTATGAGTCACAATTGACTCAATGGCAATAAATTTGTTTACTTGTTTGTTTGTTTGTTGAGGAAGTAAGGGATCACCTAGAAAGGGGAAACGGGTATATTCTGTGTTCATTTTGGCATGTTTGTCAAGATTTGGCACCTATAAGTAAATTGGTAAAATGTACTGTATTTAATGTGTGCTGCAAGAACAACAAACCACAAAATGGATGGCAGTCGGCATGGAGAGAGCGGTGAAAATGTCCATACCTCCTTGGGAAGTAGATTTGAAAGAAAGTCATTCTGTACAAAGATCCCACGCTTCTGGCCTCCACTCCACTGCTGTGCAGAGTCGGCCTTTACCATCAAGTATTCATGTGTCAGCCCCTTGTCATGGTGGCAGCTTGTTGAAAATAGCTTCTGGGTGCCAGAAGGTGAAGACAGAGTTTGAAAACTGGAGGCATATGCCAGCTCAGTGCCGTTAGGAAGGTCGGGGTCATGATGTTGATAGTAGAAAAGGCATACATTGCAGTTTTCTCAAGTCACTGCAGCTCAGAATAATTAAGGAGGAGGGAAATTAAGATATCCAGGAAGGAAAAGAGAGCACATTGAAATGAGGAGCCTATGTGTCCTTTGTGAGTTAAAGGTCAACCAGTTGGTTGTGTTGCACAGAGCAGGAGCCTGCAGGGAGTAAGCGGGAGAAGGGCAAGCGGTGGTTACCAAGGAGCTGCAGGAGAAAGGTGCCCTCCTGCAGCGGGGCATCACCGTCTCAATTCTCCAAAACAGACTTTGGTGCTGATCTAGAAGTGTTTACTAAGCAGTAAAGGAAATAAATTTACAAAAATCAAGTACTCTGGAAATAAATCTATTTTATCCTTATGTGTTCTATCTAATACATTGGAAGCATTTCTACCTTATTTTATTAAATAATAAAAGCTTTTATGTTCTACTGTTTTTGTCATTTTAATGGAAGGAATAACCAATTGACACATTTTAAAGTCATTTTCCTACTATTGGTCCATGCAATGAATGAAACTATGATAAATCATAGTAGAAATAATGTTGGACCTTTTGAATAAAATATGATAGTTGAGGTTCTTTCTCTTGTTAAGAGACAACCCTTCTAAATGATATACATAAATCACATGAACCAAACCTCATCATAATAAAAATTCAGTTTAATTCTAGTTTATCCCCCAATAAAATGATTTTTTTAAATTCTAGTTTATTCTGAGTAATAGCTGATTATGTGCAAGATAGTACAAGTCTCATACATGAGGTACTATTTTTTGAGATATATGATGTATACATTTCATGCATACATATGGGGACTTTTAAAATACATGGAAAATTCAAATAGATATATGCATGTATAATTTATGGAGGCCTGTTGATGTAGTGGTTACCGGTGGGCTGGGGTCCTCATGATGGGCAGTTTGAGACCACCAGCAGCTCCAAGGGGAAAGGCTGGGGTTTTTACTCCAGTAAACAATTACGTCTCAGAAATCCATAGCGGGTCGCTATGATTCATCGTTGACTGCACAGCAGGGGTATATCTATATGTATGCATGTATGTACACACACACACACACACACACAAGTACTGCCATTGAGTCAATGCCAACTCATAGCAACCCTATAGATCAAGGTAGAACTGCTCCTGGGAGTTTCCACTGTAACTTTCTGGAAGTAGAAAGCCTTTCTTTCTCTGGTGGTTTTGAACTGCTGACCTTCTGGTAAGCAGCCCAATGTATAATCCCTGTGTCATCAGCATTCCTTTACACACACACATACACACACACACCACACTCACATGTGTGTGTGTGTGTGTGTATATATAATTTATCAACTATCTTTTGATTTGACCTTTTTCATTTACAACAGTAAAAATTATACTATGGGTATTTTAAACAATGTTTTACATCATGAAACTCCAGGATTGGAGATGAGACTGGTGGTGGTGATAGGGTTATGTGTCAACTTGGATCAGCCACGGTTCACAGTCATTTGGCAGTTATGTAACATGCATAAGATGTAATTTTTCAATTATGAAATGATATAATTCCTTAGTTATAATAAAGTAGTCATCCTCCGTTTTCACATCGATCTACATCATTGGATTCTAATGATGTAGAAAAATGAGGAGTGGGTATACATTTTATCTTAATAAATTTGATCTGGATATTGGAACTATTTTATGAAGTACACCTACTGTTTTCTACTTAATTTTCACTTAATTAAGTCTTACTCTCCTTTGCTTTCCCCTATACCACTTACTATAACACATATTACAATGTATTGTCTTTTCTCAATTATTCCACAGTAGAATATATGAGCCATGAAAAGTGGAGAGAGGATTTTGCTTGGTGGTTTGATTTTATTCTCTATTGCAATCCAATATAAATCTTTTTTTTGTGGTAGTTAGCAGTAATTGTTCAATTACAGGACAAATGAATAATATTAATAGCAATACTATCCTATTTTTGTTCTTTGGCAATGTGTAAGTTAACCAAATGTAGAGTTTCAAAGCAGCATGGTGTCCTAACAGTTCGGTGGATACAATCCCAGATGCTGCCTGAGGTGGAAATGAAAGCATGGTTTCACACCCTTCAACAGCATGAAAACCCTCGTCCTTGCCCCATCAGGTGAAAATAACAGAAATCCGAAGTATCAGTGTATGGGAAGAGTGGATAAAGTCAGGAAAGTATCCTGACTGACTTGTTTATTCAATTCTTTTACTTTAGACATTGCTTCATCCTCCAAATTTAGAAATGATCCTGCATAATGGAATAGAGATGTGTGACAGAATCTCTCTTTGGTTTCACCCTTGTTAGCGATAAGAAGCAAGTGGTCATTGTGTAACCTGAAGTGAAAACTCACTTGATTTTGAATTCTGGCTCAGATAGCAATCTGAGTCTGTCCCTGGAGTCCCCAAAACACACAAAAACGTTATTCCTTCCTTCCATTTGAGCTACACCAAAAGAGTGTCTGCGATCTAGGAGTTTAGCATCGCTGAAAATGCGTCTTTTCCCTTCACACGTGCTCTTATTTTACTGGTGTGTCAAATTGAATAACACCTAACGATACTATTGATAGACCATTTTAGCATACAGGGTGCTCTTCTAGGAAAAATACAATTCAGAAGACAACCTCTTTAAGTCTTGCCTTCTCACATTCCTAAAAGAGTTGAAGTTGCTGGTGAGGAGAAACTAGGGATTTAACCCTCTAGTTCTCCAGGCTGAGAATCACTCTGTGTGATCATTTATCACAATTACAGCAAATAAATATTTCTTCCACAGCCTAGAGGCCTAGCTGGACTGATATCTCTGGGATTCACCATTGGGTTAAGGTCCTGCTAGTTTCATGTGAGCGCCCTGCTGCTGTGAAAAGAACAGTGTTAAGGGAGTGAATGGTTATTTGAGGCAGCACAATGGCACATAGGGGGCATTTGCACACACTCCTGCTTTTGATATATGCTTTGGAAAGCTATTGAGCCCTGGCTTCTCTGTAAATTGCATAATATTTAAAAATTGAAATACACTTTCCCTCTATTCTCATCAGTACCCTTGCTTTTAGAGTCCCCTGGCCCCCACCACCAACTCAAATATAGCTGCTTTTGAGTCATAACAGTTTTCCAGAAAACATCATCTTCACTCTTGTCTAAAGTTACTAGAGATATAGAAATGTTTGAAGACCCGGTATGATCTTTCCTTATACCTTTAGTAAAGCCCTCTTGCAGCATCATCATTAAATGCTTGTCTCCCAACCCCCAAACTGGCAGGTCAAACCTACTACCTGCTCCATGGGCGAAATGGCTTGCCAGTCTGCTACTGTCATTGTGACAGCCCAGGACACCCTGTGGGAAAGTTCTCCTCTGCCAGAGAGGGGTGCTCTGGGCTGGACTTGACTGTATGGCATACAGCAATCATTCCTTAGCTGTTGTTTTCATTATGTGAATGAATGCTATGGAAAGACTATTGTGTGTTATTACTTATTCATCGCACTTTTCATTCTATGAAGCATTTTCCATCAATTGTGTTTTCCCCTTCTTCTTTTCTTGAAAATTCACATTGTATATTAATTCCAGGGATCAAAAGCTCTCAGACTCACTGCCATGGAGTTGATTCCAAATGATAAAGAGCAGGGAAGAGCTGTTCCTGTGGATTTCCCAGACTGTCGCTCTTTCCAGGAGTAGAATTCCTCATCTAGTTCCTGTGCGGTGGCTGGGGGTCTCCAAGTGCCGACTTTGTGGTTAGCAGCCAGATGTGTAACCTCTAGACCACCAGTGTTCCTATTATAGGGGTCTAGAGACACACACTCACACAATACTATAGTATAGTATGTGTGCATATATATATGTGTGTACAGTATATATATATATATCTAGTGTGTATTATACGCTAGCTATTAAGTATATATGTATATGTATACAGTATATATATATATCTAGTGTGTAGTATATGCTATCTATTAAATATTGGTATGAGCATAGTGGTCATGTGTTTGTCTGCTAACCATGAAGTCAGTCATTCAAAACCTCCAGCTGCTCTGTTTTTTCTATGATTCAGAATTACAGTCTGAGATATTCACAGGGACAATTGTCTATCTGCCTACCTATGCATGTAAGAAATGTTGCCCGTAAATCACATAGTAACGTGCTGCTTAATGTCTGTTTAGGCAATTTCTGGCCACATATATCTCCAAAGTTCCCAAACACATAAAATTTATGTTAAAAATTTGAAGTAAATAAAATGGTTCCCAGTAACATTACTTTGTGGTGTGTGTCAAAGCATTAATATTACTATATTTTTATGTATATGAATAATTTCCACTTATTATTATGGATTAGTGGGGGTTTTTCATTTTAGACTCAATTCTGCATTAAACAGTTGATAAGTGTATTATGTTTAAGATGGTTCCACATATCTAAAAGTATTGCTTTAATGTTTTATATTCATAGAAAGCATTTCTATATTACATCCTAAGACAAACATTTAACTATCTGACATCAGATATGAATCATCCCTAACTGTTCCAAATTATATACAAATTATATTTAAATGTACAGAAGTAGAACTTATTCATTATCTGGGGATTGCATGTATATAAATTAGTATGTGCACAAAATTCAAATCATATTACAACCTATTTTACTGAACAGATTGTGAATGTAATGACCAATTATCTTAAATATATATCTCTTTCTTTTTTTGTTGTTTTTTGAAGATCAAGGCACTGTTGCATCCATTGCACTATTTGTTTGGAAACACACCCTGAGAGAGTCTAAGAGAATGTATTGAAACAAATATAGTTTCAAAATTTAATTAAGATAGAGACTCAAAGAAACAGGGGTGATACAATGAGTTATTCAATTCACTGTCATTGAGTTCATTCTGACTCATAATGACCTTGAACTACAGACCTTCTGGTGGGCAGCCAAACTATAACTCACTATGCCCAGATCTCCTTCTAAAATTTTAAAATAATCCAACTGATAATCCTACAAGTTTATTACTATTCACTCTGTGGTTTGCTAGCACTCACAGTTGAACTCATTTGGGCAGTTCTACGTGACTTCTTGCCCCATCAAAGGACGAGGTGATTACACACTTATTTCTATGTGCATTGCTCTATGGGTGCCTCAGAACAAGCCTGTGAGTTATTCATTATGTTCAAGTATGAAACTGAGGCTCTCGGAGATTATAGTCACATCAGGTGGCACAATTTGAAAACCAAAAAAGCAGATGATGCTCAGCTATCAGAAAGACAGCTTTCAACCAAGAAGCCATTTATGTGGGGTATCAAGTAAGTCCACATGGAAGAAATGCCACCAGACTGAATGATCTAAGGATTATAAATCCAAATCTGAGAGAGGGAATGGTACCAGAGTTTAAATTGTGAGCATCAAGTTTGTAATAGGCTATGGATGATACTGGAAGCCCCAAATCCATTTGCCCCTGGTGAATCCCCTGTGAACATAGGTGAGGGATGTGAATAACCTTGCTGTCAGAGAACATTGAAATGTTGATTATGGCAAATGTAGTTAGATTAAAATCTCATACTTTATCATTTGATCTCCCTTTTGATCCATATTAAAGTTGTTCCAGTTTTTAATATTTCTGCCATCATTTCAATTGGGTTTTGCTATGTTTTTGCTTAGACATTCTTGTTTTGGGCTTTCTGGGGGTATGATTTTCTATATACCAGGGTAAGTAAATCTACAAAGAGAGTACCTGTCTTAATAATTGCCTAGGGACATGGCAGGGGAGGGTAGCAGGGTGGAGTGAGGGAAGTTAACAATGAGTATGAAAAACAAGTTTCTAAAATTAATTATGGTAATAATTACACAATTCTTCATATGGTTTAAAAAATAATTGTATAATATGTGGGAGAAAAGAGACAGTACAATAAATAGGTTGAACTGGATGAGTTGAAGCAAAAATATGCGTATATTGCTGAATGTACAACTGGTTATCTGCTCTGTAAAGTCTCATCTAAGTCAGGATGAAAAAGACAAGTATTAAACAGCAAAGATGTCACTTTGAGTATAATTTACTGAGGTCACAGTATTTTCAAGTACCTTATTTGCATACGATAGTCAGACAATGAATAAGGAATATTGAAGAAGAACTGGAACATTTGAATCACGATGCTGGTGAAGAATCCTGAAATAACCGGGGACTAGAAGAAGATCCAGTGAATGTGTCTTGGGAGTGCAGCTAGAAAGTTCTTTGGAAGAGAGGATGGTGAGATGGGTTGCATGACTTTGGACATGTGAAGAGGAGAGACTAAGTCCTGGAACAGCACAGCATACTTGGTATGCAATGCTTCTTAAAACATGGTTGGAGATTCCAAATGGGGTTATGTAATTGAATGTGGGGTCAAAACAAATTTGATAACAGTAGATGTTTTCTGAACACGGAACCCCCCAAAAGTAATTCAAAATCAAGTGGGTAGGGAATCTGGTGTTTCTAGCAGTGCTTCTTCATGATGCAAATTTCATGAGGGAAACAACATGGAGAATGGAGAAAGTTTAAGAGATCAGATAAAAGGTCAGAAAAAGAACAGGATCTTCATGGACCTAAATTGATTCAGTGGCTCAGTGGCTTGAACAATGGTTTTAAACATAACACCAATTGTGCAATGGAAGGCATTGGACGTTTCATATCTATATCATCTATATCTATATCTATCTATCTATATAATCTGAGTCCAAACTGACTTGCTAATACCTAAGAACAACAACAAGCTAGGGCAAACTAGCAACAACTAGATCTCCTTCATGAAATAACATATGCTTAACATATGTTTAATTGCTAATGAAATCACCAAATTTAAATGAGAACATAGTTTAATAATTTATATTGTATTTGAAAATCTAAGAAACTCCTGAACATTATGAAAATCACCATTTACATTCAGCTGCTCATTATAAAAAGCTATATCAAGTTGGCCCATTTTATTATGTCCTGAAGAAAGTCCAATTTGGGAATTTCAGTTAAACTTAGAAAATTACCACTCCATTGAGAAAAAGGCAGTTGTATACATGAATTCCCAGCAGGTAGGTTCCCATGGACTAGAGGTGGTGACATTGGTGAGGGTGGTAGTGATGATGGCGATGGGGACTCAGAAGACAATAGCAACAGTCATAAGCAGGAGATCATGTGCCATGTGACACAGTTTACAAGTCAGGTCAGATGCTTTATCTCATTAGCTGTCCATGAAATAGAGGAGAGGAGTGAGCTTTTCCAATTCTAGTTTACACAGATGAAGTTGCTATTCGCCAGGAAAGTCAAATCGCTTCCCTAAACCAGCAATAGTTGCAAAGGGACTAAAAGTCTGGGCTTCTGTCAATTTCATTTTATTTCCCTGTTACTAACTGTGCCTTCTGTGATCGTTAGGTTTTATATCAATGTAGGTGGTCCAGGTTATGTGACCTAACAAAGTGTGGTCAATTCCATGATGCGCTCTCTTGCGAAGTAGCCAAGTAGTTGAAGGTAGAATAGATATCCTTAATCTTGATAAGACTGAGTGAAGTTTCCTTCAAGATAGGGTCTATCTTAATGAAAATTGGCACAGGGTGGAAGCTAGCTGAATTCTACCACTAGATTTGGATGCTACCTCTGATTTGTCGACCTCGTAGTACGTTACCTGTCAATCCCAGGAGCCCTCAGCAGACTACCAAACTAGGATTCCTTGGGGTTCATCTGATTCCGTCAGCTTGGCCTCCAGCAGCCTGTGGCCCATCTGCTTCATTTTCCAGCATCCTGTCTGTCAGCTCTGCGGCAACAGGAACCTTCAGCTTTCATCTGACCAATGCACTTGAGCCAGATTGGATTTACACAGTTCTATAAATGGTGAGACATTTATTGATATATTTTTCTTTAGATATACATACAAGTGCCACTGGTCTTACTTCTCTAGAATACCGAGCCTAAGACCTTTATTCAAACTCTCAGACGTCTTAATATTTTTATCTGATAAGCTGGAAGTGTCCAAGATTCCTTTGACCTCTTCATCTTTTGTTCTCAAGAGACAACTATTAATTTATTTGTGATATATTCACGGGTTCTCCATAGAAGTGTCATCCTTAGTCATGGACATTTTACTACGTCCAGTAGAAATGAACCTCCAAACTCACTGCTGTCTTGAAAACCTTACTCTAAAGGGGACAGAGTCGGGTGTTCAAGACTACAGTTTTACACAACCAGGTTGCCCCATCTTCTTCCATGTAGCAATGAGTAACTTTCAAACTCGGACTTTAATGAACCACTGAGCTACCCAGTCTTCTGCAGAAAAGGAAGTCAGCCATTATTCTCAGTTCAGAATAAGTCTTGCTTCCTTATACCTATTCCAGCTGGACCAATAGAGCACAAAACCCTGAAAAGATTCGATTGTGTAAAAACAAACAAAAGGCATCATTAATTCAATGTTTGAATTATTGGTACATTTTCACTACTTAGGTTAATATATATAGATTTTAATGATGCCATCTTTAAACAAGGGATTTGTGAAAAATGACAGTTAAGAAAGAGAAAAAACACACAATTTGTCTGGTCTAAAGGACGAAGTTACTCAAATCACTGTGTGAGCTAGAGATGCAGCAGCATGTCTGGTTAAAGGCATTGAGGGAGGAGGGATGAACTGGGAGCCATGAACTTTTTAAGAGTATCATTAGGCTCCAGGCTACTGCTCTAATTTTGTACATATATTTTTAAGAGAAACAGAAAAACTAAGTATGTTATTCACAATAATTGCAGGCTAGTCACATTAATTTCTGATAGGCAGATTATAAATGCCCAAGGTCCCTGGCGTCTGCTGCAGGCCTCTAGGTTCTCTGATTATCCCAATCCCTCATTTTATATCTAACAACTCTGGCCCGAATGGGACTGTACGACTCACCTGGGGCCACACAGCTGTTTGCAGCATAGCAAGGTTCAAGATCTCTTACTCCTAATTTAGTTTCCTTTAGAAAAACAGCAGTGCCTTTCATTGATTCCCGGTTTTCAGCTGTCCAACAGCCTTTCTCATTCATTGTAACTTCAAGTCCTATTTATTTAGAGAAATCTCTCTTCAGCTTCCACTAATTTTTCCAGCTTATGAAATACAAGCAAGGGATAATTTCTGTTGTCAACAAAAGTTATGTATTTACACACACACACACACACAAGGATAAGTATATATCTTGCTATAAAATGACAGAAACGTTCAATATAAATGTGAACTGTGAAGCTGTTGTGTCTTGATATCTATGCACTTGTATTTCTGAGGGGGATTTTATTCTCTGTTCCCCTTTCCTGAAGAACCATAGGCTGTTTAATTTACACCACAGCAAAACAACCATTCCAACATCCTCACTGGATGGAATCCCTGTACCATTCCAATGTTCTTTGAGTTTGGGACCCAAAATAATTAACAAGGGGCAAGATAGGCTGTAGAGCAGACATGACAATATCTGGGTTGTGGAGTTGAGTAGACAGCCCTTGCCATCCTGGAAGAATAAGCATGTTCATTTTTCACTTGTTTCCAAGTCACTCAACATCATCAAGTCAATGCCAACTAATAGACTCAAAGCCATCATATAGGACAGGGTAGAACTTCCCCTTTAGTTACCAAGACTGTAACTGTTTACAGGAGGAGAAAGCGCCATCTTTCTCCTGAGGAGTAGCTAGTGGTTTTGAACTGTCAACCTTGTGCAGCACAGCCCAATGCATAGTCTCTACATATTACCTTGATGAAAATTAATTTCATAGAGAATTGTTTTGCCTTTTATTCACCAATGCAGTTTTCAATTTTTCTGAAGCTTCTTCGTAATAAGCCTGCATGGTCATCCTGTGTCTTTTGAGCCTATTTATCAGGATTTCCCTTTGGAAGGTCCTAGTCCCACCTCTCTACCTTGAATTTAACTGGCCAATTAGATCCCCTTGGAAGCCACCGTTTTGATGAGATCTTTTCTTTTGAAGGCACTCTGCTGGAACTAAGATACGTGTATTACAGAGAGAACTCGTGTGCAGCCATCCACTAGTCATGGAGACATGGTAGAACTCTTTCCTTTGGAATAAAGCTGTGAATGTATGAATGGGAATCCCAGTAGCACTACTTGTTAATTTACACTCATCTATACAAACATCAGGAGTCCCTATGAGGTGCAAAATTTAAATTCTTGACTACTAACTAATTAGCTGGTTTTGGTTCAAACCCATTTCCTGATGGTTGGTCTATGTCATGAAAAACCGTATGCAGCCATTCTGGCCTCCACAAGTAGTGGAATCCACACACTAGCAAGTAATAAGGAGCCCTATAAGCCAAAGAAATAAGCTATTTTCCTTTCAGATAGCTCCCTAAATCAAGTAAATTTATGCAGACACCCACACCCACATACATACACACTATTTTGATTTTGTTTTACTATTTTGGCATATCATTTATCTTGATCTATTTTTGAAACTTGGACATGCAGTGCATATGAAGTTTTTAAACATTTGCATGTCAAGATTTTAGTTTTACTTTTGTTTGGGATTATTTAAGATGAATTTAAGTGAAATATCTATAAATGCACAAGGTAAAAATGTTTAAAAAGGCTAATAGAACAGAATAAATTATGCTTACTAACTAGAGGATTTGGAGGTGATGGAAAGAGTTGTCAAAGATCTGTAGAATTCACAAATACCTCCAATTTAAAAAGAAGAAGAAGAAGAAGAAGGTAAGTAAAACCCAAACCTAAAGAAGAAAAATTATTAAAATAAATGTAAAAAATTTTAAACATTAGAAAAGAAGAAAAATTACAACTCAACTACATTACAAAGTAGCCCGTACATTTTAAATATGAGGACAAATGGCTGAAGGTAAGCCACTGACTGCATCCCTCACGTGGCAGTAAAAACATCCAGGTAATAATACCACAGTAGTAGTAGTTCTAAGGATCCAGGAACCACCTGAAGCCAACATAGGGTCTGAGAGTGGAAACAAGAGTGGCCAATCTGAGGAAGGGTTCTGTAGGATACAATACGAGGGAGTTCAAGAGCCATACTTGAACCTATCTGAGTGCTGTAAATTCTGAAAAGTAAACAAATCAAAGTAACTTTCCCTCTAGTTAATTTCTGTTGTAAGATTGTTGTGTATCATGCAGCGAACTTTCCTTTGCAAGAAGGAGTGGAAGGAATTGAAGTCTGAGATAAATAGAAAAACAAACGAGAACAACAAACTCACTGCCAGAGCGTTGATTCTGACTCCTGCACTCCAATAAGAGCATTCGGGACTGAATGGGGTCCACTTATTCCAAGGGGTTTCTAAGACAGTAAATCATTAAGTAAACAAACAGCCTCATCTTTGTCTAGTGGAAAGCCACTCATAATTTTGATCTACTGATCTGTTAGCAAACAATTTTAGCACAGTATACTATCAGAGTTCCTTCAGAAAGATAGAATCAAAATTTTTAATTAAGATTTTGTAAGCATATAAAAGAGAGTAATTTATTCTAAGTGTAATGTGACATTAGAAAAATTTAAGGAAGGGATGATATTTATGTACAAACCATATCTATGTACCAGTGTTCTCAGGATTATGGGTTGTAGAAAAGACAGGTGGAGGGAGATGGTCATATAGAAGGTAAAAGTCTAGGAAAGAGGGAGGGATACCAGTAGGGGGATGTAAAGAGGGCAACATGGTAAAATTTTGAGATTTCTTTTGGAGTTTCAGTCCATACACTTGCTGAATGTTTGGAAATTGAATATGAGAGAATACAGTTCTTGAGCTGTTGACTTGAATTACTACCTAGAATTTGTGACGAATGAACATAATGAAGTTGCATGAGACAATTTGGGAGAAAGCCAAATACCTTGGATCCAATTTGGAGTTTGTGGTAGAGATCAGTGATGGATCATTTAAATTTAAAATCACCAGCATATGCTCAGGACTGAATAAGTTGTTTTTAACAAATCAAAAGCTAGTTGAACAATGTTTTGCCTTAAAAAAAAAAAAGGGTCTTTCTAAAAGAGCTCTGCCCATCAATACCTGAATTAGACATGGTCTGTTCAAATAGGTCCTGGTTTTCCATTGTCTTCTGTCCATGGGCATTTACCCAGCTTGCAGGCTTTGGCCATTTTTGCATCTTTCTGAATTCATGTAGTTGTTTAGCTGTGGGAAGAATTCCTAGAATCTTCATTTTTGCATGCAAGCTTATGTGCATGGAAAATGTTGATAGGTATTGCCAAATTCTAACAACAAGGATCAATAAGAATTTGAATTTCTCACACTCTTGCCAAACTTCATAATCTTTGCCAACTTGATAGGTTTTATAAAAAGGCTTTTTTGTTCCATAATTTACATTTTACAGACTAATTAGTGAGGTTGAGCATCTATCCATATGGCTTTATTATACTTGAATTTATTTTTCCTGTGAACTGAACTGCCTGTCATTCTTTGCCTTTATCCATTGAGTTGTGTTTGTTTTTTAATTGTTGTTGTTTTTATCTGTTGTTTACAATATAAATATTTTCTAGATTTTTATTTGTTTAGACTTTGGCATTTTTTGGCAACAGAGGTTTTGGAGCATGTTTATTTTTTAATGCAAGTTATGACGTAAGTGATCATAGTCGTATATTCTTAATGACAGCACTGGAGACGGAGTTAAGAAAGTGGTAGGAGCTTATGTATTACATTTATCATTCTGATGCACAGTTGCTAGGTGCCACTGGGAAAATCATTTAAACACGTGTTCAGGAAGGAATCTTAGGATAAAAGAGTTACTCTTTGGGATTTGAATACTTGAATATGTGACTTCTGAATGCACATACTGAATATATACCATTGTACAAAATTAAGAATTCCAGGAGTTTCATTTAATTCTTAAAGATTCTTTCTCTCATGCTTCTTCTTGTCTTTCTTCTGCTGCTGTGATTTCTCCCCCCAACCCCCCCCACCCCATTTTCCTTTTTTCTTCTCCTTCCTTCCCTTCTTATTTGTGATATTAATTCTAGCTGTGATTCTCTGGCTGGAGAACGACCGTGTATCAAATCAGTCTACATTTACAGGAATATATGAAACATGAGTGCCTAGATGCTCACTAGAATCTCTCTCCCTTTTTCACATGACATCTGCTTGGTAGTTATGCACGCTGATGAATTAGGCTAGCTTATTGGGACGCCACTTGGTGATAAACTCTCAGCAGAGATTAACAGAGTAAAGGTGGCAGTGGTGGACTTCTGCAGTGAAAAGTACATTGAACTGAGAGCAGATCTCAGAGGGCTTTGATTCTCTTATTAATGACTTTTTAAGAATTTCAACAAACAAAAACATCCGAGGCCATGGCCAACAAATTGTTCCTGACTCATGACAATATTATAAAACAAAGTCAGACTATTCTATGGGGTCCCTAAACCATGAATTTGTATGGGAACAGGCAGCCTTAGATGGCCAGTGGGTTTAGATGACCAACCCTGAAGTGAACAACCTGCTACTTAACCCATGATACCACCAAGGCTCTGAAAGCAGTGTTATAATGGCGATACATCGCTTGGTTAGAAAGTAAATGTGACAGCACTTACTTGTTTTAAAAGTCAGTCTAGCAGAGACATATGTCTATGCCCAGGAACAAAAGAGAAGCCATCGAAATCAGGATAGTGAAGAATAAATTCAGTTATGGGTTCATCCTACATTTTTAAAAATATGAGTGCTCTCAAGTTTTACAACAAGAAAAACATCAAGTTTTATAAAACCCTTAAAGCATCCTGGTTAGATACATTTTTAAAATTCTTCATCTGAATTTTTTTTTTAATTTCTGCCAGAGACATTACTTTGTGTGACTAGTTTGGTCAGTGTAGCTGTTGGGAATAAGGGACACAGACATCTCATGGTCCAGTCCCTGCCCTGCATTTTGAAGAAGTAAATCTGATTGGAGGTTTTTTTAATCTGTTCTCTCTCTTTTACCCAACACTACATGATATACCTATATGATGCTCATATTAAATTATAAATCCAAATATTACATCAGAAAAATACTCTTGAATGCAAAATTTCTGGCATTATTGTTTTGAGAGTTTACTGCTATTTAAAAGACCCTATGGCCTTGAATTTGATAGTTTTTTTATGTTTATACTTATTTATTTATTTCCCTAGCAGTTATCCTATGTTCTCCAATAATCATTTAGATTCCATGAGAGATAGGATTACATGGTTGAAATGGCATGCAAAATGAATAAGATAGGAATCACTGGTAGTTTGCAACTCTAATGCCTCAAAATTCATATATCTGACTCTGCTTAAACGTGTCAAGAAATGCACTAGATTTTTTTACATGAATGACTTCACCAAAAATAAGATTTCCATTTTTTTAAGAAATACAAGGAAGTTCAAAGAGTTTATGGGCATTTTGAATGATGAGAAATTGGAATATTTCCATAAACTTTTTAAAGACTCTTTGTACATTCTGTTAATGGACTTCCAGTCTAGAAAATTAAACCAAGCAGGCCAAAGAGAGTGCTCCCAGAGAAAATGCTTAAGAGCCAAAAGCAGCAGGTTACACCCCCATATTCTGGTTCTTCACGGGGTAAAAGGGTGGGAGGTCAACCATTCTAAAGTAGAGTTGAATATTGTTGGCTATATTAGTTTAAGCAGGCTAATCAGATTAATTACAAACTTAATTACTGATACTATTTAAAATAACTAGATACAGCAGTCATAAGATTACTTAGAATACTTAGGTGTATTTTCCAGAACAAGTTGTAAAAGCAACTTCTGGCAAATTTTCCTTGGGAGACAATGGCTGCAGTTTCTATGTGCATCAAGATCTCTTCCCCTCTCCGGGTACATTCTTTGCATATTCTAACTAGACCACATAGAAGCAAACATAGATTCTATTTGTTACAGAGTAGATACGGAATTTATTTATTTATTTATTTATTTATTTTTTAACATTTTATTAAGGGCTCATACAACTGTTATCCCAATCCATACACACATCAATTGTGGAAAGCGCATTGTACATTGTTTCTCAAAACATTTTCTCTCCATTAAAACCCCGACATTAGGTCCTCATTTTTCCCCTCCCTCCCCGGTCCCCCCTCCCGCATGAGCCCTTGATAGTTTATAAATGGGTAGGGTAAAGGGAGAATGGGTAGGAAAGAGGGAACCGATTACATGGAACTATGTGTGACCTCCTCCCTGGGGGACAGACAACCGAAAGGTGGATGAAGGGAGACGTCAGACAGGGCAAGATATGACAAGATACGGAATTTTAAGATCATGCTTTTGTGCTGGTTTTGTGTAAACTTGGAAAACTCGGTAGAGACATGGTTCAGATTAGCCATCTTGCTTTAGTCGAAAGCTCCTGTCTCACTCAATCCCCACGGGCATTGAGGCTTTGTCTTTCTCCCTTCACTCCTCGTGTATCTTTACAACATCACAACTTCTTCGCAGTGTAAGTCATGGTGATATGAGAATAAGTGAGATCCTTTCTTCTGTAAGAGAATGTGCCATCCAAGACAAAAGAAAAACAAAAAATGTCATTTTTATAATTGAAGTGTTCCCTAATGCCTGGGCTGTTGGTCGCTCTTTATTGTTTTAGTTTATTTCAGGAATCGGTAGGTTTTACAACATGTGGATCCCTCCCCATGTTTCTTTGGCATGGTGCTGTCATTGGGTGCCTTGCATGGGGTCATTACTGTTAATATCCCAAATACTGCCCATCCAGCAAAAGTAAGAAGGTCTCATTATAGCAAAGGGTCAGGAAAAATGGAAGGGAAAGCGCATGAGAAATAGGGGAAGTTGGGGCTTAATGAAGGGTCTTCATAATCTTAAACATTACAAGCATTAAATTTGGTGCTAATGCTGTTTGGCACTGTGAATTGGAAGCCTCTGAGACTAAGATTAAATATTGAGGGAACTGAAAAGTGATCCTTGCGAAATAGAGAGGTCCATGCTCTATGTGCCTTTGAACCAGTCAAATGCACACATTTTGCTCAGGTCATTTGTTAACAGAGTTGATGCGTGTCCCATATCTGTTTATAAACACAGGGCTGCCCCAGGAATTTTCCTGATTCCAGACCATCTGTCTATTTTGCATTCCTGCTGTCTGGATTTTGACTTCAGTTGTTGACCACAACCACACTGCTGTGTCTACTCACTGCACTTTGCTATTGTGGCCCCCTCTGCTTCTTCTCTTTTAAGGATGTCTCTTTTTTTACTTAGGATCCGCATATGTACAATATCCGCAAGTTGGGAGTTTCCTCAGAGCAGGTCAGCCTGCTTGGTCTTCGGTAAAACAAAAAGAAGTCTATTGAAATTGTCAAGGACATTACACATTGAATCGAAGGAGTAATTATTATATAGTGTTTACAAAGATGACCTCATGATGTCCTGTCCCTCCATTGAAACGGCTCACAACACTGAGAGTGTATAAACAATTCACCTTCATGTTTTGTCTCTGTTTTTATGTTTTTAGTGAGGCATATCAGAAGAATTGGATATGAAAAAGGCTTACCTTTTTTATCTTGTCAATCCTTCGCTTTGCTGGCTGACATAATCTCAAATGGATCTCAAATAACCTTCTTGTAGCCTCCGTGCCATATTCCCTAAGGTGTCTGTGAATGTAGCATTTCCAAATGAGTCAAAGTCAAACTGTAAGATTCCGGATGTCCTTTACTTTGCTTTCTGTATGTAAATAGTATATTGCCAACATTTAGAATGCAATTTGAAATATACTCATATCTGCTTATCTGTTTTTCCTGTTTTTCTTTAGCCAGGTACTTGGCTTACTTTATTTATAGAATTCATTTTCAAAAGTTATATCACAACTATTCCATTCTTTAAAATTATTTTTAAGTATTATTAGAATTTTTAAAAGTTAAGAAAATAATATAACCAATATTTCCACTGATATCCTGATATTTTAGTACTTTCATTTACTCAGGTCACACTTCTCATGTTAAAAATCATATAACACAATGATTACATAATCATCTTTGGCAGGTTCATTTTTTTTTCTTATTATACAACCTTCTATTTTTCTCTTGATAGAAGTAGCATATATACATAAAAGTTTGAAAAATAAGAATATGAGGAAATCATCATTTAATCTATTTTCTTTATATAACATCTTACTTTAATATTTAGAAGGGCTTCCTTCTCTATATATTCTTCACATTTTAAAAGTTGTAATAATAATAAGCATATATACTTATTTTTATGTTTGAATGTTATTCAAGACTCCAGGTCCACTTCTGTTTTACTTTTCCTCCTTGCAGTCACTCAGGCTACTTCGATCTGAGGGATGAGGAATCTGGAGGGTTTATTTTACCTATTTTTTATCACTGAGCATTTTTCTACCTTGCGATAAAAGCTGTATAAACATTGGTTGGTTTTGCTACTTGCTATAGTAGCCCACGTTCACCAGGTTTACTTTAGACATACGTCAGTGTGGTTCCTTTTGGACTGAAATATTAACACATGTTCTTATTTATTATTTATGTTATTACTCAAAACTGGTAGATTAAATTGCTCAATATGAATAAAATGAAATGTCATTGCTTATAATGCTGGCCTTCATTTGATGATTTGAAACTTTTCCTCGCTGTGTACTGTGCAGTGAGCAATTCTTGCTACTGTGCGCAGCACAAAGGGAACTCCGAGTCTTTGGCCAAGGCCCGATGACTGCCCGGACGTATAGATTGGTGTTAGGAACTTGCTTCCCTTGAGATTTGCTCTGGTTTTCAAAGAAGCTGCCAGAATATGGCTGACTGAAGTCAGACAGATCCAGTGGTAAGATAGATAGGAGCAATCTAAGAGCAGCAATTGGGTAGTCCTTGGGCAACCTTTTGTGAATGCGATGATCTTGTCCTTATTAGAATTAAGACCTACCACAAGATCAATCCAACCAAATCAGTCACATCGTTATGCAAGTCTATGTATTACTCACACATGTATGTGTACTTACTTCAGGGGACTCTCATCGATTAACATTTTATCATTTAATTATCAGTGTTTTTTTAATACCATAACTGACTTGTTTATAATATTTAATTATAGAGTAGGAACTTAAAAAGGGATATAAAAATATCTCTTATTTAGAGAATTTGAATAAGTTTTGCCTGATTGTAGAAATTCTAAGAAGTTAGAAAACTTCTCTAAGTAAATCCAGGCAGTTAGTTGCCTGCGTCCTTCTATTTAATGAATTAAACCAAGGCCACGTTCCCAGTCATCCAGTCAATTTTAACTCATTGTGATGCTGATGGCCTGAAGATGACCATGTCCTTGGGTTTCCAAGGCCGCGAGTCTCTTTGGGAGCAGAGAGCCTTGTCTTTTTCCATCATGACAACTGGGGGTTTCAACTGCTGGCCTTGTGATTACCAGCCTGACCTGTACCCAGTAAGTCACCAGGGCTCCTTTCTGTTACATGGAAGCACATGTGAAGTAGAATATAATTCTTTTTTTTTTTTTTCAACTTAATTTTTCTTTTTTTAACATTTTATTAGGGGCTCATACAACTGTTATCCCAATCCATACACACATATTGTTTCTCAAAACATTTTCTCTCCATTAAACCCCCGACATTAGGTCCTCATTTCTCCCCTCCCTCCCCGCTCCCCCCTCCCTCATGATCCCTTGATAGTTTATAAATGGGTATTTTGTCATATCTTGCCCTGTCCGACGTCTCCCTTCATCCACTTTTCGGTTGTCTGTCCCCCAGGGAGGAGGTCACACACAGTTCCATGTAATCGGTTCCCTCTTTCCTGCCCATTCTCCCTTTACCCTCCCTGTTTCGCCACTCACACCACTGGTCCTGTAGGGCTCATCCGTCCTGGATTCCCTGTATTTTCAGTTCCTATCTGTACCAGTGTACCTCCTCTGGTCTAGCCAGACTTGCAAGATTGAATTCGAGTCATGGTAGTGGGAGCGGGGAGGAAACATTTAGGAACTAGAGGAAAGTTGTATTTCTCATCATTGTTCTATCTCTGAATAACAACTTGGCTTTAGAGGAATTAAAAACAAAAAGGCAACTAAGAAATCTGTAAGAACAAAACCCAAACTACCCTTAGTGACCTTGTATAGGATTTTCAGGGCTTGGAAAGGGCATCTTGTGGCACAGCGGGCTCCACAGTGAGTGCCTCACCACAAGTCAGCCATTGAAACCCACCAGTCACTCCACAGGAGAATGAACCGATCCACCCCTGCAAAGGTGGTAGGCTGTGTAAGCGCAAAGGATAAGTTTTACTCTGTCTACAGGGTCTCTGTGACTCACAGTCATCTCAATGACAGTGAGTAAGGCTGTCAACATTCATGGGGGCAGGTAACTTCATCTTTGTCATGAGGATCAGCAGGTTGGTTTGAACTACCAACCTTGTGGTTAGCAGTCCAATGCTTACCCAACAGCACCACCAGGGCTCCTCTTAGGAATCCTGGATGTTAACAGGACTGTTATAGACCATTAAAATAGAGATAAGCTTATTGGTCAGCAGAAAGATGGGAAGTCAGGAAAGGTCAGAGCAAGAATCAAATAGGGAATTTTGAGATGGAAATGCATGTTAGAGATGGAAAGTAGCCAAGATAAGCCATGATAAATCACTCATCAATAAACAAGGCTTTTCTAGAAATCTAATTTTATTTGATTAATATCTTGGGTCAAGTAAGGGTTGCATTCAAATTCAGCAGATATTTGCATCGTGGGCACATTTTGAAAAATTATGTAGAGTCCTTTTGACTTATCAAACAAAGCATTGAACCAGATTTAAGGCAAGTCAGGGAGTGAATGTCATGTTGTATGGCTTTTAAATGTGTTCTTACAAGGATCCTGATAGTCTGAAGCACTATTATGTTATTCTATGAACTGCATTCATCACCAAAGCCTTGTATTGAGACATTCTGATATGCTTTAAGTAAAGTGCAAGAGGAAAACAAGGATAATGCACAAAATAATTTGGTTAGAAATTAATTTGGTAACCAATGAACATTCAACGAACTTTATTCCTGATCGAAGTTTTAAAAAGAAAAAAGAAATCAGGATTTACTTTACTACACTGGAGAAGCCAAACTTTCTAACGAAGGCTTGTATACATCTAGGGGGCATGCAAGTCCCCCTGATTACAAGTAACCACATACATAACGGGAAGGGGCTGTACAACAGGCATACATGCGACAAGAAGGGAATGAGCTAAGGGGGTACGCACAATAGGAAAGGGAGGGACTGGGGGTGCATATGTAACAAAATGGGTGGATCCGAGATTCGAGATGGCAGCCCTTGTCTCTGGGCTCTCCTTCAGAGAAGCAATCCACTATCCTTATCAGCAGGACGTGGGCCCCATCAAAGGTGGATAGACAATAGGGTCTCATTTCTCCAGATCGCTGTTACCCTCAGAGAGATCATCTCTAAGCAGCAGACCTCCCATGCTCTAGCAAGCAGGGTCCTAGGATGAGCATACAGTCTGAGAACACCCTAGGGAATACCTTTCTGTATCCCAGTTTCCTAGTCCTGCAAAAGATTCATAGTAATTGGAATGATCAAGTTCATGGTGTAGCCACTGTGAAGTTTCAGTGCCTTCAAACCTAAGAGGCTCACCTTCTACCATTATCTCAGATAACATTCTGTTGGGATTCCCAGTATTTTCATTGGTTACTTTTCAGAAGCAAGTCATTAGGCCTTTTTATTCTTAATCTATCATTGTCTCAGGGCTCCACTCACCACAGTACTCGATGGGTGATATGCCAATGTTTGAAAAAGTGCATACAAGCTGTTGTTAATCTTAGCTTAGATCAGATCATTCCCCCGAATCTCTTTCTTTTCTGTATACATATGTGGTGTCCAGATCTGGTGAATATCAAGATCACTGTGGTCCTTCTTAAAAACATAAATTCCTATACCCTTCCTCCCATTTAATAATTATAAACTGTAAAAAGGTATCAAAGTAATCTTTATACTTAAAATAATTTCCAGGTGATTGTGATGATTCTTCAGGCTTGGGAACTATAGATCTAAAGAACAAATGACAATCTTTTAAGCATACAAGGTCCTTCCCAAAGTGGCCATTCCTATAGCTTGCTTGCTACGTTCTCAACACAAACACTGTACGCACACTACGCTGCTTGCATCTGCATGAAGGTAACCAGTTGCTTTTATGCCTGATGTCCCTGTAAGGGGGGGGGGGCTCTCTGTGATCCTTGCACTCTGTCTTTTATAAAACCCATATTCATCTTGGAAAAAATCAAACACCAATGTTATCTTTCCTTAAATCTTCTGATGTTCTGCTAGGAAAATTTGGGTGGCCCTTATGCTATCCTTCCAAACACTTGGGGTTCACTTGAATTAATAGTACCTGTAATGCTGTGTGTGTGTATGTGTTTAGTTGAGTCCCATGTATGTTTACTTACTAAAGTGGTGTCCAGTATATGGCAACACAATGTTTAAATATCTCATTTAAACATTACTGATTTCAGTATAAAGTACAGAGTGTAGTGAATTGATCTATTTACCGTTCACTAGGTTGTTATTGCTGTGTGTCAGACACAGGGTTGCCAAAGTCACTGATTAAATCCACCTGCCACCCCATGGAAGAAAGGTGAGGCTGTCTGTTCCCATAAAGATGTACACTTTTGCAAGCCTTGTAGACTCAACAAGGGTCAGTGGGGGAGGTTCTTCTTCGTACTCTGGTGGCTCAGGTGTTCAGTGGCCAGATGTTAACCAACAGGTAGCTTGTTTGAGCCCATCAACAGCTGCTTGTCAGAAGGATGTGGCAGTCTGCATCTGTAGACAACAGTTTTCAGGATCTTGGGGGACAGTTCGAGCCTATGGTGCACCATCGCCTTGCTGGCTGTAAGAGTTTGTTGTTCTTATTTTATTACTACAGAAACCTGTGAAGTCTGAGGTATTTAGTTCATAAAAGTTAGGAAATCAGACTGGATCAACTAAGTGCTTAATTTGATGTTCTTCCTTTTAAAAACATGATTTTAGATATTATTGTTTTAACCCAAAAGCATTTTTTTTATAAACATTGTTTTAAAATAATACCACCACTTTACAAGTGCATGATTTGGGAAATGCTGCAAATTTCAGAGTACTGTATGGTACAGATACGATTTTTTGAGTGTGCAAATGTTAATCTCTTTGTTGAAATTTCAGTCCTGATTGACACGTGCCCTGCTTAGGACCTGGGAGCCTTGTGGAGGCAGGTGCTAGAAGAGGTGGCGGAGAGGCGTGCAGGGGATCCTGTTGAGCAAGACTAATACCAGAAGACATTTGCAGTCTGTAACAGTAGCCAGGAATTCAGACAGCTTTATTGATGTGTCATCGGGCTGAGAAGAGAAGGAACCGCAGCAGGGGTGACAAGGACATGTTCGGTGTGTTCATCGATCCGCAGTCTCCCGTGGAAAACTCCACATACTTCTGGATGTCTTGAGTGGTTTTATTGATGCGGCTCCTGCCAGCTGAGAGGGGAATTGGAGTCACTGCATTTATTTTTCATGTCATGTTGGCACTCTCATTTAAGAATTTAATAAATGCACTGGTGATGCAGGGAGGGAGGGATATTAAGTATCTCATCAAGTCAGCAGGGGCAGATTGCTGGAGAAAAATCACCAAATCCCAGAAAACCAAAAGAAGTATAAATTGGTCCTCAGTACAGTATGTGCTGCTACTGTAATGAAATCCCCACAGTCCTTTGTTAGAAAAATCCTTCATGGAAACCAACAAAGTTTGACCCAGAGAACCAGTTAATGGAGCAAAAATTGCTATCCAAGAAAAAGGTACAGGAAGTTGATATAGCTTTCGTTCTTGCCTTGTTTGCCAGTGGATGTATTCATGGGCCAATTTGAATCAGGCATGGCAGTAGATCACTGAGTCATAGATCTTTGAAAGGTTATGCAATCCATTTTCCTGTCTTAAAACAGTACAACTCTATTCAGTACGACTAGACAATAATACTAAACTAAAGCCAAGAGCCCAGTAAATTACCATCCATGTTCCTATTAATTTTAAGTTGGAAACATATTTCTATATGCTTATATATGTTTCTGATTTATCAATGAATATAGAATTTACAAAGTGTTTCTCACAAAATAGCAAGTTTCACTGTATCTTTTTTTTAAAAATCTGATCTGACTTCTCTTTTCTTTAGTTTACTTTATTATTAATTTATCGGTGACATGAACTGACATACACACTATGTCCTGGTATCAGCCTAGGCATAATGGTCTCAAACCACTCATCGCAGTTTAATAGGGATAGAAAAGAAAAAATGAAAAAACAGAGTTCCTTATTCAGGATCCCTGAGAGTTCCAAGAAGCGACTCCTTCCTTCGTGCAAGTTGGGGGACCTGGGGAGTGTGGGACCAAGAACTCACCCCTGCTCTCTTTTATGCTACAAAAGGGAAAATCTCTGTGGGCTCTGCTCACCTCTAGATGTAAGGAGCATTGTGACTCTCCCTTAATTAAACACTTTTCTGAATAATAGCTCCTAAAACCGTCGATACCTGGGTCTGCTCCTACTGTCCCTTCAAAGTAACTGACAAAAGCTTCACGTCCTGATCTCCTTTAACCTATTTTCAGCACAAGCATCCTTGACAACGTTCTACCTCAGGCACCCGCCCCGCGCCCCCCTCCCTTGGCTTCCAGACCTTCATGTCTTTCCTCATTCTGTGTTGCTGGGTCCCTTTAAGGCCTCTTGTCATTTCTCTTCCCTTCTCTTACGCTCGAAGTCTAGATGATGTAATTCCTGGAGTTCCAGTGTTATTGCTTTGTTGGTGGTGGGGGTCGATCCCTCGCTTTCCCTCTGTCGCTCTTTCTCTGTCTTTCTGTCTTGTCATAATATATAATCTCATTTGTCTGTTTTATTAACTTTTAGTCTTTGTTTATCGCTCACCTTCTGGTAATTAAAAACCCTCTCTCCCATACCCTTTGTGAGTTGAGTCCTGCAAATGGCGGGGCTTCACTGGTGGGTGGGACACTCGTCTGCAACTGCGCAGCTTAACCATTGCCTGCCACTGCTAGCCCGCTCCTTCGCTTAGATCAGGAAATGTTATTGGGTGACAGCACGTTAGTTCTGACTCATAGGGACCTATGCAGTACTGCCGATAGCGGACCATCTTTAAAAGCATTGCTGTGTTTGGATCTGTGCTTGAAACCACTGTCAATCCATCTTGATGAGAGCCTGCCTTTTTTTCATTATCACGTGTGATGTCCTTCTCCCGTGACTGGCCTCTCCTGTCCAAAGGATGTAAGAAGTCTTACCATCCTTACTTCTTAGTACCCTTCAGGTTGTACTTCTTCTAAGACAATTTGTATGATTCCTGTGATATTTAAGTCTTTGCCAACACCATTGTTCAAAGGCACCAGTTCTTTTGTGATCTACCTTAAATTCTGTGTTGCTTTCACATGAATGTGAGGCTACCTAGCTATGTGGGTCTGAAGCTTCATTTGTTGGACTCTTTCTTGGGCCCTACTCTGTTCACCCTTTTATATAAATAGAAAGCAAGTGGGCCATCAGGCATGATTCAGCTCTGTCGATACCAAGGACCACTTACCTGAGAATCAGTATGGCTTATATTTCTGGAACCATCAGGCAGGACACAGACTGCGTAATCGTACCTAAGTACTTGACTTCTAATGTCCCTACCAGTGCAACTGAAGTGACCAACCCAAAGAAAACAGCTCTCTGTGTCCTGAGGTGTGTAGTGGGTTTCAGTTCTAGGTTGCTTCTGAGATGCATTAGAATGGCATCAACCAGGAGTTTCTGTGGTGTTTGTCTCGCTGATTTGATCTTCACCTATGGTGTTTTCTGGTGAAAGTTTTGAAGAAGGAAGATTTTGAACTTGGTTTCCAGGTTCACTAGTCATATCAAGGACACTGCAGTTGGTGAGAAGTAGAACCCTGACTTACCTCCAATTTAAGAGATGAAGGTCATTGGAGAAAAGAAGTTACCAGATTTTTTAAGGGAGAATAATAGAGCTATAAAATCAGTAAAGGAAAAATGGTAGAAATATCTAACTGGGATGAACAATTTAATATTCTGGTCTCCAAGGATTACGCTGTAATTATTGGAGGAAGATTCAGTTGCTATAAAATGTAATTATTACTTCCTATGGGATGATGATTTGGAAGGATGCAGATGGAGGAAACATTCAATTTGGAACAGCCTTTGGCAGTAGAGGAAATTATATAATAGGCATTGCCAAGAGTTTCAACTATGGATAGGGGTAACTCTCAATTCTAAATTGTGGACCTCCAAGCTAGATATTCTAAAAGGATCTCTCTATCCTAATTGCAAATGAACATATCTCTATCAGAGGGAAGCCCCACTTCCCCAACACTCCCCACTGCTACAGTACAGCTAGTGTTTATGCCTCTGGTTAGAGGGCCGCCAGCTCTCTGCCAGGAGATGGCCTGGCTTGCCAATTGGCCAGGAGTGTCACATTGCACCTCACTGTTAGTTAACAGAAGCACTAGGGGGAGAGTGCTTTCTTTGGAATGGAGTTTTGCTGCACGCATAAATGTCATGGAAGAAGGGTCTCTCCTGGACTCTGGTAACATTTCCATCATTTTGAAATGCACCAATCCTGCCAAAGTGTGTGGGTAGACATGAACAGTTTTCCAGGAAAATCGAGAAACACTCCATTGCAAATTGAGCTTTTAAAAAAACATTACTTTTCAATGCTTCAGATGAAAACGGACCCCCTCCCCCAATGTGGTATCTATGCAGTGGTATCTATCTATCTGTGATCTATGCAGAATCTCTTATCTACATTGGAGTGGGGTGGGGTCTGAGAGGGGGCCGATGATAGCTTTTCTGAATGCTGACGGGGCCAGTGTTTCCTGCCATGGGATCCCATCAACCTCTATTCTTCAGCTTAGCCACAGACCTCTTGCCCACATATTCTCAAACTTTTCTGCTCATAGTACGTTGTCGACTGATACTCTCTGAACTCCTGGATCCAGATTCTTGACTTGGGATTTACAGTTAGGTGCTCCAGAAATGTGGAGCTAGTACTTTCCATCTACAAGTCTCCAGGGACATGTGTAACTGTTTTTCTGTTGTTGTTGTTGTTTTTTAACTTGCAATAGAAATATTAGATATCAACAACTATATACATATATATATTTAGCTATCAACAACTATCTATCTATCTATCTATCTATCTATATATATATAAATTGAACAGTGCTATAAAGGTTTCTGAATGGGAAAATTAAAAATTAAAACCTGATTTTTAAAAATCTCTATCCCACTCCCCCCACCCCCTACCTCACTGTCAATAAGAGAGAGAGGTGAAAACAATTGAGAGAAAATCAAATGTTTCCATTCAGTGATGTTTTCATGAGGAAAAGTTTAATATTTCTTAAATTATGGTTTTTTTAAAGACATTACTAGGTTCTATATAAAAGAATCAAAATTATAGACCAATTTTATACAATAAATGGGTAAGCTTGGATATACAAAGTGACATGGACATGCCCGACCTTCTAACTCAAATTTTCACTTGAGATTGAGCAAACTTGCCAACAGAAAAATTGATGTATACATGCCTAAGATTTTTAACAGTACAGTGAAGGGAGAGAGAAACTTTTAGTTCTAAGACAAATATTTCTCCCAACTTCCCAATTAGAAACGATACCTAAATACAACTTTATCACATAAATACACAAATATAACTGGTTGCTAATAAACAGCCAAAAGTTACATATTGTTTTGGTCACCATAACTCTCTAATTAGTATGACATATGTCATTAAACTTTTAGCATGGATAGTATGTGAGAAGCCATAATCTTCTGAAGCCAATATGGCTTCCTTGAAAAGAATACAGACTTCATATTCTTTTGCTGTTTGGTGCCATCACTGGAAGAGAAACAGGAGATTATTTTTATGGTGTGTTTGGATTCCAGAAAGACCTCTGTTGGAATTACTCAATATCCTTATGAAGAAAATGGATTCATACGGTTCAGAGGAGAGTGAGAGCAGGTGGATTCACCCTTGTGTCAAACAGTGTTCTCTATGGAAACAAAGCCAGGACACTTACAATTATGTAGACAGATGGATCAGCAGTTCTCAACCTGCGGGATATGACCCCTGTGGGAGTCAAATGACCCTTTCACAGGGGTTGCCCAATTCATAACAGTAGCAAATTTACAATTATGAAGTAGCAACAAAAATATTTTTATGGTTGGGGGGGTCACCACAACATAAGTAAATGTATTAAAGGGTCACGACATTAGGAAGGTTGAGAACCACTGATATAGATAGATGATGATAGATCGATGATAGATAGATAGATAGATAGATAGATAGATGATAGATAGATAGATAGATAGACAGATAGATAGATTGATTTATATAGCTAGAAGGAATATAACAGCTAATTAGCCCACACAACAGTACAGAGGGTTCAGTTCAACTCAGTTCCATGGAACAGTCAATATACTGGAAGCCCTTCAACTCATGTAGGCTACCAGGTCCAAGGTCAAGGAAGCAGACAGTGGAGTCCTCCCTCAGCAAGACAAGGAGAGTTTTTCCACAGGCAGCAAGCAGTAGGGTGGGTGACCAACAGTCAGTAGCTCAGAAGCTTAGCAAAGCAGGTCCAGATGGGATGACAAATGCAAACAATGCAAGGTGATATTGCATTGTGCACACCAGCAGTGTGGTGAATCAGGTCTCAAAGGAACCTCAAGCTCTAGCTTGAGGTTGGCTTGGCCCACAGGTAGTGTAGCTCACAGTTTTAGGCAGAGCACTAGCTAAAGCAACAGCACACTCTAGCATACTGGAATCACCAGAGAGTAAGAGAAAGTGGTGTGTGTGTGTGTGTGTTGCAGAGCCACTTATCTCTTTGCCCTCTAATCAAACTGAAACCTCATTAATCCCACATGTTCCTATTGGCCAGGTTGGCACAATAACCTAACTACCACAACTCTTTTAAATGTTTATGTTCACAGTCATATCTTTTAATGTTCATATTGAAGAATTCCCATTCCTTTGTATGATTTCATTGTATGGTGCAATTCTATCATTTTAATGAAGATTTCCCAGCATACTGATTATTCAAGGATGATCTTAAGTGAAATAGATTTTTTTTAAAAAAACTGCAAGTATAGGAGTTCAAAACTCCAATGACCACTCTTTTGGTTTGGTCCACTGCCTTGATTTCTGTTAAGGTACCAGTAATTTTTACCCGCAGTATCTTTTGCATTGTCAGTGAAAATCCCAATGTAGTGAAACAGGCAAAATAACTTAGTGCAATTAGGTGTATACTTTTCCAATTTTAGAATTCTCCAGAGGGTCTTCAGGACCCCTGAAGTATAGAACCATTCATTGAGAATTTCTGATCTAATGATTCAGAGAACAGAAGCAGGTTGTAAACAGCTTTGCTTTGATTCTGCTCCACCGCTTACAAACTGTGTGACCTTAAGCTTGTTACATAACCTTTCTGAAATAGTTTTCCTGTCTATAAAATGAGGATAATACTAATAGCTGTCATATATGGTTGTTGTGGCTAATTTTTTTAAAAAGGTGTTACAAATCAAGCAACATCTTGCTGGACTATACTTGGTGTGTTTATGGATGATAATGCTGTGTTGAAACTGATCTTGTTGCATTTGGAGTAGGGATCAGTGGTGTTATTTTGACCAGCTTAAAGTTAGAATCTTCTATATACATTTCATGCTGAGACTCTCTGTTTTTGACTTGTAAAAACTACAACAATCACCCCAACTACCCCTCAAAATATGGAAAAGCTGTGGCAAAAGGAAAACGCTCACTGCCACTAAAGCGGATTCACAGTGACCTTTAGGACAGGGTAGACCTGCCCCCGTGAGTTTCCAAGAGTGTAACTCTATGGGAGCAGACAGCCACATCTTTCTCTCTTGGAGTGGCTAGTGCTTTCAAAGACAATAGCCCAAAGTGTAACCATGCTATCATGGCTCCTGCTATAATAGGTCAACCCTAATCCACAGAGCCTCTGACTAAAAATCACCAGCATCATATGGAACCTCAATTTCAAGCCTGACCTGTCCCCCAAGAGCGCTATGTACAAATCCCTCATATAATAATGTCCCCGGTAGAGGTCACTGTCATGGGTTTTCTTTGTTTCTACTTCTTCCAGTGCAACACAGAGTTGAATGCCATCCATAAGATCTGAAAGTCTGGGTTTGAATACCAGCTTCTTGCTACCTGTGTCAGGAGAGGCGATTCCTTTCCCAATTCCACACCTCAGTCTCTGTATGTGTATCTGAAAAAAGTGGGGATATCATTTATACTCACCTAATGGAGCAAATATTGGCATATGTACAGTGTCCAGAAAAGTGCCCAGAACAGGCATTCAATCTATGTCTCCATATTCTTTATCATAAAAGTGACTACCTCTGCAAACGTTAAATTCCCTAATGAATAATGTATTGTTTCATATATTCATACAATTGTTCTGAGCATGGAGATTGATAAATAAACAAATTCATAATGTATCCTTCAAGACTCTAGATGTTAAAAGGTAAAGGTGGCTGTTGATCATAGGTTCCTGAACTTATTTGGCCTACAACTATTAAAAACTACTCAGCTCTCCGCTAACAATTAAAAATGTTGGTACTATAGCTCAAAATCCAGGAAAAATTATACATATCTGCTTTTGCAGCTCTCTGGATTGTTCCAGCATCCCCCGGGATGTGGTATCACCCACTTTGGGAAACACTAATTTAGATGATTTGCCGGTGATCACTTAAATAAGTGGCAGGTATAGAAAAGAACTGAAACCAGGCCTATTGCTTTTGCGTCTATTCCAACTCACGTCCTCCCAACAGGACAAACAGTACTGCCCTGTAATGTTTCCAAAGCTGTGAATATTCATGGGAGCAGGGTGCAACCTCTTTCTCTCATGGCACTGGGTGGATGATGGGTCCAAACCACTGACCTTTCAGTTAGCAGTCAGTGCTTAAGCATTTGCCCCATCAGCGCTCCTTGTGGGAGAGAAAGGGTGTTACAATAAGTGTATTCAAAAGCAAATAAAGCAAGGATACTAATCAAGAAACCAATGCAATCCAGGAACCTGGATTCTGCATAGGTGTGAACCCTCAATTGCTGGAGCTATAGTTAGTTAGAATGACACCACATGGGTTCAGTATACCTGTTCTCATGTCCAGCAGCCCTGAAAGACAGGTGAACTGGGATTTAGAGGCTGCTCATAAATTCAGATTATTCCCTTTCTGCACCAAGTAGGGAATCGTTTATGGAGAGAAGGAAGTTGAGTGAATGGGGTTGAGTACAAGTATTCTCTTCTTGACGTCTCATGAATGTGAACAGGTTGAATAACCTACAGGACCGGTCGATATCATCAACAAAGACAAAAGACATACTCCCCTTACAAGTAACCTATATCGCTCTGAGAGAAAGTACCTGGTTCACTTTAGAGCTGGGGCCGTGGGAGTTAAGAAGGAAGGATCTCGATTGTAATTGAAAATGGTAAGGGTGAAATATCACCATCTCACTCAGCATAACTGTTGCTGTAGTCTTTGAGTCACAGTTGCTAGCTTCACTTACCAAAAAAATAAAGAAGAAGAGGGAAAAAAAAATAGAAGAGAAAGCCAATCTCCTGCTTTCGTCCTGTGAGCAGACACCGTGGGGGTCAATATATCTATGGCAGAGCCAGCAGGACTCACTCTTGCCCTGCAACTCATCAAAAGCCCTGTGAGGCCAGTTTGCATTGCGAAATCTCTGTGGCATTGATCCTCACAGAGGCTGGGAGAGTTCAGCTGCGTTTTTTAATCCCACAAGGACTCAGCAGCATTGGCACTTAGCAAATTCTCTTTTAATTTGCTCACTAAGAAAATTCAATCGAGACATCATTAAAAGTAAAGAGACCAGCATGGTACCATTTATGGAGTCAGTTTGTGAGCTATCATTGTATGTCAAGGGTGGTAAGTGATGGGCAGAATTTATATATATGGTTTTGCTTCTAAATAAGCTCCTTTTAAATGGTCTACAAAGCCCCCTCCCCCATTTTTATGAGAATCCTTGAAACATGTTATATATGCACAGATAGGTCAAAAACATTACTACAAAATTATACAAACCATTAATAAACAGAAATATCAAAATATGAAGTTATCATTGCTTTAGATCTTCTTCATCTAGTGCTAGATACATCTGAAAGTGATGTTTCTATCTCTCTGACCCTTCCTCAAAGAATTCTGTTCCCTTCATTGTATGTATGCCATGTCAAAAAGGCAGATTTTCCATGACTGAGGGACTGAAATAATGTTCTTTTAAAATGTTCTTTGAGTTTGGGGAATAAAAACACCTGAAGTTGCAAGCACAGGGCTGGAGTGTGCACAAGGCAAGGGTTCCCGAGGACAATTCCCGCTCACCTCAAAGAATGATCAGGTCTTTGTGAAGGGAAAAAAATTCCTTGGCACATTTCTGGCTTTTGTCCCACCAATGCAGTTTTCAAATTTCTTCAAACTCTGCCTTAGGAAGCCCTAAGATAGTCCTGTGTCTTTTGAGAAAACCTATCAAGATTTCCCCGTAGAATCTGCATCCTCCCAAAGAGTTCAAGTAAGCCTTGTCCTCACCTGTCTGCCTTGAATTTACCTGGTCCAGCAGATCCCCTGGGGAGCCACGGTGTGGATTGGACCTTTTTTGAAGGCACTCTCTCAAGACTAAATCGAGTACATTCCTGAGAGAATGTCTCTGTGGCCATCCACTGATCTTAGGTCACGGTTAAATAGGTTTTGTTTGGAATAAATCCCTTCATGCATGTACTGGAGCCCTCAGAGCAAGACTCTGACTTAAGTTCATATGTACATGCAGTCATGTATCATTTAAAAACCAAGATGTATTCTGTGATATGTAATTTTGGATGTTGTGGGAATGCAACATCATAGTATGGACCAGTTTTTCTTTTCTTTCAGCATCTTGAAACAGCTTTGTTTTTGATCATTGTCATTATTCTTGAGTGTGAGTTATCTAAATTGTGAGTAATAGCATTTACTAATTTCTTACCTTCATATTGTTTAATAAAAGAGCCCGGTGGTGTAGTGGGGTACATGTCAGGCTGCTAATCTAAAGGTCAGCAGTTCCAAACCAGTTGCTACATGGGGGTAAAAAAATAAACAAACAAAGCTTTTTAAACCCATAAAAGGTTACAGTTTTAGACATCCACATTAGTAGTTCTACTCTGTACTATAATGTCAATATGAGTCAGAACCCCCTTGATGGCTGTACGTCTGCTTGATTGTTTAATGTCCTTCTGTTTAACCTCTAAATCATTAGCTGTCCTCAGCCATTAGCTGCTCCTTTCACTGTCACTGACTTTGCTGTGCTTTGAAGCCGTGATAGAATTCACCTTAATATTTTCAAGAGCATTAAAGAGAGAGATGATGCTCTGGTAATCAGGAAATCCAAGATACATGAGATTGAAGCTTTTGCCTCTGATTGAAGGACACACTGTTATGCAGTAAATGATTTATCACACAATACACGCATGAGTCAGTGCTATCATCTTTCATTAGGACTATCGAGACATATATATTATAGGTTGTATATATGCCATCCCATTAGATGCCCAGCAGTACAGTTCTTTTAGATATGTGACACAGATGTACACGTGTTGCATACTGAAAGCTGCTGTGTTTGCTATGTCTAATTTTCTGATTGGAATTTCTGAACTTGATTATAATCTTACATTGATATTCATGAGGCTTCAGTGTCTTATTGCTCAGAAGTGGACATTCAATTCCTTTTTTGTAGTCCGTTCTTAGTCTGGAAGCTCGGCTGAATCCTGTTCACTTTGGGTGACTCTCTTCCTACTTGAAATACCAGTGTCATAACTTTCAGCAGCACAGCAACATGCCAGCCTCTGAACACCTTATTACCAACAGTGAAACGCTGTCAGATACGATGCATCAAATTAATAACAGCAGAATGCTGTCAGAGGGGCCAGAAAATGAGCCCTCAGGTCAGAAGGCACTCAAACTATGCCTGAGGAAGGGCTCACTCTCATCACAACAGGGTGAGAGCACGGCCGTTGGGGTCTGCATTTCCTCCTGGGGCGGACTCAAAACGAGAAGAAACAGCAACTCTAAGCAGCCATTAATCATTGCAGCATGAAATGGTCAAAATATGAATCTAGGAAAATAGAATTGGAAGTCCTCAAAAATGAAATGGACCAAATATAGATCAACATTGTAGGTGTCTGTGAGCTGAAATGGCCTGGTCCTCGTCTTTTTTAATCAGAAATTCATATGGCTCACTATGACTGAATCGGGAGGAATGGCATTTTATTTATTGTCGAAAAGGAATTTCAAAATGTGTTTTAAAGTATAGTATTATCTGTGATAGGATAATATTTATCAGATACAAAAAAAACGAGTCAATAAGACTTGTATTCAAATGTATGTGCAGAACATTAAGCCAGCAATAAAGGAATTGAAGAAGCCTACCAAAGTCTTCAGTCTGAAGCTGATCAAACATGCAATAAGATGCATGTTTTGAATGAAAAAATTAGAAATAAATAGAAAGGAATACTATTTGGAAAATCTGATCTTGATGATAGAAATGAACCTGGAGATTGCATTATGGAAATTTGTAAAACTAATAACTCCTTTATCACAAATGTCTTCTATCAACAGATGTCAATTGCATGCATGGGCTTCTCCAGATAGAGCACACAGAGATCAAATTGACTACATCGGTGGGAAGAGATGTAGTCAAAACTCATTACCAGCAGCTAAAACGAGGCCAGAGGCCTCATATTTAAATTCAGGTTGAAATTGAAGAAAATTAAACCAGTGCACAAGAGCCTTGAGTATATCCCACTAATTTTTGAGATCATTGCAAGAACAGATTTGCTGCATAAACCCTAATAACAGAAGACTTGTTGTGGTAGGGGACGCCATCAAAACATCATACATGAAGAAAGCATAAATAATTAAAAAGACGGGGGAGAAAGAAAAGACTGAAGTGGATTTAAGAAGAAACTCTGGAACTTGCTCTTAATCATAAAATTGCTAAAGCAAATGGGAGAAATAATGACATCAAGAGGCAAACAGAGCATTTCAAAGGGCAGCTTGAGAAGACAAAGTAAAATATTACAATAAAATAAGCAAAGACTTAGAGTTAAAAACACTAAAAAGGAAAAATATACTTGGCATATCTGAAACTGAAAGAAATGATGAAAGAAATCAAGCCTCAAATTATAGTACTGAAATATTATATCAGAAAAATATTGAATGATGTATGATACATGTAAGGAAACTGGAAAGAATGCACAAAGTCACTGTACTAAAAATTAGTCAACATTCAACCATTTCAAGAGGTAACATATGATTAAGAAGCATTGGTACTGAAGGAAGAATTTCAAGATACACTGGATGTTAGTCAAAAATAAGGCTCCTGATTGACTGACTACCATTTGAAATGTTTTAGCAAGCTGATGAAGCACTGGAAGCACTCGTTTATGCCAAAAAATGTGTAAGACATTTACTTGGTCAAAGGATTGGAAAAGATCCATGTTTTCCCCCATTGCAAAGGAAGGTGACCCAACAGAATGACTAAATTATGTAACAATCTCATAGATAGCACATACAAGTAAAATTTCATTCAACATTGGTTGCAGCAGCAATTGCTAGGAAGCTGCCAGAGGTTTGGGATGGATTTAGAATGGTTGACAAGGCATGTCATTGCTATGCCAGATGGGTCTTGGTAGAAATCATGGACTACCAGAAAGATGTTCACTTATGTTTTGTTGACTAGGCAAAGGCATTCAACCATGTGGATTATAGAAATCTATGGATAGCCAGGAGAAAACGTGGAACTCCAAAGCTTGTAATTGTGCTCCTGCAGAATCTATATGGACCAAGAGAGTCAACCAGCAGTTGTGAAACAGAACAAAGGAATACAACAGTGTTTACAATCAGGAAAGATGTACGTCAGGGTTGTATCCTCTCACAGTACTTATTCAGTCTTTACTGTGAGCTATAACCCGAGGAGCTGGACTTTATTAAGGAGAATTTGGCACCTGGATTGGAGGAAGGCTTATTAATGGCCTTTTTGATATGCAGTTCACACACTGGCTTTCTGAAAGTGAGGAGGACTTGATACACCTGTTGATGAAGATAAAAAATTGCAGCCTTCACTATCTGTAACTCAGCATAATGGAACCAAAATTTTCACAACTGCATCAATAGGTAACCTCATGATAAAGGGAGAAAAGATTGATGGTATCAAGGTTTTTATCTCTTTTGGATCCATAATCAATGCACATGGAAGCAGAAAGCAAGAGATCGAGTGATTCACTACATTGGGTAAATCTGCTGCATACAATTTTTTAGAGTGTTGAAAAGCAAGGATGTTACCTTCAGGAATAAAATTTGCCTGGCCCAAGTCAGGATATTTTCATGTGCCTCCTATCCATGTGAAAACTGGACACTGAAAAATGAAGATTGAAGAAGAATGCATGCATTTTGATGATGGTACTGATAAAAAATATTGACTGTACCATGGGCTGCCAAAAGAACAAACAGATCTGTCTTGGAAGAAGTACAGCCACGATGCTCCTTAGAAGCAAGGATTTCAAAATGTTGCCTCTTATACTTTGGACATGTTATCAGAAGGCACCAGAACCTGTGAAAGGGTGTCATGCTTGGTAAAGTAAACAGGCTTTGAAAAAGAGGAAGGCTTTCCACAAGATGGGTTGACACAGTGCCTACCTGTGAAAATTGGAGAAACACAGCAATTGTGCAAGTCAGGGTATTATTTCTTTCTGCTGTACATAGATTTGCCTTGAGTTGTAACCAATTAGGTGGCACCTCACAACACTAGTAACATTTTCAAGTTCAGAATTCCTGGAGATGTTATCTGATAAGCATTGGACTACTATCTGCAAGGTCAGTTTTTGAAGCTCAGCAGCTGCTCCTTGAGAAAAAGACAAGGCTAACTGTTCTTAGAAAGATTTAAAGCCTCAGAAACATCTACAAAAAATTCACTGTGAGTTGAAATTGATTCCATAAAAGTGGGATTTTGAGTACGATAGCCTTATGGGACCACAGGCACATATGATCAGCTGTTGCCAAAATAGACATTATGAACTGCATGGCTTGTCTATGCACAGAGTTATACATTACTCATCTGCACTGCTTGAGTCTCTCAGTAGTCCATGACCAATTAAGTAATGTCACAGTTCCACCATCCGATCTCACATTTAATTTGAATACCTTGGGGGATATTAGAAGCCTGAATGAAGGATGCCAGTTGAAAAGTAAGGGTTTCTGAAAAGTGATCGGACAAAAGGCCAAGCAAAATGTATGACGGGCTGAGAAACCAGGTAGGAGAAAGAAAGAAAAAAGAAAGAAATTTAGTGTATTACGAACGTTTTGGCTCGCTATTAGACTCCCTGAGATTTTCTTCTCTCATCTGTAAAATAGGAAGAATGGTGCTTTCTATTTATTTTAATATGAAATGATTCGATTTGTATTAGGAATCTACAAACTTGTAATTAGGATTATCGGTTGTTTCCTAAATTTGAATAACAGTCCTGTTTGCTGGTGTTCCTTATAAAAAACTCACCCCCATGGATCTGATGCTGACTCATAGAGATCCAATACGACAGGGTAGAACTGCTTGTGTGAATTTCCCAGACAGTAGCCCTTCCCAGGAGTAGAAAGCTCTTCTTTCTCTCCTGGCGCACCTGCAGGTCTCTAATTGCTGACCCGGTGCTTAGCAACCCAGTGAGCCACCAATATGCAGCCAAGGCTCTTTCTAGGTCTTTGGGCATTGTTCTCTCACTGGCCCCTATTAGAAGGGTCTCTGTGGACCATCCTCACCTAAAAGTATTATAAAACTCATCATTCTCCTCTTCCATTTCGCCTGGCTTATCCTCTGACCATATTGACAGAATGACATTATCGTTTCATTTGAGTTCATAGAATGGAAGACCAGTGTATTTCGTTAGAATTTGCTCATATAGCACTTCCTCTCATTTCTTCTTCTCCCGTGTTCCCTGGCACTTGGTAAATATTGATATTTGTAGAACTGGACACATTGTATGCCAGTGAGCTCAGTGACCATATTCATTCCGCATTAGATGGTAAGGTTGTTCATCTATACAAAATGCTCTATAAAATATACCTGGGGCTTCTAAACCTTCATGGAATATGGAAGTAGAGGAAAATGGTATTTTCGAAAGTTGTTTGAAGTCCCCTCATAGTAGTAACTACATGCATCCATTTAAATAATCTTCATTTAAATAACAAGATTAACTAAAATCTTAAAATCTAGTTCTTTAGTCACCTAGCTGCACCTCCCTGGTGCAAAGGTAGAGGTGTCTATTGGCTACCATATTGACCACAGTGGTAGAGACATTGTTAACAGACATTTCAGTTGAAAATGTGCTTGAAACAATGCATGTATGGATTGTGATAAGAGTTGTAAGAGTCCCCAATAAAGTGATTTAAAAAAGAAAAAATAAAGTTTGCTACTCAAAGTGTGGTATACCAGGCCACAACATTAGCATTTTCCAGACATACAGAAACCGGAGGTCTCCCCAAGATCCAGCAAATCACACTCTGCATTTTCAGAACACTACAGAGTCCTGTGTACACAAGTCAATGGTGCAATGCTGTGGTCTTGAACTTACTTCAGACACTCCTCCAATGTTTGCTGAACAAGTAAACCCCCGAAGTAAAATATTATTCTTCATGGCACACATGGAAAACAAATCCTTCAATGTCAGGTAGCTCTGTCTTAAATGGAAATCACCAGGGTCTAGTTTGTATTCTCGTTCCACTGTAAACATAGACATGTTTTAAAAATGAGACGATGGTTAGGATTTGCCCCAAATCCACTGCCATCAAGTGTAGATGATGTATGACTGAATGAACCAGATTACATTTTTCAGGCACTGTGTCTGGATAGCCTATTCATCAAAACATATTAGCATGTCTCCGTAATCGCTCGCTGCCATTTCTTAGCTGGCGGTTCTAGGGGTGACAGTCGTGGGGATGTTCCCAGTTGCCTTCAGAGCAATGCTGAATGATTGATCTAGAAATATTTGTGGAAGTCAATCATGGGGCTTAAGTTTGATGGAGCAGAGAACCACAGTGCTCATAATTTTCTGCTTCTTCTGAGACCAACAGGAAACATCAGACCTGTCAGAGGAATGTCCTCCTTCGTAAATATTTTAGATTTTCACCTTTATGACTTTGTTGCATAAATACTTTGTTATGCTGGAAAACCTGTCTTGAGATAAAAGATTGCTAAGCGAAATATTCTTGATACTAGTTTTATCACCTTTGCTCAAAGGATATTATTTATAGGTACTTTAAAACAAATCCATTTTTGCGTTTATGTTACTTGACCTATTCCTGTTCATTTGGGTGAGTATATTGGGTTTATCTATGTTGTTCCTAAAGTTTGAAGTGGAAGCCCACTTCCTATATTTCAAGGAGAGCTCTCCAATTGTTGGCATTTTGAATGTGTGTATGTGTGTGTGTGTGTGTTTATATATGTGTGTGTGAGTTCTACCCTGCTCTTGGCAAGAATTCTGTCTGGACTATGGCCTTGTTCTAGTCTGAGCTGCGAAGCTGGAACTTACCTAGGGGACAATAGTAAAACAATAAAACTCCTCCACAAGCAAGCAGAGAGCATCAATCCGACCACAAATGAGTGTTATTAAGCCACAAATATTTCAGATGGTTTGACTCCAGCTAGCTGTCCATGTGACCACAGCCATGTTAGTCAGTCTCCTTAGGCTTTGTTTCTTCGACCGTGAAGTGAAGATATTAATAGCACCTATCTCTAATGAATATTATGATAATTAAAGAATTTCATATACATTAAATGCTTACTGCCTGACGGATATCAGTGATGCTGTTTAGTACTTGGGCTCTTCCTGATCTCCCTGCAGCTCCCACACGGTGATAAGATTTGCCCATTCTGGACTTTCATGTAAAATTTTCACCCAGTGTTTCTTGAATATTTCCAATAAGCTGTAGAGTCACAATAAACTTTAATCTACAATATTCAGTATTAATGCCATATTGTAGTTAATTTTTGGTCATAAATTGCCACAATATGTACAAAAGTACAGCTCTTAGTCTGATCTTCTGCACTTGAAAAACAGACCATCAGTCCTATCCATTTGGATGAAAATATCAGTTCCTTGTATCACTTGATCCATTTCTTTCTCTCTTCCTTGCTTTTTCCAATCATAATCTCTTGTCTGAAATAGAATCCCTGAGTTCTTAGGTCTTATTAGTACATGTTATAAATGGCTTTCATGTGTGTAGAACAATCTATGCAAGTGCTCTCAATCTCTCTCCTGCCCAGGGTGCTTAGTTAATATACTTGAATCTTAACCCATTCTAAATGAAATCCATTCGAGACTCTTTGGAAATAAACTTTAGACATTGCTTTCATCTCCTTTGCAGAATTGTTCCCTTTGACAGGAACACACTCCCCCTTTCCTCCTCTGGAAAAAACAATACTCTCCATATAATGCCAAGATGTAGTATTTCTAATATTTCCTTGCCAAAATAAATGGTGATATTACCATGTCAGTATAGTAGAAACAGATCTGTCTTGGAGGAAGTACAGCCAGAATGCTTCTTAAAGGAAAGCAGGGAGAGACTTGGTTCTCCTGTACTGTGGAATGTCAGAGTCCAATCCCTGGACAATGACATCATGTGTAGTAGAGAAACAGGAAATCTTTCAACAAGATGGACTGACACAGTGGCTGCATCAAAGGGCTCCAACACTATCGTTGTGAGGAGGGCACAGGGTTGTGCAGTGTCCAATTTGGTTGTACATAGCACCTAACAACAAGCCAACAATCGCTCCCACCAAGTCAGCATCGCACAAGTCACTGCAGTGTGACAAATTGACTGATGAAGAGGGGCCCCAATGTTAAAACACTGGCAAATTGTTTCTATGATGGAATGCATTCAATAATAAATGATAGTGTGTTTGTCTGCAGCTTGAATGGATGACATTGTTCATGAAAATCGTGTTTGTGAAAGCTGCACCATGCTTTAATTTTGACCCGATACAATTTCCATTGTGACCAAAGTATTCAAATGTCACAGACTCTGGATTTGGAATTTGATGAATTCCATGGAAATGAGGGTCTTTTAGGAACAGCAGAATTATTCTATACCTAACAAATCCTTCATGGTGATGACTAGACACAGTGGCTGTGACAATGGTCTCAAAAATAACAATTGTGATGGTGGATGAGGACCAGGCAGAATTTTGTTATATTGGCCATTGGGTTGCTAGAAGGAGAAATCACATTGAAGGCACCAATCCACAAAAATCACAGCCAGATTTATTTTTATTGTTTGTTTCAATTTCAAATATTTTTAAATATTAAAAAATATTTCTTCAAAGTAATTAAACACATATAGATATAAAACTAGACAAAATATATAAATTAAAGCAAAGATAATGCATTTTAAAAGACACAAGGATACAAATGTCTATGACGGTGCCCCCTAAGAACTGGATTTTTTCCAGAATCTATGTTATTTACTTATTTGTTACAAAACAAACTTATCACCTTCAAAGTATTCTCCATGACACTAATACATTTGTCAAAATCAGCGATTCCATTCTTGGAGACATTTTTCAAACTCACATGTTTGGATGGCTGAGAGCACCTCCCTTGTTTTTCCTTCATCTCTCCTACATCATCAAGTCACTGTCCTTTCATGGCCCTCTTCATTCGTGGAAACACAGATAAGTGGCATGGGGCAAGGTCAGGTGAGTCAGGTGCATGGGGAAAGAGATAGATGCTGTTTTTTCCCCAACACTGGCATACTGAGATAGCTGCATGAAGAGGTGCATTATCATGGTGGCAAAACCAGTCCCATGTCTGCCAGAAATCAGGCCATTCTTGTTTCACACTGTTATGCAATTTTTTCAGAACCTAGAAGTAGAAAGCTTGATTCATAATCTGACCTGGTGGGATGAACTCCAAATACACTACATGTCGACATTTTCATCCATTCGGGAAGTTGATGGATATCCAGAATGATGTGTGTCACCAATCGACATATCACCTTTTTTGAAACCCCCAAAAAACCCACTTGTACGCTTAAGTTTTTCCCAGAGCACTGCCCTTGTAAGCTGTGTTGAACATCACAACAGTTTCTGCAGCATTTCTCCTGATCAGGAAACAAAATTTTACAGTCTCATGCTGTTCCTTTAAATTGACCATCACAAAAAAATGAGGTTCCAGTGAAACTGCTTTTATGAAAAAATTCACTGTCATCAGAGGAAATCTTCCCAGGCAATGCCACTGGGTGCTCTCACTCCGAGGGAGTCACTGGCAACTCACTTAGTGGGGAACTGTGAGCACTATGAATGCTCTACAAGCTGGAGCTTTTTCTGTCTTTTTGGGGGGTACTCCCTTGTAGTTCAAGATTTATTTGTACATAGATCTATCCAAGGCACATGTTGTCACTAGATGAAATTTTTAAAAAGTCATAATTTAATAAGATTCCAAAAGAGAGAAGTCATCACTCTGATTTCACAGCAAAGTTGTGGCTTTGCTGGAGACTTTTACTGTTATTCAACAGTGTCAAAGGCTCATTCAGCCTTCCTAAGCTGCCACTCACAATCAGGATGCTGGACCTCCAGCCTTTGTGTCATTAGCCAGCCCAACATTAGAAAAGGAGTGATTGTTATGGGACTGGAAGGCAGACTGCCTCCCTAATAAGACAGGTTTAACTAGAGCCCACATTTGTTTGTTACAAATTTGCAGTCTTAACAAAAGTAATCTGTCATTCAGTCATGTATTCATATATCTATGTCATCAATTACTTTCAATATAAACAGACATATTAGGGTATATTTGAGATATTTACATATAAATATAGCATATATATAAAGGGCATGATATGATGAGGTATGTCATGATCATTCTACTTTGGCGTTAAACTGAGAATGATAGATGCTTTAAAAATTAACATTCAGTCATGCCAGAAGACAAAATATGATCAAGATATTATATTGAAGGGAGAATCCCAAGCTACACTGTAGAAACTGGCAAAAATCAAGGCTCTAGGATTTAGCAAATTACCAATTGAATATTTCAACAAACGAATGGAACAAGAAGTGTTCATTCATTTATCCCAGGAAATTGGAACACAACTATTTGAGATTTATACTTGTATCTGTTTTAAAGAAAGGGTATCAGATGATGTGGAACTTATTTTTTTAATTCATTAGTATCAAATATAAGTAAACTTTGCTTAAGATAATTAAAAATCAGATGCAGCAATACACCCACAGGGAATTACCAGATATTCAGGGTAGATTCAGAAGAGAAGGTGGCACAAGGGAGACCACTGCTGATGTCAGATGGATCTTGGCTGAAAGCAAAATATTAGAAAGATGTTTACCTGTGTATTACTCATTATGCAAAGGCCTTCCTTCAACTGTGTGAACCACAAAAAATTATTGATGCGGTTGTAAAAAAATGGTAATTCCAGAATACTTCCTTGTACTCTTGAAGGTCTCAAACATAGGCAAAGAGGCAGTCTGTCACAGAACAAAAGGACAGCGCCAGGTTTAAAGTCAGGAAGGTTGTATGACAGGGTGGTAACCTTTGGCAATGCTTATTCGATTTACATGCTGAGCAAATAATTTGAGAAGTTGGACTGTACAAAAGAGAATATGACATCAGGATTGGCAGAAAACTCTTTAGCAACCTGCAGTATAGAGAGGACACCACCTTGCTTGCTGAAAGGCAAGGTGACTTGTTTACAGGTGGGAGCATGAATAAGATATGCACTAAAGAATATCTGATTACAAATCTGAACCTGAAGGTTGCAGAGAGATAATAGATGACGTTACAGATCCATTAGGAGAGAAATGTATATAAATATATATATATATATATTTATATTTATATTTTTTGTCTTGGATCATAGGGATGGAGAGCGAGAAACAGATTTGAGTATTCTCTCAGGGTATTGAACTTCAGGGCTAAATGCAATGTGAGCATGGAGATTGGTGGAAACTAGTTAGGATCCATTTCCACACTTTATGCTGTTTCTATACGTATACCTATCACAAGCTCTCTTCCATTTATTGTTTTTCAAAGGCCTTCTATAAGTGCTAATTCCACATAGGTTGCTGACATGGATACTAGATAGATGGCAGTGTTAGCATTTATTGAAATAGTAAACTGCATGATTAACTAGAAAGATTTGTGGGGGGATTGGTGGTGGAGAACAACCGGGTTACATTTTGGATTTGGCTAGTTGTTGGGTTCTTGGAGACACTTAGTTTTAACTATGAAACAGAAATAAGGTATTAGGTCAATATAATTCAGAAAAAAGATTCTGAATCTGTGTTCTAAGAACAGAGGCACCATAGCTATTTGATAAGGGAAGGATTTTTCATGTCTGACAGTACATTTCAGTCACACTGCCTTGAAAAAAAAAGTTTTACATAGGACATATATACAAATCCCATAACAGGAAGATAATGGAGAAAGTATGTCACCGATATCTCCCTGTGTATATTGGGCAAAGTACAAGCTCAGCTGTTGGTATTTGAAATCCAAATGAAAAGTTATGTAAACACCACTTAATTAACTATTACAAACCAAATGCTATCCTGATTAACCAAATCTACCAAGAATGATTTTCCTCACAGCTACCCAATCTTTGTTTCTGTAATTCTTTCTTACTTGCTTCTTTATCATTCCTTTTTTATGTGCTAGTTTATCATTTTAATTACATAATTGAAGAACTGAAAACACTGCAGTAAATCCCTGGCACACTGACAAAAATTCCATTTTATTAGATGTTGGCTTCCATGCAACTGGATATTTAAAGACCCATGTTTGGCATTACTAATTTTAGTGCCTTTCCTCACATTCAGATTTTCTTCACTTTGATGATTTTTGTTGTACACTTTTTCTGTTCACCACTGACTCTCTCCTGGTGACAGACAGTTTTTGACTGGTAGGCGCGACAAGAGGTCATTAAAGTCCCATCAGTGATCAGAAATGCCTTCCAACAAGAGGCTAACTTTCTTTGGAACACTTGTCTGTGTATAGAAATGAGCTCTGAAGGATGAGACTAGGAAATCGATGCAGACATGCCCTGCACAGCCATCCCTACCTCCACAGCCACAGTAAATACAAGGAAGTTCGTGCACAGGGCTGGAGCCCTGGGGATGCAGTGATTCTGCATTGGGATACAAACTCCAAGTGTATCGACTTGAAATCACCAGCGCTCCATGGGAGACAATCAGGGTTTTCAAATCCCACAAAGAACCACATGGGGGGAGCGGGGAGGGAGGGGGGGAAATGAGGAGCTGACACCAAGGGCTCAAGTAGAAAGCAGGTGTTGTAAGAATGATGATGGCAACATATGTACTAATGTGCTGGACACTAATAATTTATGTACAGATTGTGAAGAGTTGTATGAGCCCCTAATAAAATGGTTATTAAAAAAAAAAAGAGCCATAGTCTCGGAAAGCCACAGGAGCACTTCTCCTCTGTCCTGTGGGTAACTACGAGTCAGAATGCCTGATGGCCATGAAGGAAAGGGAGTGAGCGTGCATAATGTTAAGCTCATTTCTCTCCTGGAATCAAGAATACTTTTCCTTCAATTTACATTAGCTGCAAACTTGTAAGACAACCATGTGAGAGGCAGTAGCATGATTCTCTTTAAATCAGTGCAGGTAATGTATTTTCCTATGTTGCAAATATATCCATGAATACAGTAGAGCACACATTTTGAAAAGCTAGAAAAACTTCTTGGATGTAACCAACCATGTTGAAGAAATGAGTTCCGGAGTCTGGGGTCTCGGATCCTAGTCTCAGGGGACTTCAAGAACAATTGTTCCCCCAAACAATGTTGTGCATCATATTTTAGTGAATAGTGAGTGACTGGGTTTTAAAAACCTGTGAGCTGCAGCTAAGGTGCAACGATGGGTCTCTTCCCATTCAAACGAAAGAGGAGAGAAGCAATTTTTTTTAAAAACCCTCAGAAACCCTTAGTCCAGTAGTCCACTAATGGATCAAGTGACGTGTCAGTCCAGGTTGACTAGAGAAACAAATTCATAGATACTCATACATGTATAAGAAAGAGCTTTATATAAAGAAGTACTTGTAGATTAAGAAAACATTCCAGGTCAGTCCATATCAAGTCCATAAGTTGGATATTATCCCAGATATGTAATAGCAATCTATGAAGTCCTCTTCAGACTCAAGAAACACATGCAATGATATTGGATGCAGGAAGATCACAGGCCAGTGGGTAGGGAGTCTTGTGGATCCAGTGGTGTTTAAGATGCTGGCAGGTATCTTTCATGCCTCTAGTGAGTTATTTATCTCCATCATGTCTACAAATGAGGTCATTAAGCTGCAACCTAATTGACAGGCTGGCTCCACCCCTTCTTTCACTCACAGTCCTTTCAAATTCCAGGAGATTATACAACTACCACAAGTGAATCTCACCTTCTAGTGTTCTGAGACCAGACAGCTAAATGGTACCTGGCTACTATACTAACTGCTCTGAAAGGAAACACATTAGAAGACCCTGGATCAAGAGGGAGAAAAATGTAGAACAAAGCACAGACACATAAGAAAGATTACACTTACTGGTCAGATAGAGACTTGTATAACCCCCAACACCATGGCCCCCAGTCACCTGTTAGGCCTGGAAAAGGGACGCACATCCTAACACTTCACCTACCCACCCCATCCCTGCTTTTGTATCAAGTTTAATTTATGAAGTGAAAAATAACACCAGGGAGGTCTGCATTCCTTAATAACCCTTTGAAATCAAAAGCATAGGACTTTCTCAGGGACAGAGCCCAGGTAACTTGGAAAAGGAGGAATGGCACCAGATCATGAAGAAGGAACTGGGATTATGAGCAAGTATGTTACATTAAGGGACCTGGAATCAAAGACATTAAAAATGTATATGAATTATTAACTGGAAAGCTAATTCATTCAGTAAATCTTCATCTAATTCATAGTAAAAAAGTAAACCTGAATGAGAGAAAGTATGAATATATTTCCCACTGCCTGATGTATCCACCCCTCCAAATTTCCATTTTAATATGCTTTACAAAACCTAGATCACAACCCTAAACACATACAAATGTAAGAAAGCAACTCATGTTCCCAATCCCTCTTCTTTGGCTCTGAAACTGTACAGTTCTCTGTGACCTTGTGGTGCACATCTTCTGACTCTTTGGCTGGTCTTGACCTGTGATTTGTTTGGATCAATAAAGTGAGTTAAAAGTAGTAGTGTGGCCACTCTGAACTTACGCCTTAAGTTTAACCCCTTGTTTGCTGTAATTTCCCTGAGGGATCCTTGGGGTAATGTGCTGGAGAAGGAGAGACTTTAGGAGCGGAGATTCACTTTGTCTCTGTCTTCTCAGGGAAAGCTTCACAATATCTGTTGAAAATCAGCCACCCCGAAACCTGTAAATGAGACTATCCAATATCAGCAAAGCCTCCCAATTGACCCAAACTCTGGTTCAATGAACTATTTCTTTAAAATGTTTGAGGTGGTTAGTTTATTGTGCCAACCTGGCTGATAAACACATATGGGGGTTAATTGAAGGGTGGAAGGATAAATGACTCAGTGAGTCTCGTCTTTTATTTCTTGGATCTCTTGCTTTCTGATTGCCAGACCAGGGTGCAGCTGCCTTAGCTGGTTCTCTGCTTTAGCTTGCAAGGCTCACTTCCTGCAAGACATCCCTGAGGAGAAGCCACATTGTCCTACCCTGATGCAGCCCTGGGTGCTGGAGCACCTGTGTGGAGAACCCTGCCAGCGCTGAGATGCTTACACATTCACTGACTCGGCTTTCCTCCTGCAGTCGGCATCATTGCGTCTGTTTTGTGAGATGGAGCAGGACTTAGTGGATTGGTGTCGAACATATGGGTTAATGTTGGACTTGTGGGCTTGGGCAGCACTGGGTTGGGATGTTTTCTTGATGTGCACTTAGCCTCTATTTAAAACTCTCTCTTATACATGAGTTTCTGTGGATTTGTTTCTCTAAAGTACCCAGACTAACACAATGTTTATAATTGTCCCCAAGAGGTTTATCAGTCTTGAATTCCATGTGTTAAGAGTGCTTATCTGTATCAATATGTGTAGTCTGGGCTAGCCAGATTTATAAGGTAGAACTGGGTCATGGTAGAGAGGTGTGTGTGGAAGCATTCAGGAATTTGAAGAGTGAACACTGCACCCTGGTTGAATCTTCCCTTCCTTCTATCCCTTCTGTGGGGGAATATCCAAATGTCTGTAAATGGACTTTGGGTCTCCATTCCAACCACCCTCATTCACATCGATATAGTTCTTTGTTTTGGATCTTTGGATAACTGATACCTGATCCCATCAACACCTCACGATCACACAGACTGGTGAGCTGCTTCCATCTGGGCTTTGCTGCTTCCCTGCTAGATGGCTACTAGTCTAACTTCAAGCCTTGAAGACCCCAGGCGCTGTATCTTTTGATAGCCAGACACCATCTGCTCTTTTCACCACATTTGCTTATGCTTGCACTTTGCCTTCAGTGATCGTTTTGGGAAGGTGCCTATCAAAGAGTGCCAGCTGATTATAACAAAGTGTTCTGTGTTAAGGGCAGCCTTGAGTAGTGGTCCAAAGTTCATCAGCTATCTTAATTCATTACATATTAATATATGTGCATTGACCTCCATCTCCTTCATTATAAATTAACATATTTACATATGCACATACCTATAGCTTTTCCTCTATAAATAGCTCTTGCTTCCTACTTCCTTCCTCTATTTCCTTTCACCTTTCTCCTATCCCACTATCATGTCACCAGCATAGGGGGATGGCCGGGAAGGGGGAAGGGGGAACCCATCACAAGGTTAGATGTATGCCCTCCTCCCAAAGGGGATGAATAACCAAAATGTGGGTGAAGGGAGACAATAGAAGGTGTAAGATACTAAATAAAAATAGCAATATATAATTGATCAAGGATTCATGAGGGTGGGAGGGTAGAGGAGGGAATGGAAGGGTAAAAAAAGAGGAGCTTATACCAAGACCTCAAGTAGAAAGAAAGTATTTTGATAATGATGATGGCAACCTATGTACAAATATGCTTAATACAGCTGATGTATGGGATGTTATAAGAGTGGTAAGAGCCCCCAATGTAGAGGTTTTTTTTAATTTGCATAAATTCTTACCCCAGAAAAAAAATCAGTACAGTGGATGATAGACAGTGATGGAGGTATTAATCATCTAATTGATTGAGATACATTTAGAAAAGATGTTAAAATGACTATACAGAGTTTGATTTTGAAACCCTTTTTGAGTTCCAACCCCTTTTTAAAAGCAAATGTCTATGTGGAATCCTGCATGTAAACAGCCAAAGAAGCCTTCTCCAAGCTGAGAATGGAGGAAGGGGTTCAGAACCTTCTGCTTTAGTTGCCTTGCTGGTCTTTCAGTCACCGCTGTGACACTCCCGGGGCTCTAGGGGCCAGGTTTGAAAATCAGCCCCAGCCGAAAGGTTGGTACTTGTGACCTTTATTACACAACTCTGCTACTCAACATGGTCTAAACAATCATTTGTATACTTGTGAAAATTATGGTGCCCAATTATTCTTCTCCACAATAGGCAATAAACTGCAGGCTAATTTGCAAGTCTTCTCTTTAGAGAAATTTAATTTCAGGGAACAGTTGTCTGCTTAATTATTAATATTTCACAAAAATTCTAGCCTTTCAAGAGGACCTTTGCTTCTGAATAATTGCTCTGTTTGTTCCTTTGAGTGCTGGTCTCCGCCAGATGATCTCCTTGGTCTCCTGGCTCTGAGTTCAGTGCATTTCTATTTCCAGGCTCAGATTATGTTTCGTGAGCTGATGAAGCATAATGTTCATTGTGTACCCGAGGATGCCATAGGATAGCTACCAGATATCAACATCAAAATAGTCCTAAGCAGGATGGTAACTGATTAAACGGCAAGGCTGAGATGAAACTTCCATATAATTCTAAGTTCAGTCCATATAAAATAAGTTCAGCTTAGAGGATTTTCCCCCCTAAAACACTCTTCAAGCTCTTTCATCTGATAAGCATGACATACCCCTACATTGCATAAGCTCTGCCTTATGCCCTGAAGTATGAGGACCCATCGAAGCTCTCATGGCCGACACAAAGGAGAAGGAGACTCAAACTCCACACCACTCAAGAGCATTTGACAAAGGTCAGAAATGCCTTCCCATTCCAGCCTTCTATAACCTATTCCCACACCAACCGTCCCTTCCCACAGGACTCTACTTCTCTCTTGCATTTGATAATCTGTTGCAAAGACCACACAAGACTCACAGAGAATAATTGTGAGTACAGTTTTGAGGTTTATTAGGGACACTAAAGTTTATAAAATATTAAGGAGACATCACTTTTGTCCACAGTGCCTCTTCTCAGCCACGGAAGCCAGGCATGTCTTTCTCTAGGTCTGAATCTATCAGCTCTATGGTCGCTCAGCCTCTGCCTTGTTCCAGGGCCCAGCAAACTCTGCTCCTTTGCTCTGCCGAAGGGCACCAGCACATCGATTTCCACTCCCTCAGCTCCCTCTACCACTTCAGGCAGAGATCTTGCATAACCTCTAACGATGGCTCTTCTTTCTTGATGATTGTCTCTTTTCCTGCTTCTGGGATGCTCACTTCTATAGGAGATTGACAAAAGTGATCAATCTCTTCCATTAATGTTTTACACCTTGTTTTCATGTGTCTATGCAGTCATTTGGTGAGAGTTACAAAGACATAGCTATAAGACCCACACTAAGCAATTTTACTTCAAATTTTACCCGGTGACTCCTCTTCTCCAACTTTGAATTTAATGTTCAAAGGTGCTATGGCTCATTGAAAATGCATCACTGATCGAATTTGATATGCCTTGGCAAATCCTGTCCTCTGTCTGCCTGGAATGCGTTCTCTCGCCCAGTTTTCCACAGGATAAATTTTTCAAAACAGATTCAGCATTTCTTCCCATGATGTAGTTAAGTAGCTCCTTATATTAATTACTTGTTTGTCATATAACTTCTTCTGTCATCATAGAGTATCATAACTGTTTATGTGTTCTGCCTATAATTAATAATGACTGAAACATTATTAACACATTTAATCTTTACAGCAACTTTGTGGTTTAGGACTTATTTTATCATTGCCACCATTATACCTGTCAAATTGTTTCTCTTCTACATATGCACGTGGAGTTTTTTGTTACTGTAGGATTGTGTATATAAAGTTTTCTTCTACATTTTTCAAAATATTTACCTTTGTCTTCATTTTTTTTCCATTCATGCAGTTAACCATAGAGTCAATAAAACCCTCTGTCTGCTCCATTTAACCTGCACACTATATTATCAACAACAATAACAAATAATCACCTCCCCACAAGTAATGATTAAAGGACAACTGAACCCTTGGGGGGGGGGGCGGTTCTATGCTCCTGCACTTTAAAAGATCTTGTCCTAGGTTCTGAATTATGTTAACTTAAGTCACCAAATCTTCGCTCATTTAAATCTGTATTCGCAAGACTGATGTAAATCATGTGTTTTCATAGCACCATGAGAGACATACTGTATGTACTTTATCTTTAGACTCTTATGTTTGACTTAGAATAGCTGAGAAAACTAGTATTTAGAAAACTGTGGTCTGCAACAAGGAGCAAAGACTCGACTTACTTCTCTATATACCTTTATATACATGCACATCTGTATATCTGCCTCTATTATTTTTATAAAAATAGCTTCATACTCATCTCTTAAAGACAGGAGTGACCTGCTCAAGGTACATTTAAAATTATTGACTGAGTAAATGAGTCAATTCATATATATATATATTCATTCTCTAATTTAGTTTTCAACCCACTGTATACCATTTAAAATACTAAAGGCATATGATTTTTTTGCTTAAAAATATACTAGATTCATAAGAAATTTATCCCCTGTATTATAATGAGTATAACAAAATTATTTGAAAACTAATTAAGTTGAAAAGTGTATAGTATTCAGGACACAACTCTGCACAGAGTAAGAGAAAAAAAATAGTGAACACATAGTAATTTCAGGAGAAACAGTGGTGGTAGCAACAGTGACCATCAATGAGATAAATTGATACTGTGGCTGTTTTCATGTGCTCAACCATGCTGATTTTGACAGTAGTGAAGACCTGGACAGTGTTTGATTCTAGTGGACATCAGGTAACCACGAATCAGACCCAACAGGACAACAACTAACAGCAGCACACTATGCTAATGGAATCCAATCTGCTCTAAATCATTTCTAATCACAAATACATCTATGGGACATGAAAGTCAAAGACTAGCTCATTAAGGGCAAATTTGGTGCTTGTTGATGTTTTCTCTTTTGGTTTGAATTTTTCTTTGTTTTGATTTTGTTTCTATGACTTGCAGCTCTCAGGATGGTGTCTGGTATAAGGCAATAATGAAAATAAATTTTACCACTTAATCTTTCTTCACCATACATCAGTATGTGATATAAGTGATTGTCCCTGTATGATCACTTTCCATCTTTCTACCTCCCTATGCGCCTGATACTATTGCTACACCGATTTTATATAAAAAGGTATTAAGACACATTTAGGAATAGAAGTAAGTATTTTTAGCAGTAGGAAACAAAACAAACTAAAAAAAATGTAAAAGGCTTCAAGAGGTCAAATAATACCCAACAAAATGTAGTTAAGTGTAGGTCTTAGATTCAAATCAGTATATTCCTGAGTTTTGTGAATTTTAATTGCCCATATAGTGTATTTTCTTCATTTTTTTTTCTTTCTTCATTTTATGATAATAAAGCAAAGACAGAATTGTGCATTGAGTCTTTACTGGTACGCATGGCATCTCTGCATGTGAAACATTCAAAAGTTACTTGCATGTTTGATTCTCTGTGAAAGATATCCATTTCTCTCTCAAAATTATCTTTAACAAGCAAATATGTCTTAAAGAGAATTTCGTTGCTCAAACCTTGTCGCAAAGTGGAATTACTTCCAAATCAAACTCACTGCCATCAAGTTAATGCCAACTCATATCAACCCTGTGGGAGAGGGTGTGACTGCCCCTGCGAGTTTCTGAGACTACCACTCTTCATGGGAGTAGAAAGGTCCATTGTTCTCCTGTGGAGCGGATGGTGGTCTCAAACAGCTGACCTTCAGATCACAGCCCAAGATGTAATGCCATCAATTACACAATCAATGCTTTCTCATGGCTCCTCTATTTATGCCTACGTAACTCCCACCAAATGACTGGCTGGGGCTGTGCAAATAAGGTGTGTGAAGCACTAATGAAGGGAGTTGGTCATTTTTTCTGAGAGGAAGAAGGGACTTTCTACTCCTGTGAAGAGTTAACATCGGCATCAACTTGCTGGCAATGAGGGGTCCGTTTTGCAATTCCTCTGGGTATAAAAGAGAGATCTCAAATGCAGAGAAGAGCCATTGGGCAGACCTTATGAGATCCTTGCGTGGAGTGGCAGAGGTTGGTCGTACAGGCATCACTGTCTGCAGTGCTGATCCCATAAGGTAGAACAGGGGAGGCATACTGAGACTGAGGCAGAGCAAGGGACTTCCCCACCTGCAAAGCCTAGGAAGCTAAGGATCAGAGTGAGACAAGGCTGCTGAGGACAAAAGACTATCTTTAATACTTTCTGATCTTGATTTCTGGCAATCTGTTAACTTCATTAAGAAAGCCCCGTAGTTGTGAGTATTGTCTATGAGTTCTCTGTGACCACTGCAATGTGTTGTTCAACCTAGCCAAGCGGAGTGCTGTGGGACGAACAGCTGATGTCTGGAGTTCGGAGGGTGGAGGCCTGTCTGTCTGGTCTTACTGCAGCTGGCCTTGGCCTGGGGTGCGGGTGGGTTTTCCTCCCCCTAGGGAAACGTAAGAAGGTCTGATGTGGCCCCCACGCCATATCCTCAAACTCATCGGGCTTTCTGACAGGAAGTTGATGTGATTTTAAACTAAACCCCCTGTCAAGGGGTCACTTCTGAAGTATGACAACCCTATGTAGGTTTGTAAGTTTCCAAGGCTATATCCTGTAGAAGAGCAGCCTCATCGTTCTCCTGGGGAGTGAGTGGTGGCTTTGAAATGCCAACCTTGAGGTTAGCAGACCAATGCTTACCAGATAGCTTTGCCAGGTCTCCTTTTCAAACTAAAACTCAATGCTAAATGATGGAATTTTGCTTAGATACTGTTTACTAATTCTAGATTTTATATATACACACACTCACATGAAGGTAATTGAAACAGTGTCCCTGAAAAATTATAGAAACATTTATTGAACAAAATTATTAAAAGGTAAAGCTCTTATTTCTCAATGTTTCTGTCTAGACATATAAAGTCCTGAAGTTGGTCTTCCATCTCCTTAAACTTCCTTCTGTAAAGAATTCAATGTTTTATGTTTTTATTTGTGTATTCATTTTTTTTCAAATTTTTGTAGTGAATTGGGTGAGTTTTACAGAGCAGATCAGTCTCCCATCTAATAATTCATGCATCCTTTTTTCTGTCTCATTGGTTACAGTCCCTACAATGAAATACCATGTATCCCACTTCTTCCCTGCATTTACTATTTCTGGTTTCTTTGTAGCACAATGGTTACTCACTGAACTGCTCACTGGAAGATCAGGAGTTCAAAACAACCAGCTGCCCGGTGAGAGAAAGACAAGGATTTCTACTTCCATAACGATTTATAGTGGAGGAAACCACAGTGGGCAGTGCTACCTTGTCATGTAGGATTGCTAGCCGAGTTGGAATAAACTTCATGGCAATGAGTTTGGTTTGGGTTTTCTTTCCTAACCTTTCTGGACTTTGCTCACCTGCAAATGCTGTTATTCTTATCTCAAAGAGTTGATCATTCTAAGGTATTTGTACCTCAATAGTAATGTTATTTCCCTTATAGACTAGAATTATTTTTACTGGATTTTGACCCAAGGGGGTGAGGACATTTCCACACTTGAAGGTCCATATACTTGGAGATTCCTCCAGTCTTTCTGTAGAAAGTGTGTGTGTGTGTGTGTGTGTGTGTGTGTGTGTGTGTGTGTGTGAAGGGGGTGGTGTATAGTATTGTTCCACATTTTTCTCCTATTCCTTCCTAAGAGGACGCTCTAACGTGATCCCTTTCAGGACAGTCATTTGTATGGTCAGGGGCTATTTGTTTCTTCTAATCTCAGGATGGAAGGGCCTTGATGTTTGTGTGGTCAGTTAATTCACTGAAATGGTTGTTTCCATGCATCTTTCATTTTATTGACTTTTCTTCAGACAGAGAGAGCAAGAATTATACCACGGCCACTCACAAGCATAGTGGATTCACTCATGAAAATGTGATAAACAACATCGTCTTTGGGGAAACATTATTGCAGCTGAGTTGTGTCCGCTATGTCTTGATCCTTTACTTCGCAGACCAGGAACTCTTTCTAGCAAGGTGTTTGGTCATGTCTAATAAGCTTTATTAATTTCTCTGCAGTATGCTCTACTCATTCATGGATATATTTGTAGCAAAGGAAAACACACATACATAAGTGTTCTTTTTCAAACCTGTCAGCATCGGCTGGATTACTCACACGATCCTTCCAGAACAAGCAAAGCCTGTATTTCTGTCCAGACATCTATCATAGATCACCATTATTGTAGGATTGTATATATATAAAATATTTACCCTTGTTACCTCTAACTTCTGCACTCCTCCCGGCTTGTTTCCTGGGCCCAAGACTTTTGCTGATCTCCCTCTTATTGTATATAGCCTTCCTCTTCACCCAATATGTGTCTGGCCAGTAGCCAGACATTTAGTCACCTTTTCCCTCTCACTCCTGAAAGCGGTATTTTTTTATAATTTTGAAAGCTTTTCTTGATTTTTTGCAATAGAGGTCTTGGCAATATTTGTCCTTTGTAATTGATTTAGCTCATACAGTGTAATGTCCTCCAGGTTCATCCATGTGATGAGGTCTTTCCCAGATTCATCCTTATTCTTTCACATGGACTACTATTCCCCTTGTGCAGATGGGCCATAGTTGGTGTAACCATTTTTCCATCAATGAACATATAGTTTATTTCCATCTTTTTGCAGTTGTGAATACTGTTATGAGGCATATGAGCATGCATGTATCTATTAGAGCCATGGCTCTTATTTTTCTATACTAAATAGATTGCTACAGCCTATGAAATTTCTATTTCTAATGCTTTAACTCTTTCTAGACACCATTGTCTAGAGCGGTGTCACCAAGTTATAGTCACAACAGCATCCTTTAAACCACCTTCCTCACTATTTGTTGCTTTCTGTGTGTTTTTAAACTTTGCTTGTAAAGCTGGGCTGCGAGAGGATGTACACTGGTACAGATAAGAGCTGGAAACACAGGGAATCCATGACAGGCAAACCCGTCAGGACCAGTAATGAGAGTAACGATACCAGGAGGGGAAGGGGAAGGTGAGACAGAAAGGGGAACTGATCACTAGGATCTACATATCACCCCCTCCCTGGGGATAGACAACAGAAAAGTGGGTGAAGGAAGACATCGGACAGTGCAATACATAAAAAAAATAATAATTTATAAATTATCAAGTGTTTGTGAGGGAGGGGAAGTGGAGAGGTAGGGGAAAAATGAGGAGCTGATACCAAGGGCTCAAGTAGAAAGCAAATGCTTTGAGAATGATGATGGCAACAAATGTACAAATGTGCTTGACACAATGGATGGATGTATGGATTGTGATAAGAGGTGCATGAGCTTTAATGGCTAATGTTTACTAGCATTTATTTGTATGCTTGTTGGCTGTCTGAATGTGCTGTTTGTTGCCGTGTCTGTTCATGTCATCTGTCCAATTATAATTGGATTCATTTTTGTTTTGTTTTTTTTTCTTTTTTGAGGTGTTGCGATTTTCTATAAATATTAAAAATTAGTCTCTGGTTTAATACATCATTGTCAAGTTTAATCTGTGTATGGGCTCTCATTTTACTATGTTGGTGAAATCTTTGATGCCCCTATATGTCTAATTTTAGGAGGTCCTAGTCATTCATTTTGTTTTGTGTTTATGTCATCCACTATGGTCCATAGCATATTTACCCTCAAAGTGTGCCTGTTTTTCATTGATGATCTTTATACATTTGGGTTTTGCATTTAGGTCTTTGAGAAACCATGGTTTCTTTTGGTGCCAATGTAAGGCTTTGGTGTACACCACTTTGATATTACAGCTTTTGTTTCCTCGGGTGCCTCACGCCATGTTTCTTTCAAATGTTCTTTGAGTTTCTGGAACAAAAAAGGAATCTGAAAGGGCAGGATCAGGGCTGTAGGGTAAACGAAGTAATGTTTTCTAATCAAATTTACACAGGACAGTGCCTGCTACCTTAAAAAAAAGGGGGGGCAAATGCATTATCAAGATTGGAAGAAAAAAACGACATTTTTTTGATGAATATAATTTTTTATTTTCTTAAAATTTCTTAATAACCGTTTATGATCAGCCGGGGTCCTTAGAGAAAAATCTGTCAAGATTAACCCTTTTAAGCCCTCCAAAACAACTTTATATTATGAGCTATCCTCTCTTCCTTGAAGGTCACTGGTCAAATGGCCCCCCATGGAGACAACTGATTGATTGGACTTTGTTTTTGTAGGTATCCAAATAAGGAGAGCACCAATGTCTTACTCAGAGAATTTGTCTGCAACCATTTACTGATTGCAGACACATGTTTAAACGTGGAAGAAAACCACAAATGTATTGACTGAAACCCTGGTAGCAAATACATGTGGACTTAGGGGTGTGTGTGTGTGTGTGTGTGTGTATACAGAGAGAAGGAGGGAGAGGGAGAGCTTTAGTTTGGGAACTGGTTCCTACTCTTAAGAAGGCTGACAAGTCCCAGATCTGTTGGTTAGGCAGTAGACTGTAGTCTTGTGCTGACTCACATGGTTGTGGAGGCTTGTGAATCTACAATCAGCAGGGAAGGTGGATTTCTGTCCCAGGAACCAGAACTCAGCTGCTTAGAAGAGCATAGGGCTGAGGAAAACAGCTTTACCAAAGCCTCTATTTCTATACTGGAGGCAGGACACCCTAAGGGAATTCCTGTTAAGTGATTGAAAAAAATCGCATGCAATCACATCATGGAATGTGACTAGATCATATCACATTAAGAAATCAGTCCAGTGTCCACCATAGTACTGAGAAAAATAACCTAGATACAATAACACATAACACTAACTATGAAAACTGGTAATATATCCGTATACAAAGTGGTCACAGTTTCCAAAGTACTTTCGATTATATTGTATTCTAGGTTCTTGAAACAACACTGGAAGTTAGTCAGGGAAATAGTTATCACTGGGCTCAAAGTCCATACCTTCCACTGACGGTCTGACATCGGACAAGTTGCTAATGTCTCCCTCATTTAAGAAGATATCCTTTGGTGTCTGAAACAACTTATTCTCTGCTGAGCTCTCTATCACTGAATGAACTTTATTTTAGCAATTAAGTCCACCTGTATAAGGCTGGGTGGATAGATATCTTTAAGCATCACGCTACTTATGGACAGTTCTAAAACTAATAGATCTGTTATCCATTGTGATGGTATGGATTTATTTAAACATATTATAGTAGGCCATTTTAAATTTGTTTGAATGTGTATATTACTAAATTTTATAATATTTTACATCAATTGAAATGATTTGTAATGAAAAACCAACTTTGTATAGTCTAAAGCCTATCCTTCTGATTTTCCTACAAATCTAAGATATTATCCTTTTATACTTATAAGAAAAAACTGTCCAAATACTTATTTCTCACACCATTTATATACTGGAATAAATTTATATAGTTTAAATTAATAATTTTCTTCAGAGATTTACTTTATAATGGAATTTTCTTAACTATTTCTAGTTTCGATATTAGAAATGACTGAGATTATTAATTTAAGAAGAAATTTATCTTACCTAATATTTATGGCTACTTTTAAAAATTTAGGCAAGTGACTTTTTTTTTGAACAGACAAAATCATTAGATAGGTCAAAGAATTGAAGTTTCTTCAAGCTCTAATCTGGCTGGGTATCCGAAATGCTTTATCAAGAATTTACCTGAGAGTAGTGATACCATGAGGGTTGAGGGAAGGTCAGGGTAGAAGGGTGAAAAAGGGAGAACTGGTCACAATAATCTACATACAGCCTCCCTTCCATTCCAGGGGGATGAACAGCAGAAACGTGGGTGAAGGGAAACAGCAGATGATGTAAAATATTAAAATAAAAATAATTTATAAATTATCAAGAGTTCACAAGGGTGGTAGGGTAGGTGAGGGAGGGGAAAAATAGGAGCTATAACCAAGGGCTCAAGTAGAAAGAAAATGTTTTGGAAATGATGATGGTAGCATATTTACAAATGTGATTGATACAATTGATGTATGGATTGTTATAAGAGCTATAAAAGCCCCCAATGTAATGATTTACTTTTAAAACATGAATTTACCAAGGGAAAGTCATTTTCAGAAAACTTTGAAAATCCGTCTTATTTTTCTTCTCTATATGGGTGCCTGCTAGCCTTGCCAGATAAATATAACCCAAAACTTTGGGTACGTAGTGGGCTGCTTATCAAAAGGTCTCTATTTGAACTCATCATTGGCTCCATGAAGATTTACAGCCTTCAGAACCCAATGAAGCAGTTCTATTCCGTCCTATATGGTCACTGTGAGTTATAACTGACCGAACAATAATGGGGGGACCACACACATAGTGACTTCATGTAACACCGAAGCATTTCCTTTAATCCTGTGGGTCAGTGTTCAAAAGCCCTTTCCCTAGGTATGGACAGACAGGCTTTTCTAATGGAGGCTTGAGGGGAGAATCTGCCTTGTGGTTTGTAGCTTCTGGAGAACATCATTCTTGGTAAAGTAGAGAGGGAGTGAAAAAAGAGCAAGGCCCTCGAGGAGATGGATGGGAACGGTGACCGTGACAATGAGATGACAGGGTAGAGCAGTTGTGAGTATGGAGCAGGCCTGGCAGTGCTGTGGTGCCCATGGGGCTGTTGTCAATGGAACGGACTCAGTGACACGTAACAGCAGCCATCACCACAGGGCTGTCTGTACTGCTGTCCGTGTTCACGACTCCCTTTATGCCTTCCTCAACCTCAAAAGCCAGTATGGGACCAGCCTCGGGAAACTCTTACCTGGGCTTCTGTTCTTAGTCTCTCTCTGATGTAGACCCTACTACATCTCCCTTATAGAAAACAAGCAAACAATTGCTATCCAGTCAGTTTGGGCTCTTGAAACCCCCCTGCGTGAGTTTGCCAGGCCTTTGTTCCACAGCACCTCCAGGTGGGTTTTTGCTGCTAACCTGTAGGTAAATAGCTTAAAATTTATACATTTCTGCTATCCAGACATGCCTTCCTTATCATCCTTAATATCTACAAAGTACCTTTGACCGCATGCTAGTGCCAAAGTTCATATGCTACCAAATCCTGGGGATTATGAGAAGGGTATCATAATCTGTGTGCTTATCACAGGCCAGATGATGTTTTAGGCTTTGTGGGTGAGAAGGTCATAATCACAACGGTCTAATTTGGTCACAGACAGTTCAGAAACAAACAGACATGGCTGCTGATTCCAATAAAATGTTATGCACAAAACCAGACAGCTGGCAACATTCGGCAAGTAGGGAACAGCTGGACAACCCTTGCCCTGAACACACAGCATCAGGCATGAATGTTCCCAACAGAGATTTCCTAAAAAATGTCTTTAAACTTAAAAGACAGCAAACTATATAGATGAGATTTTGACAGATTTCACACCCACACTGGTTTTACAGGGAGAAACTCCAATGGATAAGATTTTCTTTCTCCGCACTGGTCCTGAATCATGCCTCCTACGTTTTGAATTCAATATGAGAGGAACATTCACACCCAAAGCCCTTTATCTTGCAATAGCCCTGTATCCATGCACACACCCAAGTAAAATGTTCAAAATCACTCTTGCTATCTCTCTGGTTTTGTTGTGGTTGTTCGACAAATAAATTCGATATTTTTGAGGATATTAGTATCTATTGTTATAAGACTGGTTATACATTTTTCAAAAGTCTTGAAATGTACAAGAAGGGGAAATTATGGAATTGATACTGGTGTTTGATAATTATTCTATCTCAAAAACAAAACAAAAATGCAAGAAACTTCTTAAGACCAGAAAAGTTTGGGACACAGAGGGAAGGTACCGAAGGAGAAAGGTGTGCTTCCTACTAGCAAAGTGGAGCCCACCCTTTCAGGCAAAGGGGAACAATACTGTCACCCATGCTAATCATCTTTTGATCCTTGCCAAGTGAATGTATTCATGATCTGACATTTGCTATTCTAGTCACAATAGCTCTTGTCTCAGCAATTCAGTTTTCAGTGTCTCATGAATTTAATGCTGCTTTATTATCAGAAGACTTGTAATAACTTATACCAGCTGAACCTTTTCCAAATTTCCTGTTCATCTTAACCTTTCCTCTCTTCCATCTGAGTGTAGAGAACAGTTTTATAAAAAGTCAGGTTTATTCAAGACATTTTATCATGCAATGACATTTGAGGGGATGCTAAGAAAGAAAAAAGGAAAAAAAATAAAATATATATATATGTATTTCACAAAACAACCTTATCATCTTCAAAGTATTCTCCCTTACATGCAATACATTTGTCAAATCTGAGATTCCATTCTTGGAAACATTTTTCAAAACTCATCTGTTTGGATGGCTGGCAGCACCTCCCTCGTTTTCTTCTTCACCTCTTCTGTGTCATCAAATCACTGTCCTTTCATGTTCCTCTTCATTCAAAGAAACAAAAAGAAGTCACATGGAGTGAGGTCAGGTGAATAAAGTGTGTGGGGAAAGAGATGCTGCATAAGCAGCTGCATTGTCCTGGTGGCAAAACCAGTCCCCCATCTGCCACAAATCAGGTCTTTATTTTTACACACCATTACACAATCTTTTTAGAACCTCTAAATAGAAGGCTCCGTTAACAGTCTGGCCTGGTGGAATGAACTTCAAATGCACTATCCCCACACATAAAAAAACAAATAACAACAACAACAAAAACAAATGAGTGTCATCTTGATCTTTGGTATCACTTGATCTTTTTTTGGGTGTGGTCACTATGGTGTGTTCCATTGGCTTATTTGCTGTTTGCTTTCGGGGTCATAAGAATAGCACTGTGTCTAGTCACCAGTAATGACTTGGAGGGGGTGGGGGGCGGGGAGTCTGTCACGTTGGTGCTGTTCTTTCAAAGCATGGTATTTTCCCATTTGATGCTACTTCTCCTGGTCAGTCAGAACCCAAGGCACAAATTTCACAATGAACCTTCTCATTCCCAAATCTGTTAAAATTTCACCTAACCAAGCTCCAATATAAGCCAGATAACTTCCCAATCTCTTCAGTGGGATGCCATCTGTCTTTGATTTTGTCAAAGGCGCAAATTTTGTCAAAATTTTTGTCCGTTCAGCATGTTGATGGATGTCTAGAATGGGGTTTGCCATAAATCAACATTTCACCTTTTTTGAAACGAGGAAACTACTCGTACACTTCCAGTTTTTCCCATAGCGCTGTCCTTGTAAGCTGTGTTCAACATCATATCAGTTTCTGTCGCATTTTCCTGAGCAGGAAACAAAATTTCACAGCCACATGCTATTCTGTTAAATTGGTCATCACATAAAATGAGGTTTGAGTGAAAGTACCTTTATAAAAAATATTCACTGTAACCAGAGAGAACCTTCCCAGGCTACACCACTGGATGCTCACCTAGCAGGAAAATTGTGTACTATGGAAGCTCAACTCTACCCAGTGCAATTCCATTTTAGTAGGATTTAGACAGTAAATGAGGAAGCAGTAAACAAAGACTATCAATATGATTTTAACCCTTTGAGGAATTTCTCAGGTGGATAGAGTCATTATCTGTTTTAGCCTTAAATCCATGGAACTGTTTTAAATCGCAGCATCATTCTAACAGCAAGTAGCAAATTCCCAACCTCTTTCTCTTTCAAAAACTATTTTCCCTTTGCATAAACCTCTGAGTTTAAGAATCAATAAAGAGAGACACCTCACCTCCAGGAAATTTACAGGGAGCCAAGATCTACCCTGAGTAGAATCCACATTTACAAGTTCTCTGACTTCGGTGACCAGCATTTTTATTTTATCCTTTTGTAGAACATGACCAGTCATGAATAGATACATAGATAGATGATAGATAGATAGATAGATAGATGATAGATATGGCTATACTACAGAAAAGTATAGAAGTTAATTTCTAGGAATAATGAAGGGAAGACCAGTTCTATCTCTGTATGTAAGAGTTTGTTAGGATTCTTACTCACAATTGAATGGTAATGAAGAACAGAAATGTATTGTCTTACAGTTTTAAAGGCTGGAAGTCCAATATCAAGGAGTCGGCTCTAGGGAATGGCCCTTTCTTGTATATAACTTCAGGAATCCCTTGGCTTATAAATGATCCCTCATATAATCTCTCACTTCAGTTTGTGTGTCTGTCTCAATTCTGCTATTTTTATAAGACATTACTCAGAATTGTTTATTTTCAAGATCCAGCCTACCTCCACTGACCTCATTGACGTGAAAAAAGATAATACCTATTTCCAAGTAGACTCATGTTTGCAGGCACTGTGATTAGGACTTTGATATATCTTTGTGAGAAGCACAATTCAATCTATACCAGAGATCAAATTACATTATAAATTCATGATGTAATCTCTTGACTTTACCAAAAAATTGTTCCAGAAAGGTAATCCAGAAATCCAGTAATCCCAGAAATTTAATTTTTTTAAACTTTGCCGAGTTACATATAACTTTAGCTATAAAACATTTTCTAAGACAGTAAATAATAAAATAAGAAGTAATCATTTTAGAAAAACTATACAAAGTAAACCCAAATATGGAAAATTTCTGCCAAACAGGACACAATGCCTGAAATCAGCTTTGGATGTAATAATTTCTATTTTATCTTGAATACATATTAAAAACAAAACCTGAATTCACGTAGATTAGAAGTGTTGTAAAGAATAATGTATACAATGTGAAGATAGCTTTTCATTAAGAAGTATCATCTGGAAGTTTGAAATAAGAATAGCAAGAAATTGGTTTTTCCTTTACGTTTCTGTTTCTTCCTTTCTTGTCTTTCTCTTTCTTTTAATGTTTAAGTCATTATCGTTTTTTAAAATAGCTCACTTTTCACCAGCCATTATTAATGTTTCAAAGTAGAATAACCATCATCTAACATTCCACAATTACCTTTCTTATTGCTTATTGAAGCATGTGTTGTGATGGATCCTTTGAGACTAAGGGAACCCAAAAATCTATTGCCTGGACAGACTCTTTAAACCTTGAACCACAACTATCTCATGAAACCATTGCTAACCTAAGCAACACGAGAGTTAACTGATGAATGTTTGCCTTGAACATGGAGCTCTTCTAAAGAATTGTCTATATCAGTTCACATTGACAACTATTTATCTGAAGCAGAAATTAAAATTTTAAAGGGTAGAGAAATGCAATATCTTGTAATGAAAATGATCATACATAGAGAGAATGCTCATAGTTATACAATAGGCAGTATGTAAGTGACACCACAGAATTATACAAGTGGACATTGAAAATGGGTGTGTGCCTGTTTGTGTAATCGCCACCAAAAAGATTATTAAAGAAAATAACTATTTTTAATAAGAATACATAGTAGTCATGGAAAAAATAACAACCTAACCCTAAACCTGTAAGTGTACAATGTCTACAAAATGTTCCACCGTGGACTGTTGCATGTTGACTTGCTGAACTGGCTCTGATGCCACTGAAAGAGCAGTCCCTGCGTAGGCCTGCTTATGCCACCTCAAACTGTGATCGAACCTGACACGCATTAGCGTACTATACTCACTCATATAATTCTATATGAACAGATGCTCAAAATTAATGAAAAAATAAAGACATTTTCAGAGCAGTTGTCTTTCAAATGGTAGATACTGTACCAAATATTTAAATACAGGAGCAGAATTGGCAGGCATTATCTTAAAATGAAGTTCACATACACACTCAAACCACATTAAACCTAACACAAAATGAATGCATTGGTGATTTCTGTCCCATTACATTTAATGCAATTGCTTATGGTCATTGATTTGCAATATGTTTCCACAGTGAAGAGTATAATACAATATTTTAGGGGTCAGCATTTTGTTATAACTAGAATAGCCAACTGCCTCCCCTCCACCACCTCCCCTCCCCGTGTGCCAAGAATTGAGAATGACCTGTGGATATTGGGGTCTTTCAGATTTATTTCAGAATTACTGGTTTTTCACCACTGTTCTGGGTTTTATGTCATAAATAAGGATATTGTCAACTGTAAGAGGTCCATCAAGTCCCAACCCCAAACCAGAGACCCAACCCCAAACCCATTTTTCAACCACTGTTCTGGGTTTTATGTTGTAAATAAGGATAATGTAAGAGGTCCATCAAGTCCCAACCCCAAACCAAAGTCTGCTAGTTGATGTGGATTCATGGGGGCGCTGGAGAGGGAGTTGCGCCACTCCATAGGGTTCCGAGGCTGTAAGTCATTACAGGAGCGCAGGGTCTCATCTCTCTCCCTGGGGGCAGCTGGCAGGTTCTGCATGCTGACCTTTTGGTTTCGCAGCGCAGCGCTTAACCCACTGTGCCAAACGGTCTCTTTTCACCCAATCCAGGGTTTCAAATATAGATTTGCATAATAATCATCTAAGGAGGATTTTTTAAATATTCATGCTAAGGCCCTATCCAAGACCAAAGAGAACCAACACATTTTCAAATTTATCCAGGTAATTCTCATGTAGAGCAGGGCTGAGAATCACTGTATAATCCCTGTCCCCTCTGATTGTTCCTTCACTGTCTCAGGCTGTTTCTAATAAGCAGCCAGAGCAAAAAGATGGTGAAGGAATCCACCCTGCTCAGGGATGGCCCAGCCGATTCAAGTGCACCTGTACCTGTGTAGTCCCCAGTGATATATGATGTAGACGCAAGCCTTGCTTTTGTTGTGGTTTTCATGCTGTTGGCTGCTCTCCTTCTTATAATCCTGTTGACAGCAAACCTACATTATGGCCATTGTTCTGTATCCTTGGGATTTGATATTTCAAGACATTAAGTAATCGTATTAAATGCTTGTAGAGAATAAATGTTGTAGCATTTTAGTCTCTGTTCCTCCTGATCCCATGCACACTGTCAATATTCAATTTATTTGTGGAATCATAGACAATGCAGTAGTATACTGAATGGCGTTATTCCAAGAGATCTGTTCAGGCCCTCAACTCTGGAAGGCATGAATCTGAACTTATTTGGAAAAAGGTGTTTTGCAGATGAGCGCCTAACAGCTTAATTGAATCTCAGACTAGCTCAGAAAACATAGCCCATCACAATGGACCCTGGCTGGAGGTTGGAGCTAAAAACAAAAAAATGTGTGGGATATTGAATAAGGAAGAGTAATAGAGAGATAAGTTGCAAAAGAGAATATCTAACATAACCTACCTTAATAATTGATATTTGTATCTCATCTTCCTGTTCTACGTGATCCTGGAATCTAATAGTGTGCTAGGGGATGTTTCCTATGTGATACCAGCCCATCTGTCACCTACCATTTCCATGCCACATGCACTCCATTTTTTTCTTGACCATTTTCAGCTTCTACACCTTTTTCTTGAAAGTGATCTTAGATAAAGATAGTTATTGCCTACTATATAGCTTTTCTAAGAAGTCAATGGGTTGCCAAGATTTCTACCTCCAGATTTGCCAAAAATGTTGAGTTTCATGCCGATGTAGGAAGATGGATCTTCCTCTAGATTCTGTGGCATGCCTGATCACTCTGGGATAGAGTCAGCTCTACATATACTTAAACATGTCCCTGATGGCTTTCATTAGATTTTGACTCTGGGCTCCCTTTCTTTATTGGTGATATAAAACTAACTCAAGGTATCAGATAGAGATCCTCTTTCAATTAAATGTGAGTGTGTGTGTGTGTGTGTTTTCTATCACAGCCATGGAACAATTCTCCCATGCTTACAGAAAGATGAGAACGCATCCTTCTATGAGGGTGAGCATTGCGATGGGACGAGGGTAGGGAGCATTTATGCTGATGGGAGAAAAGAAGCAGGGAAGAACCAAATATGTCTTGTTATAAGAGTGTAGACCTATGAAGAGGTACTGTGTGTGTTCATCTTTCCGAATGCAAGGGCCAATTTGCTGAGTTTCCATGTGCAGAAAGACTTATATAGAAGTTTGGTTTAATGTAATGTTTCTTAGCTTTTCAAGATTTCCAGTTTCCTCCTACTTCTCCACCAAAATGCCTGAGCTGGGAATAAAAGGGCTAGATTATCTAGTGTCCTTTCCTCTAAGTTCCCTTTACACACACACACACACACACACACACACACACACACACACACACCTAGTGGAGGCATATCTTGAATTAAACAATGCCCTTTGGAATCTTTAATAGAAATTGTCAGAAATTGAATATTGTTTATTGCAGACATTGCCTTCCACTAAATAGCAACACTCAACCTCCCCAAACATTGAAATGCAGGCAGATCATCTCCTGATAATTTATAAGAACTCTTTCTTAAAAGACTTTAGGCAGTATGTTAGTCAGAAAATAAATACAAAAACCTATTTTACTCACCAGAAATGAAATGAGAGACTTAGAGGACTATTGAGTTTGCTGATTTTCACAGTGAATCAGCACAAGGTTATTTGTTGCAGGGACCCCCGTCCTTTGTGCTACCCTCTAATATGAAATGCTCGTGGCTTTCAGTTCAAGGGGCCTCAGTCTCACTTTCTCTTCAACAAGCTGGCCCTTTCTGTGTAAAGCACACCGGGCTCTATTAAAAGCCAAAAAAATCAAGTTGACTCCAAGGCTGTTTCAATATAACCTCACTCTCTAATTTGGAGAAGATGCGATTGGAGCATGTGAATGAGACCTGCACAGTGTTCACAGAGAACTCACTTCACTGGACAAGGCAATTTGTCTCTCATGTATGTGGGAAATCTGGGTTTTCCTCTATGAAGCAGGCGTGTTACCTGATGTTTCCTAAGGAAAGTCAGAGTAAAATGAAGAGCTTCCTGGGTTTCTGAGCTCTTTCTTCTGCCTTTAAATGCATGTGTCAGCTTGCCCAAAGCAAATGGAATCTTTGTTAAATTATGATTGTCAGTTTTCAATGTATCTTAAATAATATTTTGGAAACAGAAAGAATACTACCAGAGGCAAAATAAACTCCATATATATCAAGGTAGCATCTCAGGCCATCAAGCCAGATTTCTGAATTTTTGTTTCAAAATCAGAGTATAATTTTGATTGCATAGATCAGACTTAAGGGAAGCGACATGTATTTTCCGATTTTAAATTTTCTATGAGGCCCCCTCCCCAACCCACTGATCTGACTAGGAAGCTGAGCAGCGCCCCTGCCCAATCATTTTGAGAGGAAAACTGTGTCATAAGACAACTTTCTTTTCAAGTATTCACTGAATGATTTTGTTCTATTGGTTTCCCCCCGACACAATTCTCCACATTTAAAAACTATGGTAAAAAGGATTGGTACCAAATCCTATAAATCTTTCTTAAACAAAGCCAACAGAGTGGGAAGCTATTGTCTCTCTGCATATCCTCCATCTAGGTCTATATCCTTCTCCATCAAGGTCTATGTACTTTTGAAGGTGAAGTCTCAATGTTGGTAACCCTTCCCCAAAGATTGTTGTTCCTTTCTTCTGAGACAAGGTCAACTAGCAGTCTGAGCATACTTAAAGAATTTAAATCACACTGCTTTTAAATATACTTTGTGGTTAGGGAATGAAAGGAAGTCTGAAATAGCAAGATTAGGAGGGTCGGGTAAATGGATTAATGTTTCCATATGAAATGCTCATAGGGCAGCCGTTATTATCCTTGAAGCATGAGCAGGTGCACTGTGAAGATGGAAAAAGAAACAAAATAAAAATCCCTATGCAATTTTTTGGACATTTTTCTTCCTAATGCTGTTTTCAATTTTCTTAAAAATTCTTCACAATAAACTCTCATGATTGTCCTCTGTCCTTGGAGAAAGTCAATCAAGTTTGAAATCTGCCCCCCCCCCCGCCCCCCAAAAGAGTTAGTGTAATTTTCTTTGTCTTGATGTTTTGTTTTGTTTGTGTGTTTGTTTTTGGAAGGCACTCTAACAATGCTAAGATAAGGGAATGAATGAATGAACTTGTCTGCAGGCATCTACTTTACAGAGATGTTGAAATACATGTTGTTTGGAATAATTCCATGCATGTATTACGGACTCCAGACCTGGAGTCCTAATTAGAAGCACTTTTGACTTACTTTCTTGTACTTACGTGTGCCAATCTCTAATCCTAAATGTATACATTGCTTCTTAAGAGTTAACATCTCATCAGTCAGATTCTAATCAACCAGTCTTTAAAATAATGTTTTCAATTATATATATATATATTAAATTGGTTGTGATATCTATATCTATATCTATCTATATCTATATATATATGGTTGTGATATGAATTTAGAACTTCAGAGTAGCACAAATTCTGATATACCATCCCTAGTTGAGTTACATTTTCCACACAGACTTTGTTCACAAAGCAAAGTGGTCCCAAAGTGTTCCTAAAGTTGGTCATCCTGCTCTGGGAAAAGGAGAGGTAAGAAAACAAATTGTGCATTACCATGGGGCCAGAGTTCTCCTACACTAATCTCTAGGAAAGAGCTGAAGAAATGGAGATAATCGATTGAGAATTTCTGCCGCTGCCCACAAAGCATTAACCAGTCAGGAACCAAACATGCGGGGGAAGAAATTACAAAAGGGTGGTGTCCAGTTACAGCTCATACTTAGATTTAGGAAGATAAATCCAGCATCACCAACCTGGTGACTCTCTGAGATTATATTGTTATTTTCTGAAGTACAAAGTAACATGATTTTATGTCTTACATGATTGAATTATTTGGCTTATTTCATTACATTGAAGCAGGATTTATTATCATTTAAATGACGTAAATTTATTCTGAAGTTAGTCTTTGAGAGCAGTATAAGTGATGGTTAGTACTGATATTCCTCTACTTCCAAGAATCCTGGGACCCACTGCCATGAATCAATTCTGACTCATCATGATCCTATAGGTCCTATTGAAATTAAATTATGATTGTGCCCTCTAGATCTCTTTGGGGAACAAATGCCTTCCATTTTCACTAATTCCCAAAATTATAAAACAAAATTATTATGAGGGAAGTTTCTTGCTTGTATCTTCTCTGGAAGTTGCTGCATTCCAAGATACACAAAACAACCCTCAAAAACATCTCACATATTAAAGATACAATCTCTAAGTAAATGTACATGTTGTCATACCCGCGGCCAATGGATGTCATTAGAAACGATCTAAATTACTACAAGAGCCAGAGTATCAGTACAGGAATGTCTTTAGGAGAGAATGGACCTGGGAGCTTTTAGCATATTGCACAGACATTTCATGGACACATAACAGGTGAGTTGGTTCGTCTCTCACCTGTTATCAGACCTCCTTGTAATTAATATCTGAATATCATTATGTGAATCTCTGAGTTGTCTTAATAATGAGTTGTTAAGACTCTCGATCACGTTGGTGTTGAGAACTATATAAAGTATAATTTTAGGCAGCTTTCCAACATGACATGAAAAGATAAGATAATTAATTAAAGGAAAATGGATCTCGAATTATTGAATTTATATGACATGCTATGTTTAGCCTAGACTGCAACTCTAGAATGGGCAAATGCTATGGAAAATGCCAATTAGTGCCAAATTTTGTTGATTGTCCTAGACCTCTGGGAAGGTTCCTCACTGCCCTGAGATCCTGCTTCTTGTGCCACATTTCCACGCTGGTAAAGAAGTTTCACCATTGGTCATGTGTGATCTTGCAGGCACCAATTAAGCATTTCCCCAGAACTGTGCTGCATGTTGAAAGTCTGATGATAGATGTCTGAGATTAGCGATGCCTTTCAGAATCTAACAGAGGAAATCTGCCTATAAAACTGCACACAGCTTTGCATTTTTATTAAGGTGACAAGACGAATGATAATGAGCCATCTTCAGAAATACAGAGGACGTGGGGTTTTGCTCTTCATAAAAAGACTCAGAGATAATTTTCTTCAAGGCAAGGGGCTGATGTTTAAACCTACAGGTGGGAGTGGTGATCCTTGCCTTGCCACCAGCCATCCTACAAAGGTCTGTCCACGATGGAAAACCTTGGCCATGCATTGTAAAACTCTAATTCCAGAATGCGTGGCCTGCAGGATACACGGATCAAATAACTTGGCTTTCCATAACTGCCTCACTGTATATCCTGAAGATTTTGTATTTTCTGAATATAAACCCCTTCTCAGCAGTGTTTTTTAAATGAACTATGTTAGGAAATTAGGATATTGTCTCAAGTGTGAAACAAAAATCACTACAGTTTAAAGAAGGATCTGAGAGCCATTTTATTTCTTAAGGCTCTTCCTTATTTGTTTCCTTGCTTGCTGATAACCACTATTGATGCAGGGTAGCATCATCTTCATTTCAACATGAAGATGCTGGTTTATGATCACGTAGATAAAGGCAAGGGTGAGTGCGTGTGCACACACACATTTGTATGGGTGTGTACTATACAGGGAGATATGGTGCCAGGGCCAGGACAGCCTGGGCAGTGATGTTTCATATAAACCAAAGCCTTAGAAGAGTGAGACATTTAACGGGTCTGTGACCTAGTTACTGGAAGGACCTGCAACAACATTCCAGTGACACTAGGTCATGAACAAAGGAGACTCTTAGATTTCGGCTCATCTTCTCTGCTTCAGTCTATTCAGATATTGTCCCACCCAAAACCCATTGCCACGGTAATTTGAACTCAAGGAGAATTCATGTGCTGCAGGCTAGACCTGTTGCACAGGATTTTGTTGGCTGTCCATTTGGAAGATACAGATTGCTTGAGCTGTCATCTGAGATCCTACTAGTTGAATTCCAATGATCAATTCTCATAGATTTGTAGCTGCCTTGCAGAGGTGTATATGTGTGCCCAATAGGTTTCACATACTAGGGTAAGTGGAAAAATCATCCTTTAAAAGTACAAGCTCATAGAAGCAGGCACTTATTTGAAATAAAAATGATTCACCATGTCTCTGTGATTAATGTGTGGTTATAAGTGCATTCATTCTGTAAACACACTGTATTCTCATGTGGCGGCTTTAAAAACTGTCCCACAAAAACAGTGCCTTCAAGGGAAATTGTTGGGCCATTTAAATTCAAGGCAAGAGGTCAGTGAAGAAGGTTATGCTGATAGCTTGGAGGGAATCCAAGGGGCTGATCTTGATAGATTTTTTTGAAGGATACAGGACAAGTATGAGGGCCTATTCAGAAGTTCAACGGAAATGGAAAGCTGCATTGGTGAGAGCAAATGCCCAGAGATGTCTTCCTGCCATGGCAGTGCACCTGCTTATTCTTGGAGGGGTAGTGATGGCTGTTCTATGAGAATGAAACCCACAACCTTCCTCTAGTTCTTAAACGCTTCCTCCCCCCAACTACCAGGACTCCAATTCTGCCTTGCAGACCTGGTTAGACCAGATGATGCACAGCGGTACAGATGGGAATTGGAAACGCAGGGAATCTAGGACAGATGAACGTCTCAGGACCAGGGGTGACAGTGGTGATACCAGGAGGGAAGGGGGGTGTAGAAAGGAGGAATTGATCACAGGGAGCTACATATAACCTCCTCTCTGGGGGACGGGCAGCAGAGGGGTGGGAGACGCCGGGCAGTGTAATATAAGATACAATAATAATTTATAAATTATCAAGGGTGCATGGGGGAGATGGGAGGAGGAAGGGAGGGGGAGGGGAAAAAGGAAAATGAGCTGATTCTGGGAACCCAAGAGGAAAGTGAATTTTGGGAATAATGAGGGCAACAAATGTATAGATGTGCTTTACACAATTGATCTATGTATTGTGATGAATTGTATGAGCCCCAATAAATTGATAATAAATAAATAAATAAAATGGAGTATTTATTTGATTCCTCAAAACCTGTTATATTGCTAATAAAAAAGAGAGAACAATTAAAAAAAAAAAGAACTTCATTTGGAAACCTCATCCTTACTCCACCCACATTATTGGCCTGATCTTGTCCCTGAGATTTCTTTTTCTTTCCCAAACTCAAAAAACATATCAAAACAACAGACTTTGAATTCCTCAATGATGCCAAAACTTTGTTTTGACCAGGCATAAATCAAATTGCTCAGAGTTATTGGGGGAATGCTTAGAGAGATGGAAATATCACCTCCCTGGGTGTGTATATGGAGGATTCTGAGAAACAAGAGCTCCACATTTTGATATTTGTGTTTACTTAAAGTGTGAATTTTTAAAGGTAAAATTATCTCTTTTAATCATATAGGATCCTTTTTAAAAAAATCATTTTATTGGGGGCTAGTTTGAATGGTTTTAAAGCAATACTTGTTCTCTTGTATGTTCAAAGAGTTTCATATGAAGGTAGTTTCAGAAAATTCCTTTTGTATTGCTGGAGGGATCTTCTCCCAATTACAGTTATATCTTAATTCTAGAAAAAGGGTAGAAAATAAAATTAAAAATTGAGAGAACACAGAAAAAAAAAACACCCAGCATATTTTCCACAACAGTACAATTGTTGAATTTGAGGAAGCGGTTTTAAGTGACTTAGTTCACCCAACTTGTGTCCAGGGTTTGCTTTATAGGGAATATTCAGAATGGAAGAAACAATTTTAAGGAATACAGAAATTTAAAATGAGATTCGAGTCCACATGATCCCTGAGTTCTCAAAATAAATCCAGCAAATATTCTCTGGGAAGCACGCCCTGTGGGTGAAAAGGCTTCTGGGAGTTCGTTTCCCTTCTGCGACTTCCCAGTTGTATCATTTGTATAAGTGCCTTGGTCTTCCTGGGCACCCAGTTCCCCGTTCTTAATAACCAGAATAATAATGCCTACTGAATAATCATATCAAAAGCATGAGAATATGATGTCTTACATATTATGCCAATTTTTGACATGTCATGTTTCATGATACATAATATATTAAGATCTCATGTATGATGTTTTCCACCTATGAATTAATAAGTGCTAAGTGTTAAAATAATTTATATTTTGCATGTGTTTGCCCATTGAGCCCACACAGTAAATATTTCATTAATAGTATACCTATTTTACAGATTAAAAATGGAGACACCTAGAAGTATCTTTCCCTGGCTTATAAAACCCAGATTGATCTCCAACAGAGGCTAAACTCTCAGACATTAACTAGTTTCTCCCAGAATAGTAACTCTTAACATTACTACTTCTAGTCTTCTAATATTGGAGTAGTTGCATCGAATACTATTTTAATTAAACCCTTTATAGCACTATATTTAGCCCCCTCTTCAGTCCAGTGTTTCCCAAAGTGAGTGATACCACTCCTGGGTGGTGGAACAATTAAGGTTGGGGGGCAGTGATTAAGGGAGCTCTAAAAGCAGATACTTATACTTTGGCCTGGAATTTGGGTTAGAAAACAAATGATTTTAATTGCCAGGAGTCTACTGAGTTATTTTTCTCAGAAGGCAGGATAGTAGGCCAAATAATCTTGGGACCTAATCACTTTTTAGAGCTGTCTATATATATGCATCTTTTAATAGAGAATCCCCCTATAGCAGGACTTGTACCTAGGGTATTGTGTAAATTATTCTGAGGTTTAAGATATAAATATACTTAACTGACAAAATATTAGTTTTTTAGAATTCTAGGCAACAAACTGGATATCAGCATAATTTATGTATGAAGTCAACCATTTGTAAACACATGCTGATGGCTTCCCTATCTTATATCAGGAAAAGAAAATTAAAGGTCATAGCGTTGTTTTTCTTGTTGTTGTTTTCCTGCCCTTCTTTCTCTTTCTCCCTGCTGAATCGAATGAGTAAGTCTAGTAATGTGCAATTCGGGACACACAAGGGAGCGTTTTGGCACTGATCCTCAATTGTGTCAACTTAACTAATCTATCTCGGTATCGTATGCATTTCTTCATCTGTAAGAGTTTTGGAGAACAAGTCTTCTTTCTTTTCTCAGCCTTTTATTTGAGTGCTTAGCAGAACTAACATTAAACAATTCCCCATCAAAGTTTCTAGAAAATCAATACACGTTTACTTTCTTGTCTCTGCCCTGTAGGTTTTATTATATTTCACAGTGACCTTATTTCTTAGAACAATGCTGCATTATTCCCATTGCTTTATCTATGTTGTAACTAATATACCACCCTATGGGAATGATGTTAGATACCAAGAACTTCTCTAGGCCCATCCAACACTTACTCATGTATTTCTTTATCCAAATTATGCCTTCGTCTTCCAAAAAAATGTGGTAGATTTATATATTCTGACAAAGATACTCCAGGTAGATTAAGTAAAAAATAGAGTTGCAGAACAACATGCAGAGTGAGATATGGTTTTTTGAATGATCCATAACAAAGAAACTGGCTTGCATGTGTATGGGTATGCATGTTTATGGAAAAGCTTATGCATATATAGATATAAATGTTAACCTTAGTTAACATCCTTTGAAAATAAACTTTCTTGGGTGTTATGTCCATAAGGAAGGATGAAAAACATTCTGTCCTTTGTACTTTCATTATACCGCCCTCCAAACAAACAAACAAACAAACAAACAAACAAACGAGATCTATTGACAGCTGTCATTTAATTAATTCTAATTCCTAAGCCCCCCATGTGGGTCAGGGCAGAACTGGTGGATTTTGACGAAGTAACTTCTATGTTTTTGTCCAAGGTTCTTCAGGGTGAGTCCAAACCTATGACAGTTAAGAGTTGAGCGTGCCCTTTCTGCCACCCAGGGACTTCCCATAATCATTATCATTATACTCATTGGAAGTAAATAATTCCTAGTGCCTACCCACTGCCACTGAGTCAATTCAGATGTATAATAATCAGATGCCGTGACCCCTCAGTTGTCGAATGGCTCCAATTTAGAACTTTCCACTGCTCAAACAGCAACGTTGAAAGAAATCTTCTAGTCTTCCTAACTGTGCTCGGTAGTGGAATGGAAAATCTGACATGAAAAATCCTGTATGGGCTGAGAGTCAGGCATCAAGTCTTGCCTGGGACACAAAGGGGTGATGCTTCAGCCTAAGCACCACTTTTACTCAGAAACCATGTAGGGTTTGTGTTAGTATGTTAAGAAAAGTTATTGTTAATTTGGGTAAGTCAGTAACAACTCCATGGTGGTAGCACACCTGAGACAATGGTATACTAGATGCCTAAAAGCCTCATGGTGATTTAAATTGTCAGAAAAATTAATTTATAAGTGTGATTTGGGGGCCTCAGAACACATTATTTGGTTTTCCATTAATTATTATGGGGGAAATATGTTCAGTTCTCAAAATTTTCAGTGTAAGAACATGAATTTGGAACAAATTGAGTTAGACAACCACGGTATCACTGTATAACATTTCAGAGTCTAAAAATCTTTATGGGAGTAGACAGCTTCATAATAATTATTATAAGACTCCAAGTGTATCCAATAATACATTTCTGAATATGACAATTGTATAATCTAACAGATGTTAAAATGTAAGTGATGGAATAAAGATTAAAATGGGATAACTTCCCTAAAAGACAGGCAGGGCTATTTCAGATTAAGGGCAAATTATATCTCGTTGCAAATATCAAGGACATAATAATCGACATGACATTTGAGTGGAAAAGGAAACAAGAAAGCATGCAGAGTAGTTATTTTTTTTTTAGCTCTTTGTGATCCTTATGTGGAAGTCTGGACAATACGGTTATTGTTCTGTGCTGTTCCTTCTATTGCTGCACATTGCAGCCCTCCATACAGCAAAGGGAAGCACTGTCCAGTTTTGTGCCATCCTCTCAATCACTCCCATCATTGGGCCCACGATTGCTGGTGCTAAATAAATGAGTATTGTAGAAAAGAGCAATGATGGAAGGAAGATATAAAATGATAAACGCAATAGCATTGATTTTGATAGGTGAGCAGAATGTAGAGATTACCTTATTGTTGTTGATGTTAGTGCCATGCAGTGGGCTCTGACTGAGGACAGAACAAAACATCACTATGCAGGCAATCGCTGCTACCAGTGCTGCAACCACTGCCTCAATCCTTCTCATTGAGGGGCTTCCTCTTCCTCTTTCCTTTCTGTTTTGCTGCCCTTGTATTTTATTAAGCATGATTTCCCTTTTCAGCGATTGGTCTCTTCTGATAACCTGTGCAGAGTACGGGATATAAATACTTCTCATGTTCTTTTTTAAGGGACTTCTGGCTGGACTTCTTCCAAGACAGATATGTTTGTTCTTTCAGTGGCTCATAGTATTGTTTTTTATTTCTGTCCCCCCTATTTTCCCCCAGAACCATAATACAAATGCACTGATTCCTCTTCAGTCTTCCTTATTCAATGTCCAACTTTCAGATGCACGTAAGACAGTCAAAAATACATTGGCTTGGGTAAGGTGCACCTTAAATATGAAAGTGACCGCCTGGCTCTTGAACAGAGATCCTACACAGCAGAGCTACCTGATGCAGTGCAACTTTTGATCACTTGAGTGCTGTGTCCACGAGCATTGCCTATACATTCAAGCAAGATGGAAACTTTGAATATTTTCATCTTTTCTCTGTTGATCGTGATGTTACCTATTGTGCCAGTTGTGATGATTTTTGTTTTCTCTAAATTAATTTGCACCTTATGTTGAAGGCTGAAATCCTTGATCTCTACAAGCAGTGATTCAAATCCCTCTCGATTAAAGCAAGCAAGATTGTGCTATCTTTGTATCGCAGGTTGTTAATTAACCTTCCTCTAATCCTGATGCTGATTCTTCTTTTTATAATCCAGCTTCTCTGATGCTTTGCTCGACATACAGATTGAATAAATATAACAGGATACAAACCTGATCCACACCTTTTTAAATCTTATTTATTATTTTTAAATTTTATTAATTTTTAACATTTTATTAGGAGCTTCTACAGATATTATTACAATCCTCAGTTCCATTAAATCAAACATAATTGTCATTATCATTTTCAATACATTTTCTTTTTTTCTTGAACTTGATATCAGCTCACCTTTACTTCCTCCCTCCCCCACCCTCCTACCCCCTCAGTACATTATATATTATAATACTGTTTTGACTTAACTTGCACCATCCCATATATTCTGAGTTAGTTAATCGTGCCAACCTGGCGGATAATCACGTGGGGCTAATTGAAAGGCGGAGGGATAAATGGGTGGTGAGCCTCGCCTTTCTAGTTCTC
>NW_022103958.1:10625320-10682471 GCF_000313985.2 Echinops telfairi
AGTTTATTGTGCCAACCTGGACGATAATCACGTGGGGTTAATTGAAAGGCGGAGGGATAAATGGGTGGTGAGCCTCGCCTTTCTAGTTCTCGGATCTCTTGTTTCGTGACGGTTGCACCGGGTGCAGCTGCCTTAGCAGTTCCCTGCTTCAGCTTGCAAGATTGAATTCCTATAAGACATCCCCAAGGAGAAGCCACATGGACCTATCCCGATGCAGCCCTAGACTAATACATATCCATTCTCCTTAAATTCTGATGTTCATTCCCTTTGAGTGGGATTATACAGTCATCATATCTCTCTGTTCTCTCTTCCCCCCTCTCCCTACTGCTCTTCCCGAAGGCTCAGGAAGTCAATATTCCCCTTACTGGTTCTGAGGGGATACTCTATCTTGAATTTCTCACATCAAAAGATCTTGGTTGTACCCATGTACATCCACAGGACTAGCAAGATTAGTACGGTAAAACCAGGGCCATAATAATGGATGGAGGAAATTTAAAGACCTAGAGGATAGTTTTGTGTTTCATCCATGCTGTACAGCACCCTTGATATTTCATTCATTCAATGTGGCCCTCCTGTGGTGGACTGTCCAATTGTCTTACAGATAGGCTTTAGGTCTCTACCTTGTCTATGTTTGCTTCACATAAATTGGATTGCTTGTTTTTGAACTTCTGATAACTTTTCCCATTAAAACCTCATGATCACACTGTCTGGTGTGCTTCTTCCATGTGAGTTTTCTTATATCCTTGCTAAATGGCCACTTGCTTGACTTCAAGCCTTTAAGACCCCAGACACTATGTCTTTTAATAGTCGGCCACTATCAGCTTTCTTCAACACAATTTCTTATGCACCCATTTTGTCTTTAGGGATCATGTTGTGAAAATGGGTGTCCTGCATGGCCACATTACTAGAATAAACCATTCTTGTACTGGGGTAGGATTTAAATAGAGCCCCCAAATCCTTCTGCTTCCCTATTTTATATATATATATATATATATATATATATATAGCTAGATAAATACACCTATCTTTCACTTATTTTGTTCACACAACTGCCTCAACAAAAATACAGGTTCCTCATGATCCCAATTAAGTATTCTGGAAATCCTGCTCATCTCAAGGCTGCCTATAGCTTGCTGTGATCCCCCCAGTCAATTGAATGCTGTAAACATCTTTCTGGTAAAAAAAAACAAAAAACAAACAAACGAAAAAAAACATCTTTCTGGCATTCTCAGTTTTTGACCAAAATACAGCTGAAAACAGCCAGGACATCCCTTATACTTCATCCTCTTTTGAATCCAGCCTGAAGTTTGGGCAGCTCCCTGTCAATGTACTGCTGTTACCATTTTTGGATAATCTTGAGCAAATTTGTTGTAATATCGATGATACTGTTCTATAGTTTGATGGGCTGCCTTTCTTTGAAATGGGGAAAATATGGATCTCTTCCAGTTCGTTGGCCATGTCTGTTTGATAATTTTCTTGGCATAGATGAATGAGTGCTTCTAGCACTTCCTCAGCTTGTTGGGAATTTTCTATTGTCATTCTGTAAATTCCTGGGGGCTTTTTTTTGATCAATGATTTCAGTGCAGCTTCCACTTTTCTTTAGCACCATATGGATTCTTGCCCAAGTGCTATCTCCTAAAATGCGGAATGTGAGTGTTCACTAGTCCTTTTTTGTACAGTGACTCTGTGTATTCTTCCCATCTTCTTTTGATGATTCTTGCAACATTCAATATATTACCCAATGAAACTTCAACTTGAGGCCTAATTTTTTTCTTCACTTCTTTTTATGTGAGATGGACTGGCATGTTCTTCCTTTTAGGTTTTTTCCTCACCATCTTTACAATTTCATTATAATCTTTGTCTTTTCAAGTTACATTTTGAAATGTTCTCTTCAGCTCTCTTATTTCATCATTTATTTCACTTGTTTGAGCTAATCTATGTTCAAAAACAAATTTAGAGTTCCAACTGCCATCCATTTGGTCCTTTATTTATTTTTTAATTTCTGTATTTTAAATTACTTTTGCTTTTTGAACATATGATGTGCTACTACAGCTTGTCTAGTATTTGATCATTAATGTTCAAGTATTAAACCTACCCTTGAAGTAATCTCAACATTCAGGTGGGATACACCTAGTCATTCTTAGACTCTCACAGACTGTTTGCATTTTCTTCAACTTCACCTTGAACTCACACATGAGCAATTCTGCAGCTGGCTTCTGATCTTCCAGCCGATGGTGTCAGGTTTCACCACCATCTCTTTACCAATGTACTCATTCGATTCTTGTGAAATTCATCTAATGTCATCCATGTGTATATGAGTAATGTTTATAGTGAAAATAGGTATTTTCATGAATAAATCTTTGGAATTGTAAGATTCTTTCAAGCAATCTCCTGGTGCATTTCTATCACTATGGACATATTTTCAAATTAGTGGTCCTCCTTTGTTTTCAGCTTTCAAATTTCAGTCACCTATAATTTTTAACGCAGCATGATTGTATGTTTGGTTAAGTTTAGACTTCAGAAAATGATGAAAAAAAACCCTTCAATTTCTTCATCTTTGTTATTAGTAGTCAGTATGTACATTTGAATCACAGTCATATTAACTAGTCTTTTCTGTAGGAATAAGAACATTATTCTGTCGCTAACTTTAATATGTATACTATATATTCACGTGTAGGATCATGTCTATTTTCACATTGTTTTCTGATTCTATGAAGATTACACTATGAGCAGTTCCATTCAAGTCGATATCAACCAAAGGTGACAATGTGTGTAACAGCAAACTGTGTTCCATAGGAGCTTCAAAGACGGATTTTTGAGAAGTAGATCGCCAAACAGAAGTACATCACCAAACAGAAGTAGACCACTCTTTGCACCATTTGAACATTATCTCTTTTAATTTCTGTGTTATATTAACTATAATAAAATGATATTAATCTTTAGAGAGTACTTCACTCGCCAGTGCTCGGCTAGAAGAGAATAGAGACTGCAAAGATGAAGCGCACCTTGGTTATCATCATCGACAAGATACACATTAACGTGGGATTCAGCTGGTATAGTTTAGTGAATATAAACTAGCTGGGATGGATAGGAAAGGTCCCCAAGTTGCTTTTCCCTCCTGGTATTGTTGTTTTGTTTTAACTTGTCAAGTCTTCTTTTTGACAAACCGTTATACAAAATCTAACAAGTGTTGTTAAATATTAGTGAAGAGGCTAGCTTGCCAGCAAGAGGGAACTATTCAAGACTATCCAGAATTGTCTTTCCTGAGAGAGTATTTCAGAGATAAGAATGATCTAGCAATTGGATCAGATCTATCAGGTGTTTGCAGCAGCATCCTAAAAGGCAGTTACTGGGTGATTTCCTACTGCACTAAAAGCATCCCAGAGGTGTTGGAGAATAGCAGCCACCTCCAGAACCCATGTTCCTCCCTCAGCAGAGTGCTTTTGGGAATCAGAACACTTAGCAAAATTGACTTTTCTTAATGAAGACAAAAACTGTAAAGTTATCAATGAGTTTATCAATGCCAGAGGCAATTTCTATGACTCCTTATTGATCAAATAGAGAAAAATGTGCCTGTGTTTTGCAAGTTCTACAGATATATACCTTTCTGAATTGAAGCTGACCCCCAGCCTTGTCAGAGGAGATCAACAAAATTATTCTTGAAAATAAAAATCTCATCGTTAAATGATGACTATTTTGCATATTCTTAAGCAATTATATGTAAATTTATTTCTGAGGTATTTGTGAGTGTTTTCATGCTTTCATTTATTTTTAATGTAAATATTAATGGTTAATTATAATGAAGAGTATGATATTTCTTCTGTTACTGATTGACTTGACATCTGACAATCTGATTTTGAGAACCACCATCTACCATTCATTCAAGGGAAGCTAGAAATTGTGGAGTAACTCAAAGATACTAGATTGATGATAGGTATTTACCTTCAGTATTTAAAGAAGTCTTGCCCATGTGCTTAGTTTCTATACACCTGACCCTTACTGGGGTCAATGTTCTGCAGGCTTTGATTATGTGTGATGACAGCGCCTTCAGTTAAAAGTTAAATATAATCTTTATTAGAATTAAGAGACTGAAGTCTGTGAATATTGCAAACTTCTCTGCAATTCAGGAAGATGATAACGAAGACAGCTGCCTTGATCATTCTCACATGCCTGCTCTTTTCTTCATCGAAGCTGATATCAAATGGAGGGACACCGCTTATATCAGAACGGATGTGATGGTTATAATGTCCCATTTAAATGAGCCGGATAAAGCCTCTCTGGAGGCAGGCCGAGGAGTTTTGTTTAAATGATCCCTAACACTGCTTCACAGCATTCTAATAATACAAGGAAACCCAACCGTAGCCAACAAGTGAATTTTTAGAATTGCATTTTCTTTGGCAGTTAAATAGTTTTGCTCAGTGTTGGGAGGGAAGATAATAGAAAAGACTGGTTAAGATGGGCCTCAATATCAGGCACCTGGGACCTGGAACCCAGTGCAGTCATTTGAGTGTCCAGGGGCAAGTTGTTACGCTCTTAAAGCATCAATTTCCTCTTGTGCAATTGGGGTCATATGCCTGTAGGTATGCTTTGAGGACAGAACATGACAATCATGTTCTTGTACCCAACACAGCACCTCACACTTAGTTACTGGACATGTCCGACCTGGAAGGAGTGAGCTAAAATGTCACACACACATCACCTCCTTGATTAAAACTCTTTGAGGTAGGGTAATTTTATTATCCTTTTATATCTAGGCCAGGATAGGATATGTGTAATTTCAAAATCTAAGCTCCAATGAAGATTCCCATTCATTTTATATATTTGATCCTCATGACTCAACAAGATGAGGAAGTTAATACCAAAGGCTCTGGATAAGTACAATCACATGACTGGTAAGTTGTAGGAGTGGAAATGGGCAACATGTCTCACTGGTATTCCTTTATCTTTAGTACTTGCATCTTTTTCTTATCAACTGCCTTGAATTTTCCATCTGAGTATGCTGTTTAACAGAGGAGCCTCGTTGGTTAAATGTTTACCTGCTAACCAGTAGGTCAGTGATTTGAACCCACCAGGTGTAGCAGAGATGGAAGTCTGCTTCCATATACATTTAGAGTCTAAGAAACTTTGAATTGTGGATTCACTCCTGTGAATTGGCATTGAGTCAATGGCAAAAGGTGTATGATCCTTGACCCCTTTGTTTGTTGTTTAGTGATGGCTTTTGTGCTGCTTTGATACTGGAAAGTTATGCAATTGATATTTCAAATACCATCAGAGCCACCTATGGTGGGCAAGTTTTAGCAGAGCTTCCAGATGGAAAAACAACATCAATAACAACACCAAAAACTAGGAAAAATGACCTGGAAATTTGCTTCTAAAATTAGTCAATGAAAATGGTGTCATACAACCGCTGAAGACAAAGTGGGTAAATAAGCAAATGTGGTAAAGAAAGCTGATGTTGCCAGGCTATCAAAAGATATAGTGTCTGGGGTCTTAAAAGCTTGAAGGTAAACAAGCGGCTATCTAGTTCAGAAGTAACAAAGCCCACATTGAAGAACATATCAGCCTGTGTGATCACGAGGTGTCGAAAGGATCACTGAAGACAAATGGGTGCATAAGCAAATGTGGCGAAGAAAGCTGATGGTGCCCAGCTATCAAAAAGTATAGCATCTGGGGTCTTAAAGGCTTGAAGGTAAACAAGCGGCCATCAAGCTCAGAAGCAACAAAACCCACATGGAAGAAGCACCCCAGCCTATGCAATCACGAGGTGTCAAAGGGTTCAGGCATCATCAAAACCAAAAATCTTACCATAGTGAATGATGGGGGAAGTGCGGAGTGGAGACACAAAACCCATTAGTAGGCCACTGGAGATGCCCTTGCAGAGGGGTTTTGGGGAGGAGACGAGCCAGTCAGGGTGCGATGTAGCAATGATTAAATATACAACTTTTCTCTAGTTCCTAAATGCTTCCTCCCTTTCCCCACTATCATGATATGAATTCTACCCTGCAAGTCTGGTTAGACCAGAGGATGTACACTGGTACAGATAGGAACTGGAAATACAGGTAATCCAGGGCGGATGATCCCTTCAGGACCAGTGGGGTGAGTGGCGACACGGAGGTTAGAGGGAGAGTGGGTTGGAAAGAGGGAACCATTTACAAGGAACTATATGTGACCTCCTCCCTGGGGGATGGACAACAGAAAAGTGGGTGAAGGGAGACATCGGACAGGGGAAGATAGGACAAAATAATAATTTATAAATTATTAAGGGCTCATGAGGGAGTGGGAAGCAGGGAGGGAGGGGAAAATGAGGACCTAAGGCTGGGGGTTTAAGTGGAGAGAAAATGTTTTGAGAATGATGAGGGCAATGAATGTACAAATGCGCTTTATACAATTGCTATATGTATGGATTGTGATAAGAGTTGTATGATCCCCTAATAAAATGATTAAAAAAAGAGAGAGAGAAAAAAAAGAAAGAAACTGTGTCACAACAGAACATTATCCCATTCAGAGACTCTCCCTTTCACCATACTGATTGAATCTGTGTGCTGAAAAAACAGTCCAAGGCACCGGACTATACGTAACAATAGAACAGATACCAGGATTGGGAGAAAACTAACAACCCTCAGTATATAGATGATACAATTTGCTTATTGCTTTTACCTGAAGCTTCGATTATCACAACTTCACTGGGTTTTCACTGGGGATTATAACTGAACATGAAGAAGACATAGACATTCTCAACTGGATTAATAAGCCACATCATGATAAAGTGGGAAAACTCTCAAGTTTACTTGGATCCACCATCAATTCTCATGAAAGCAGCAATGAAGAAATCCAATAAAATCTGTTGGGGAGAGCTGTTTTGAAACACTTCTTCATGAAAGGAAATCATCTGATGAACTAGGATGCCTTTGGCCTAAGCTATGCCATTCCAATCACCTCACAGTCATGCAGTGTCTGAATTTTGAATAAGCAATACAAAAGAATGGGTAGCTTTAAATTATGGTGTTGGTAAATAATATTGTGCACACATGCCCTGCCAAAAAAATGGACAAATCTGACTGGGAAAAAGCCCAGCCAGAATATTCCTTATAAGGGAGTGTGGTGACCAATTCTCTCTCATACTTTGGGCATGGTATCAGGAGGGAACCAATCCCTGAAGAAAGATTTCCGATTTGGTCAAGGAGGAGGAAGTCTTTGAGAAAGATGAAGAGTCACTGAGATGAGTTTGCCCGGTGGCTGCCTCAATAGGCTCAAACCTATCAGTGGATGTGAGGATGATACAGGACTAGGCAATGTTTCATTGTGTTCTGCGTGGGATCACTGTGAGCTGAAGCAGTCCTATCCACCTCACAAGGATCGGAAGAGGAAGATGTCTTAGTTTGGTAGCCAGCCATGGATTCAAGCATGCCAACACATTCAGATGACATAGGACAAGCAGTGTTTTCTTCTGTTGTAACCAGAGTCACTATGAATTGGAGTTCATAAATGGAACTTTTTGAGTGTTTAAAGATGACTTAGAAATATAATCTTATATTAGTGCATTTAATTTTTTTAGAGGGTCAGGTAAACACTGGAGTTCCTTCTCAGGTAAAATACCAATGAATACAAAGATGCATGGGAATGAAGCTTAGGGTCACTAATGCTAAGCTCATGTAACAAAGTAGTACCATTTGACTTCTACATGCCCAAAATAGTTCCTTGAGTTCAAGTGAGTTTCTGTGCTTACAATCTTAATTTAACCAAACTTGAATTGTTGAAATCTCTCACTGAATATATCTCATCACTAAATGAAAAAGCCTTGATTAATCACTCTGAGCATTTAAAAATATTCTGCCAGTTAACCTATATTTAACATAAACATGTGTAAAATCTATATGAGGGTATTCATTTATAGGAAAACATATTTTTGGAGATCCATAAAATCAGATAGCAATTCTTCTTAATATTTCAATGAGCACCAGAGTATTGAACATGCCTATTTATTACTGAAAAATCCATTACAAACCTGCTTTGAACTGTAAAGAAGATTAAAAAGAGAAATTATTATTTTGGTTTTATCTGCTTGGTTCTTACTTAAATGTTTGTCGTGGAAAAAATAATAGCAAAGTATTCCATTGAATTTTCTCTTCAAACAAAATTACGCTGTTTTACCAACCTGATACTGACATTCTTGGTCATGAATATGAATCCTGATCATTTGGTTCTTTGTTCTGCTCCATTTTTTATACTTGTGGTTTATATTAGTTTCACAATTGCCTGTGTGACAACCTGAATGTGCTCTGTGTTCAATCTTGCGCCACCAGAGACAATATACTGTGAAAGGACCTTTAGCTCCTCTTTCCAGTCCTCTTACAGTACTTGTAACATCTGTATGCTGGGCAAATGATCAGAGAATCTGGATTACATGGAGAAGAATGTGGCACCAGGATTTGGGGACAGCTTATTTACAACCTGCGCTATGCAGATAACATAACCCTGCTTGCTGACAGTGAGGCGGGCTTGGAGCACTTGCTGATGAAGCATCAAGGATTGTAGCCTTCAGTTCCAATTAGAACCAATTGGAAAGAGAGTCAAAATCCTCACAATAGGTAACATCATAATAAATGGAGAAAAGGTTGAAGTCGTCAAGAAATTTGTCTTGTGTGGATCCACAATCAATGTGCACGAATCTAGCGGTCATGAGATCAAAAGGCACAGTGCACTGGGTCAATTTGCTGCCCAGGATTTCTTTAGAGTATTGGAAGGCAAGGTTCTTACTTTGAAGACTAAAGCCATGGTATTGTCAAATGCCTCATAAGCATGTGGCAGATGGACATTGAGTAAAGAATCCCAAAGAAGATTTGATGCATTTGAATTGTGGTTCTGGTGAAGAATACTGAAAATACCACGGACATGCTAAAAGGACAAAGAAATCTGTCAAGAAGAAATAAGGGTAGAGTGCTCATTAGAGAAAGATGGTAAAACTTTATCTCATGAACTTTGGGCATATTGTCAGGAGAGACCAGTCACTGGAGAAGGCCATCATGCTTGGTACAGTAGTGGGGCAGGGAAAGCGAGAAAGGTCCTCAACAAGATAGATGGACACAGTGGCTTCAATAATGGGCTCAAGCATGGCAATAATTGTTACGTTGGCACAGGTCCAGGAGTGGTTGATTCTGTCATGCACAGGGTCTCTATGTGCATGAACAACCCTGATGACACCCAAAACCAACCACTATCCAGTCTTCCTGCCCTACAGTGTTAGAATTATATCCATTTATAGGAATCAAAAAGGGCCATGCTTTCAATTTAGGTTAGAGATTTCTGATAATTATAGACATCACTGTGTCTACTATGCACAAACACTATGTGCTCCATGCTATTATCCCCATCTTCCAAGTGAGAAGCTATAGCTCACAGAAGTAAAACAATTTGGAGAAGAGTGCACAGGTAGTAACTAGATAGCTGCGATTTGAATCCCTGTGTGTCTGATATCTAATGTTTAAATGATCTCAGACACTTAAATTATTACAAAAATAGTGGGGGCCATGTCATACTCCTCTGGCTACCAAGGAGGAAGGAGAATCTAACTCACTCCATCTCTGCCCAAGGATGATTCCTCTGAGGCAGAGATCAAACATATATCCATCCTCCAACTTTCTTTAGATCATTCTGACACCAAATGCTGCCCATGGCAGCCTACTTCTCTGCTGGGCTTGATAATCCACTGACATGGCCATACAGAACTCACAATGCTTAGGATTATAGGGTTGATTAGACAACTGAACAGGTTGCAACAAATCAGAATCAGAAAACATTAAGGGTAGAAAACATTAAGGGGACAATAATTTTGTCTACAGGGACACTTCTCCTGAGCCAGGCAGACAGGCTTGTCTCTCCCTGAGCCTTGGCTTCTCAGCCACATAACCCCTGGACTCTGCCGTGGGACACATGTTACAAAGCTCCTTTAATACTGATAGATGTCCAAAGGGCACCCCTCTGCCTGAAGGCACTCATTTTATTCTTTCTGAGGGTGAAGGAGCCCCCTGCGCTGCCTCACGGTTTCCGCTGCTGTTGCCTCTCTTGCCTCTGCTGCTCCAACCACTGTTCCACGCGTTGATGGTGGACTCAGTCCATCTGGCTCTTCTCTGTCCTTGCTTCTGCGATGGCTTCCTTGACACCCGGATAGTTAGCACACCAGGCACTCCCCTCGTATGAGCCTCATACACCCTATTTGCACACTGCCACCAACTCATTTAATGGGAGATGCAACAATTATAAATAGAAAACCATATCAAGTAATTTCACTTCGTCCCCATTACCCAGATGTTTTACTAAAGTTCAGGCATTAGACAAATCTGCAAAATGTGGGAAACATAGAGAGCTCTTCAAAGAACCTTATGCGTTATCCCATAGGCAATAGATACTAAGGTATTGAGGCAGAAGGAATAATATAATTCAATATGTGTTTGAAGCATTTATTTAAAGTAGACAGCATGGAAGTTTCAGAGAATGATAAATACAACCAGAAGACAGGGTATCTAGAAGCTAGTTTCTGAGGCTAAAGAAAAGTTGATCCGGATTTGATCTTAGAGGCAGAAAAAGGAAAGGCAACCTTATTGTTCAGCAGTGTATGAAATCTATCTTAAAGTAATGCTATGCATTTAAAGTAACAATAAAATATTTAACTCACATGTCATACACTGTATGCCTAGGCACTTTCATAAACACTTTATGTTCAATAAATTTTTCAATATATACTACAAACAACCACAAGAATTCAATCTTATTGTTATTACTCCTTTACAGATGAGGAAATTGATGTAGAGTAAGATTAATAAAAAGGTATAAAGCTGTGATATAATGCTAACTTTGTCTCATATGTCTGATAGTTTTTGTTGTGTTATATTGTATAAATTTTGACCCATAGATTTCTTAGGCAACAAAAATTTGTAAAACAGCACAAGTATGAAACATATGTGTGTGTGTGCATGTGTGCTATGTATATGTACACACATGCATATATTTGTATTTATTTATTTTGGCTGTAATCGTTACCAGAAAAGACTACAAAAATTTTCCATTGGAGCAACTGGCTCAGTTTTAACCACCAGCCTTTAATTTAGTAGCCAAGTATATAATTAGAGTTTTATAGATGACTAATAGTCATCTAGACTAATGTCTTTGAAAGTAGAGCTACATCTGACATAGTTTGGAGACATGATAATCAAATACTCGTTGATGTGCAGGAAACTGACTGAGCCCTCTTTGATAAAGCAGGGGCATTTTTTGATGATTGCATACAGTGGTATATTCAACAAAATCCTGACTTCGTGGCATTTTCCTGAGACATAAAGCTGTTTCTTAAATCTATGATTATATGTTTCTTAACATGTATATATAATTTTCCTGGAAACTTTTGTTCAGGAAGCTGTACCACTTTCAAGACTTTGTAATGTTTCTGGACTTCAACACCTTTCATTTGCATCAATCATGATGCCCCCTGATTCTTCCTATAGTCCAGTTTCTAAGATGATTTACTCAGCATATGGATTGAACAAATATGGTGAGAGGATACAACCTTGATGCATACCTTTCCTCATTTTAAACCATGCAATCGTCACCAGTTCTGACTGAACAATTGCTTCTTGAGTCATGTACAGGTTTTCACGAATACAATGAGGTGTTCTGGAATTCCAGATAGAATCATAATATTGCACTATTTTTTAGTTGGAGAATAACCGATACAACCAAATTAATTTTTTTCCAGTTAAGAATAATCACACAGTCATCAAGGAAACTGGAGCAGACCCAAGTAAGAAAGTGGTAAAATAACCATTGCAAGGTCTCACCTGTGATTTAGTTATGTCATGTGGGACCAATCACTTAATTACTTTGCACCTTAATTTGCTCATGTTTGCCTCATCTTCTTTATAATTTTAAGGACATCAAGTTTATTTGCCTAAAAGCCGTAATTGCCATTGCTTCTCAAGCTGTACAATCCTGCGTCAAAACCACTCACATGATGTGCTTGCTACAACTTTGTGCACGTGGTAGGTGCTCAGCTCATGCTACTTACTGTGATGATTCTGCTTCTAATGATAATTTTTCCCATGTACCTCCTTGCACAGAAAATGCATACTCTATACCTTCTTGGCTTGTTGTCCAAGACAGTGAATTACTTGTAGGCTTTTCTCACTATTCTTTGGGGTCTTGTCTCTTGTGACAGTTCCGAATCACCGTGGTGCTCACATCGAAATGGAGAAAGGTCAAGGGGAGATTAGGTTTTTTCCTGCCAGAGTAGCTGCTTATCAGGACCAAAGAACCATCAGAAGTGGAGGAGGAGATAGGCTCTTTCATTTATCTTTGCCTCTTTCCACCAAGAGAAGATTGCTGCTACTGATAGAACATTCTTAAGGGATTCCTTTTAAGCGACTTGGGCTCTGACACTTCCAATTAGATTGATATTTGTCATAACTATTTTATTGGCTCTTAGCAATCACACAGAATGAATTACTGTTATTACTCTCCACCATTACAAGAAATCAGTCCATAGAACCCATTACAAAGAAGAATGACTTGTTAAGGAGGCAAATACTTTGCAAGGAACTAGTTACCATAAAAACATCCCGGATCTAAGGAACTTGCCTGTAGCAGCAGGTACTCTTTTCTGTTGCTGCTAGATTTCATATCTCACCCAAACTTCCACTGTTAGCTGTAGGAACAATTGGCTCTCTGGAACCTCGCTGGACTAAGGCAGAGACCTTTTCTATAGGAGAGGGAAGACCTGCTCTTTTGGGTTGGCTAAACTGTGTATGAGAATAGATCTTCCTTTCCATGCAGTGACTAGTGGGATTCAATCCAAGGCTTTTCGTTTAGCAACTCTTGTGACATTAGGACTTCTTAGCTGTACTAACGTTCACTCAACTCACCTTATTGGCATCGTCTATTCTGACTCATAATGACTCTATGGAACAGAATAGAACGATGCCTGTGAGTTTCAGAGACTATAACTCTTTATAGGAGTAGAAACCTTCATCTTTCTCACAAGGAGTGACTGGTGGTTTTGAACAGCTGACCTTGTGGTTAGCAGCAAGCACAACATATAACCCACAATACTACCAAGAGGCACTTGCACTAATTCAGAAAACATAATGATCATTTAGAATAAAAATGTGTTTCTGTATTACAGAGCTCCTTAAGCTGGCATGCCTGTTTTACCACTTATCAGTTCTGTGTCTTTACACAAATAATTTAATATTTTTATGCCTCAATTTTCCATCCTTAAAAAGGGATAATCATAGTTGCAACTACACAAGATGATTTAATAAGTGAAATCATACACTTAAGTATTTAGCGTAGGCTCTGGTATGTAAATTCTCAACAGCGTTAATATTTTTATTGTCATTATTAATTTTACTATTATTGGAGATTTATTTGCATTTTCCCAGCACTATAAATCAGGCACACATATGCTGTCTATTTTCAGAGATAACACATACTGATTATGGTGGAAAATGGTCAAATTTGGAATTAACTGCCCCATGTTTTATACCAGTTTCACCACAAATTATCTCTTTGCGCTTAATCTGACCTCTTAATCTCAGGGAAGCTATGCTTTCCCTAGTGATAAATTGTGAGTAGTAAACAATGTATATCCGATTTGGGGAAAGGTTCATCTATGCTGTTTATTCAAGTTATCATGTCGTGTTTAGTATTTTATGACTTTTAAGTCAGATTTCTACTGATTGTCCCATTTTGTTTAGTCAGCTCCACTGGGAGAGTGACTGGGAATATAGTGACATTTGAATGCTCTGAAGGACTTAGAGCGAACAAAATTGAGTAACCCAAACCGTGGCACTGAACCTGAAGCCTGGATTTCCAGGTCGGAGGAATGAGGGGTTCATTAGGTGACTTTCTGGCATCTGAAGACATGAATGCCCTGATGTTTTCTCCAATAAAATAGTTGTTTGCTTTTTTTTCTTTTTATAGTGAGTTAATAGGGTTCTATTATCTGAGGAAATACACAGACCCCAATAAAAATAAAGGGGCAAAATTTTAGTCTGGAACAGATAATTGGAAAACCCATAAAACACACTAGTTTTATGGTTCATTGATATTGATTTATTATCAGCAATATGCTTTAAATTACTTCATTTTCATTTCTTTCTTAAGGCTCTACCAAAATTAAAGGCACAAGGAGTTTAGCAGTGGGTAAAGTCCCTGGAAATCATCACCCTCATGGAGGTTACATGCTTAATGGAGAGAATAATAATAATAAAAGCTATATGTAAAGTTATTGGATTCTAGCTAGCTATAGTGATTTGAACAATATTAAGCAGGGAAGGGAATGAGGCAGTGCCAGGTGTGGGCTGTCTTCATTTCAAATAGGGCGAAGGAAGCTTTCCCTGAGAAAATAAAATCTTTAACAGGGACCCGGTGGAAGGGCGCTAGGGCAAGAGCGTTTCTTGATGACGGGGCGGTAACGTGTCCGGGACATAAAACAGCACTAGCAAAATCCTGAAATGAAGCATGTCATTTTTTAGCAACAGCCAGAATTTTAGCATGGGGCCAGATCATACATAATTTTGTGGATCATTTGGGTTTTATTAGAATGAAATTGGAAATGAACAGAAGACTTTGAAAAGGAAAGTGATATAATATGATTTACTCTTTATTAGAAATACTCTTTCGAGTGTGTGAAAATAAACAAAAAGCATGGGTAGAGCCAATTGTGACTCCTTGGAAATAAAATTTGGGAGGAGTTATTTTGGCTTTGGTCAGCCGTGTAGAATTACAGATCAGAGTTTAGAAATTGGCTTATCAGCTTCACTTTGAAGTTGAGCCAACAGGATGTGCTACAGTACTTATAGTATGGGACATAGGGAAGTCAAGAAAACTTTATTCATGGTTTGAAAATAGGGTAAAATAAAGTTGACCTTACCAGAGGAAGAGGGAATTATGGATAGGATAAGATAAATTGGTGGGTAAGGAGTTTTGTATATATTACTGTTGAATAACTTAAGGTAAAAGCATTTTAAATTGTTGTATTAAGTATAAATTTGATTCAAAGTAGAGATCTTGGCTAAAATATAAATTAGGCTGTCTTAAGAATATAGATAGTATTTAAATGCAACTAGTGTAATAGAAAAAATAAAAGATGGTTGAGGTGCTAGTTTTGACATTAGAAGCAAGCTATGGGGGAGATGAAGACAGTCTGACCAATTGAAGTAGAAAAAAATTGAGAAAAGAATTCCAGAGAATTTCTTGCTCCAGAAGCCAAGAAAATAATGTGGTTTTATTGAAAATAATTATTCAGTTGGTATACTCCCAAACCTTGACTGTAGGAGTGTTGTTTGATTTACTTCATGATGCAGTAAACAGCAATTAAACATAATATCTGAGTGTGTATTATGTATTTTGAGTAGATGATGACTATAAACAAAAGCAACATGTTCACACAAAATACTTTTCCTTCTATCTCTAGTTACACACACACACACACACACACACACACACACACACGAGACATCATTGGCTATCACCTGATTGACAGCTAGACTCCACCCCTTCACTCAAGTTGACAGGAAATGCTGTAACTGCCACATTGTACATTTTTTTCCATTGTAGAGCATCTTACTCAAAATTTGTTCTTGTTTTTTAATATTTTCTGCTTTCTTTCTGATTGAGATTTTTATTTGTTTTACTTTATTATGCTTGCTAATTTGCTTTTGTTTGCTTTTTAATGTTTTTCTGCATATGAATTTTGGATAGGTAAATCTACAGAGTTTGACTTAATTAATGGTTCTTTAGGGGTATTGCAGATGAGTTTGGGGAAACGGGGAGCTACTAACAAGGACTACAAGAATGCACAAAATGTTCCATAACTGATTGTACTGATGATTGTAAAACTCCTCTTGATGTTATTGAACTATTTAATTATATAGTCTGTTAATCATATGCAAATAACACTATTAGGGCAAAAAATGTAATAGAAAAAAATGAATAAATTAGAAACCTTTTCCAGAACCAAGAAAAATTATCATCGTTTTGTGCCTTTAATGTCTTGGAACAAAGTCCAACCTGAGTAAAATTTAAAATGAATATACACTTGAATAGTATTACAGATTTGTAAATTAATTTCTTGTCTGTTAATCCATCACCCACACATCCTGTCAAGTAAGTTAGCTCTAGGCCAGAAAAGCACTACCTTATAGAGTTTCCAAGGCTGTAAATCAGCGGTTCTCAACCGGTGGGGGTTGCCCGAATTCATAACAGTAGCAAAATGACAGTGATGCAGTAGCAAGGAAACTAATGTTATGGTTGGGGGGTCACCACCACTTGAGGAGCTGTCTGCATGAGGAAGGTTGAGAACCCCTGCTGGGAAGGGTTACAAAAGCAGACCATCACTCTTGCTTTCCTGCAAGTGCCTGGTGCCTGCCAATCAACAGTATGGTCAGCAGCCTAGATTTAAAGCAATGGCATCACCAGAACACTCAGTGTTACTCCATTCTCACTGCCAGTGATTGGAGTCAGACTCCTACATGCTGATTGGACAGGGTTGACCTGCCCCTGGGGCTTCTGAGCATGTCACTCTTTAAGGGACCAGAAGGCAGAAAGCTCCTGTGGGGCAGGTTATGTTTTGAACTGCTGACCTTGAGGTTAACAGCCTTAGGAAAATGTTCATATCAAATAATTTTGATTGAGTTGTTTTTTTAAAACTTCTTTCAACGTAACACCATGTTTTAATGTTGTGTCTTTCTTAGAAATGATTCTCTGTGTTGTGAAACTACAAGATCCCTCGGTGAGAGTGGAGCCCAGTAAGCCGGAGCAGTGTCTGATCCACTGACGTGTGTGAGTACATCAGCAGAGAAAAAAAATCAGATGCATCCTGTGACTTAACAGTGCGTGAGAAGGCAGATGGCTTGCAAAGCACCCGGCTTAGTTGTTGGATACTTGGCATGCACCAAAGTCTTGCTGGTGAGAGTGGGGTTGACATGTACGGGACCTGTGACAGGCTGTCATCTCCCCTTTTAGCTCACAAGTTGCATTTTTTTACCTGGAACTCCTTGGTCCCTCATAACTGCTTTACATTCAGAAACACATCGAAAGTCCATATTCTGGTTACAGGGATATCTATTTCAACTTACTCGGCTCCTTAACACCTGCCGAACCCATTAATTACCTTCCTTATATATAGTCTGGTCCACCAGATGCACTTTGGCTTCATTTGCATCCCTGAATCTGAAGTCTATCAATTCCTCTGCTGTCTCACTATCCCTGCACTTCTCTATCCTCTATCCTATTCTATACCTACATTGCCCAAGGAACTGTTATTTGGGTAATTGTTCGATTTCTTCTTTCCTTTCTGTATCTTTTTTCATGATTAATGCTTTCATCAACCTTGCCTGCTTTGTTTTCCCCAACACATCTTGGAGGCACCCAGCTTGATCATGCTTCTCACACAAACTGGTCCACAGGGGAGCAGACGAACAAAAATCTAACTGCCATCAAGTAATTTCTGACAGTCTTATAGGTCACCATAAAACTGCTCCATACGGGTTTTTAAGGGTGTAAATCTCTAAAGAAGCAACTCTCTGATTTACCCATGGAGTGACTGGTGGGTTCAACTACCAACCTTTCCGTTATCAACCCAATGCTTAAATAACCTTGACACCAAAACTCTTGTCAGTGGACCAGGGCATCTCAAAATGTTTAAATCTCTTAGAGTGACTCACAATTGATCCTTCCCAGAACTTTTATTTTTCAGAATATCATCCAGCCAATTGCTTTGCAATGAAAAGCTGAGTCCTGTTATATGAACATCACTGAATTTAGCTCATTGTATCAGATATCTATATCCTGTTTTCAGTTTCCTAAAGTAGTCCATTGGGTTAAAATCATATCCCTTTACAGTTCTTCAATGATTTTATTACATCAATGAGCTCTCGCTTGATTTCATGACCCTGTTCCCAATTTTCTTTTAGTCTGACAAATGACACACATGCTTATTTTTTTCCATTTTCTGGGAAAAATCAATCAATGAAAATTAAAACAAAACCATGTTTCCATCATCTCATATTTCTCTTTCCCTTGCCCTTGGTCCACTTCCAAATTTAGCTTTCCTTTATCCATGCATACTTCTCCAAAGAACTATCTACACTCTGTTTATAAGAAGGATGTTCCGTAAGGGAGGGCTATTTTTCATTTTCTCATACAATATATTTTTGGTAACTAGCAGAGTATCTAAAGATGTTAGGGGTTTAGTAATAAAATGCAACTACCTTCTACGTCCCACTCTCTACCTGTATGTTAAAATTTTGCTTTAAGCATTCCTTAAATTACTCCTTATAAGTTAGCTGCCATAATATCTTTCTCTTCATTTACACAAAGCAGAGTAACTTTTTAAATACATATTATATTTTATATTATAGTGGACCCTAATTACAGTTAACTGTGCAAATGATTAATCACCCCGTCAGAATCAAGGTCTCTTGAATGTGAGATAATAAACTTGTCAATCTTTAGTCATCATAGCTCTTGGCAATAATCTTACAATTTAATAATCAGCAATGGATTGATTTAAGGTCTTTAGGCACTGATGTATCCTTTGGCATTTATTTAGCCATATTTTTAGTAGTATTATCTTTGATAAAACAAGTACCCCTAAGATAAAAATAGGGAAATATAATGGTATGGACTCTTTAAGAAATCTTTTCAACGTCATTGATGAGTAGTGAATGAGTTGTGGTTTTGAGACATATTTTTCATACGTGGGATACCCCCCCAAAAAAATAGCTCCTCTTAGTGGAACTTTCATTGTTCTCATTTTTCCCTGCTAGGTGGGCATTCAGCAACTCACTCAGAGATAGTGCACCTGTCTGGGAAGGTTGTCTCTGGTCACAGTCAATTATTTTTGTGAAAGCAGTTTTGCTCAAACCTCATCTTTTTGTGATGGCCCATTTAAGAGAACAGCGTGTGGCTGTGAAATTTTCTTTCCTGCTTGGGAAAAATGTGGTAGAAACTGCTGTGATCTTGAACACAGCTTACAAGGACAGAACTATGGGACAAATGCAAGTGTCTGAGTGATTTTCTCATTTCAAAAACGGTGAGATGTTGATTGATGACCAGTCCCTCATTCCCGACGTCTGTCAACTTCCTGAATGGATGACATTGTTGACTGGTAGTATAAGTGGAGTTTGTTCCACCTGGTCAGACTGTTAATGAAGCTTTCTATGTAGAGGTTTTGAAAATATTATGTTAACAGTGAGAGACAAAAAAGGGCTGATTTCTGGCAGACGGGGGACTGGTTTTGCCACCATGACAACGCATCTGCTCACTCAGCCATCTCAGTGTGCCAGATTTGGGCTGTGGTAGTTACATAATCTGTTGTCAATTTTGGACTTAAGAGTAAAGGGGTGGAGTTTAGCCTATTCATCAGGACGCATCTTGATGACCTTATTTGGAGGTGCTAAGGAGATAGAAAGCTCACTGAAGGAAGTACACAAGCTCACTCCTGTGAGACATTACTGAGCCTGATGGAACTACAGTGATGCAGCCAGAGCCTTGGGAGCTGGAGGATCTACATGCAGACACCTACCAGTGCTGAGATGCTTCTACCATCACTGGATCCACAAGAATTTCTACCCACTGGCCTGTGATCTTCCTGCATTCAGCATTATCAGATGGCTGTGTGAGCCTGAAGAGGAATTTATCGACTAGTGTTGGACATATCAGCTAATATTGGACTTATGGACTTTATCCGGATTAGGTGGGGGTGTTTTCTCAATATTCAGATGCTCTTGAATATAAAGCTCTTTCTTATACATATCAGTGCCCATGAATTTGTTTCTCTAGTCATGCTGGACTAACACATTAGCAAAAACAGCATGCCTCTCTTGCCCCACTCACCTGACCTCTCTCCATGCTACTTATTTTTGTTTCCACAAATGCAGAGGGACATGAAAGGACAGCAATTTCAGGTCATTCATAGAAGAAGCGAAGAAATAAACAAGGGAGGTGCTGTCAGCCACCCAAACAGATGAGTTTGAAAAATGTTTCCAAGAATGGGATCGCAGATCTGACAAATGAATTAAGTATAATGGAGAGTACTTTGAAGGTGATAAGGTTGCTTTGTAAAACAATTTAAAGACAGACCCTCATATATATGGCATCCCCACAGGAGCCCTGGTGGCTTAATAATTACAGTTTGGACAGCTAACTGTGAGGTCTGCAGCCCATAACCATCGTTCATGCTGTAAGAGAAGGCCCTTCTCGGCCCGTAAAGAGGGGAGGTTGGGAGGATGTTAGGAACTAAATGAGTATAAGAAAGAAGAACATGTTCCAAAAATAATGGTGAAAATGATTGTGCAGCTCTTCTCTGTGTGATTAAATTATTTAATTGTATGATGTATGGATTATATGCCAATAAACTGTTAAAATGAAGAAAGAAAGAAAGAAAGAAAGAAAAGAAGAGAATTATAGTCTCAGAAACCCACTAGGGCAAGCCTATCCTGCCTTACAGGGTCACTATATATTGGGATCAACTCGATAGCAGGGATTTGAGTTGAGGAATTCCTAGGGTGGCTATGAGCCAGGATCTTCTTCATGGCAGGTTCTATGCTTGTGTCTTTATGGTACTTTTAAAACTAAAGTTGTGATCAACAGTGTTTCTAGGGAACTATACTTAGCCAGTTAAATTCAAGGAGGACAAGTCAGCTCAGAAGGTTATGGTTGACTATTTTTGGGTAGTTCCTAGGGTTAATCCCAGTAGATTCTTTTCAAAGGACACAAGAGGGTCACAAGATGTTATTCTTTAAAATTAAGAAGGAAAAATGGAAACTGCAATGTTGAGAAAAAGCCCAGGAAATGTACACCAATGTCTTCTGGCCCCCTCTCCCTCCCCATCGTGACAATATACCAACTCTTTCTTTGAGTGTAGCTTGAATTCATCCACTCTAGAGTCCTGGGCTTTCCCACAGACCCCTTTTTGTTCCCCAAACTCTAAGAACATTTAAAAAGAACACTATCTGAGTCTCTGAAGGATTCCCATCCTTCCATTTTGACGTTATAAATGGAATAATATAGGATTCTTTGGGGAAGAATTGGAGAATGGAAAAACCACCTTCAGAAATGAATAGGCCTAGATGGAGGATAGGTTTATGGAAGATTTATCTGGTTTTGTAGAAACATTATTGACTTATCCCATGTCATGTACACATATGTGAACACACACTCCTTTTTATCTAGGCTATTTAATGCATTCTGATCAGAATTCAATGTGATACATCCCTGAAGTATTATTCTTTTGCGGCTCTTAAATAAAAATATTATATCGATGTGTGTGACTTTAGACAAATACCACATAAATAAATCAAATAGAGTATAACTTCATGAAAATTAGAATTCTCACACAAAACAACAGCAACACACACAAATCTGACTGAACATTCTGAGAAATGAAAGATCACAGATTATATTATTTCCAAGAAAACAAAATCCCTTTCAGATCCTTTAAGTATAGACAACAGCTAAGAAGGTAGAGTATTCACTGTTTAAAGAACCTCAACAAACCCATTGGAATCATTCCACACTCCTCTTCCTTCTTTCCCCAGTTTGTCCATTCATAGAAATAGGTTCTCAATTTTGCACCATGTGATTCACTTTGTCCTGGAACCCAATGGACCAACAGCCTTGGTTGAGTATAGCTGCCCGGGTTTGATATTCTTAAACACCTTTGAAACGCTATTTTCTGTAAATTATGAAAGATTTTCTGCACAAAAGTCCAAGGATTAGAGTTTCCTTATGTTGCTCAGGCCTTTGGGAGATCTTGTAATCTGTGGAACAGGATCAAGCAAACCTAGACTGATTGCTTGGTGGCTTGTGGGTCAAATAACTTATTGTTTAATTAACTTCTTTCCCTCTGTTTTATAAATAATTGTGATTTCAAATAAACCAAAAACATGTTATTCAAGTGTGATGAATTAATTTACTCCATGTAAAAACTCTTGATCTTGGCCTTTATACAGTCATACAATTTAAATTCTATTGCTTATATTACACTGCCTTATATAGGATATTATTTATTATGGGGACAGTTGCGATATTTAAATGGTTTCAAAGGAAAACTAGTTTAAAATCTAGAACCAGTGTCAATTTAGGGATTGATTGTGTTTCCTATAAATGTGCATTGATAAGCACTTACATTGAAGGGCCTTTCAGTTCCTAATTCAATAGTTTAAGTGTCTATGGTATCTGCATCAACTATTTTTATTGAACATATACATTTAACAAATCCCTGAAAACCTCATCTACAGGAATCATTCTAGACACTAACATCTAGAAAGCCTCTGAATTCAACTTTATTCATTAACTGAGCTCTCTTGGATTGTAGACCTGAGTACCCTCTGTCCTGGAGGCTGCTTTGAAGAACTATGAGCTATGAGTTCTAGTCCTGCCTGGCTACCAAGGGCTTTGATCAATGGAAAGCCCAGGAGATTTTACCAACTAGGGGTGATTATGCTGCTTATATCCTGGGCACTCTCAGCCAAAGATCTATTTCTTTCAAAACTACCTTGTAAACAGGAATCTGTAGATAACCTTTACAGGAATATTTTCATTTTTTCCCTCCCTTCCCACCTCAAAATACAAACTCACTGCTTTTGAGTCAATTCGGACTCATACTAACCCTATGGGACAGGGTAAAACCGCTGGGGGGGGTGGGGGTGGAGGGTTTCTAAAATTGCCTGATCTTTCTGCCACCGAACTGGCTGGTGGTTTCAAACTGCTGACCTGTCCACCATCTAACCACTATGGAACCAAGGTTCCAGACCCTTCCCACCTGGACATGGTAAACGTCTAAGGTCCTGAGTGTTCCTTTGTCATTCCCCTCCATCTTGAATACATCTTTGTAAATAGAGCCTTTGTGAAGCAAAACTTTCTTCTAATTGTCTTATTTTGAGTATGGTATCCACTATTTTCTTTAAGGGTCTCTTATTGTTGCAATCATCTTTCATTTAGATTCCTTGATTTTATGTTGTTAGAAGCTGCCAAGAGATAGTTCCAACTAATTTTGCCACTTCATGCAACAGAAAAACATTGGTCTGGCCTTAGCAGTCATCACAATTTTTGTTGGTTCGTTTGAGCTCATTGTTGTAGTCACTGTATGAATTCATCTCCTTGAGTGTCTTCCTCTTTTTTGGCAAACCTTTACTTTACCAACCGTGAAGTCCTTTTTTAGAGACAGATCTCTCCTGATAACATGTCCAAAATATATGAAAATACCAGCTTTATTCTGGTATTTCCTCCATGGCAGATTTGTTATTTTGGCAGTCCACTGAATTTTAGGCATTCTTTCCCTACACCATATTTCACATGCATCCGTTCTTCTGCAGCCTCTCATGCTCATTGTCCATCTTGCACATGCAGATGAGGCTGCTGGGAAATCCTATTAGGTTAGGCACATCCTAGTCCTCATACTGACATCTTCACTCTTTAACAGCTTTAGTACATCTTGTGTAGCCTCTTTGCTCAATGGACCATGCTGCTTGGTTTCTTGACTACTGCTTGCTTGGTCATTGATTGTGGATCCAATAAAATTAAATCCTTGACAACTTCAATTTTTTCCACTTTGACATAATGTTGTCTATTGTCCAGCTGTGAGGATTTTTGTTTTCCTTCTGTGTCAAACCATACTAAAGACTTCAGGCTTAGATGTCCACCCGTAAGTGTCTCAAGTCTTTGTTGCTAACAGAAAATGGTTGTGGTTGTGTCATCTGCATACATCACCTTATTCAGGAACTTTCTTTAATCTCGAGTCTTTACTTGGGATCATAGTGATTACAACTTTGCAAAATGACCACTAATAGTGGTGAGCATTAAGTTAAATGGATCTATTTGGATCATAGACATGAGCTACATGTCAATGCATAAAGAGTTCTTGGTAATATCTGAGAAAAATGCAACAGCAATATTTTGTTTAATTTCTTCCGTTACAATTCCCTCAAAACACCATCGTGTGTCTAATTTTCCTCCTGTGTTTCTCATTGTCATGCCTTCTTTTGTCCTAACTCTGAGTGTTATCCTTGAGTAAATGTTACCCTTTGGATATTAAATGATTGGTTATTCTAACATAGACGTTCAGTGCCTACTGGAAGGTTCACTAAGGGCCATCGTTTTGGGGACTCCAATGCTCTCTTTATAAAGAGTAAGCTCGGCTCTTTCATGTTTTTGAGGTTTGTTCTTCATTGTTCTCATACTCTACCAAGAGAGCACATCTCTTTCAGAGCATAGCTGGACATCATCTGGTTTTTCTGGGCTCAGTGTTGTGGAGACAGTTGCTTGCCTGGTCCTTAAGTGCATTGGACTATTTATTACCACATCTTTCTATTTTCCTTATTCTTATTTCTTCTGAACATGGAGAAACTAATAGATACACATTAAATCACTGGTCACAGCCTTTAAGTTCCCAAACACTAAAGTGGAATACACCATAAATACTCGAGTATAAGCACTCAAGTATATACAGTAGCACATTGCCTTTGTGGACTGTGTTATGCCAATTAACTTTAGTTTTACTTAAAAGTATGATGTTCGGCTCCCAGGTCCAGCAATGGTGTTTGGCTGCATTTAATATGTTTTCATAATTTTATCCTTATGAATGTGTGTTCTACCTCATTCAGAAATATATTTTAAAGCTACATATACATGTTCAAATATCCTCTGGCAAACCTATATATATCTGTGGGTATATCCCCACACTTAACTATCTGTCTAAGGAGCATCTACTATACAACATCACTGTATTAGTCTGGGTTGACTAGAGAAACAAATTCATAGACATTCATATGTGTATAAGAAAGAGGTTTATAACAATAGTAGTTGTATATTAAGAAAACATCCAAGCCCAATACATATCAAGTCCATAAGTCCGATATTAGCCCATATTTCTGATACCAGTCTATACATTCCTCTTCAGACTCACACAACTCATGCAATGATGCCAAATTCAGGAAGATCACAGGCCAGTGGGTGGAAAGTCTTGTAGATTCAGTAGTGGTGGAAGGATCTCAGCACTAGTGTGGGTCTCAACAGGGCTCCTTCAGCTCCCGGGATCTGGCTCCATGAGCATAGATCCACCTGGCTTGTCCACAGGAATGTCTTACAGGGAGAGTGTGTGTACTTCCCAGAATCCTCAGGAGAAGGCCATGCCCACATGGAGGCTTCATTAGCTACTTCAATCCTTGTCTATCTTATCTTAACCTTTATCTAAACTAGTCCATTGATATAAAATATGGCCCTAGGCCTCTGGCTGCAGTAAGCCAGGGCCTTCTGTCAGCCATTTTGACTTCTGTCAGCTGTTTACACTAAATCTCTGAGAAAATTCAAGAGACAATTTTGCTCCTTGAGCTCAAAATATACCTTAATGACATTCATTTACACCATTTCAAACAGGAATAACCAAAGACAACAACCGAACAAAATAATCAAAACTTCAACTTCCCATATTCTTTCCAGAAAGCAGTCAAGTAAACCATGTGACTTTATCTGACCTGTGAGAAGTCAAAGAAGACAAACGACCAAGAGGTAGAAGTCAGACAAGCATCCGCTCTCAATCCTATTGATTTTTTTCTCTAGTCTCCTACACTGACGATACCATAACATGTTCATCTGAGTGGACTAGAGAAACAAATTCATAGACACTCGTATGTGTATAAGAAAGAGCTTTATATCAAAAGAAACCCTCCCAGCCCAGTCCAGATTGAGTCCATAAATCCAGTATTAGCCCACATGTCTGATAATAGTCTATGCATTCCTCTTCAGACTCACACAGCACATGCAATGATGCCATTTTCTTTGATGTAAAACTCTTTTTTATACACATGAGTGTCTATGAATTTGTTTCTCTAGTCAATCCATACTAACACAACAACCCTTGCAGTATATAAGAAGATTGTGTTTGTAAAACTTTTTACCTCTGTTGCTTCTAATTCTTGTAAACCTCCCAGTATCTAATCTGCCTCCACCAGTTTTCCAGTTTCCCTTTTATTGTGTATTGCTGTTCCCTTTCCCCAATTTAGTACCAGTCTTCCCTCTAAACAATGACTTTCCATCTCTCACTCCGTCTACTTTTATTAATAATATAAGTACTGTTATACAATATTATAATATAATAATATTGCAGCAAATATTATTATTGGCATTTACTGGTTATGTACTACACTATTTATTTGTTATTTGAGTATTTTTATGTGAAACATTTTTCCTGACATTGTGCTTGGTTTGGGGGATACAGACTGACCTATCCCTCAAGAGCTTACGGATTTGTGGGGGACACTACACAAATGCAAGACCAATAATCACAGATTATGCAACCATAAAAATAAATAGGGTTGTAGGACAGAAACTGTCAAGGAGAGCAATCTAAATATGGTAATCAGGAGAACTTTCAGAGGGACTGGTATTTTAACTAAGACCTAAATTATGAGAATTAGCTCTTTATAAAACCCCCTAAATTAATCTTTTCAATAACCCTATGAGCTAAAAAGTATTGTTATCATATGTCATAGAAGAAACTGAAACCTAAAGACTTATGTGAACAAGTTTAAAAGGCAGCGAGTGGTAAAGATTGGGTTAGGACATGAACCGTTAGGACTCTAGGAACTGATAAAGCCAGAATCCAGGACCTTTACTTCTAGGTCTTTTCTGACTCTGACCTTCTTTGACTGAAATTAATGAGTAGAACTTCTACTGGGGTGCCCATGTTACCAGACATTCTTCACTCCACAGGCTGCTAAATTAAGTGCGTACACTAAGACTAAATTTTGCTTAAAAAAAAAGGAATAAAATTACAACCTACAAAGCAAAGCTAGCTGTACTTTTACTTTGGACTTGGTTTGTGAAGCAATCATTTGGCCCATTGTTTTTATTGGCATGCTGTGTCCATTGCACCCTCCAAGTACAGTGGTTTTGTAAAAATGATAGCTGTCCTGGCAACATACGTCGGCTGAGGGTGCACTATCATTCATTGAAATGGAACGGGAAAGCCTTACTGTGGAATTGAGTCTGACGCACTATTAAAAATGGAGCCACATGAAAGGAAGCTCTGCTGGCAGAATAGATATCCATGTCGTGGTTTCCACTGGCTCTGCCGCCTATGCCATGTTTGAAAAATGCATTTCAGATCTCGGAAAATATGTTTCCTCATCACACTCTCAGATGTGTTGACAGTGTGGCTGACAAATCTGTTAAAGCAAATCCCTTTTTCATATTCAAAAACCTAATTGAAAATGCAGATGTGGGCCTGGAGTCTGGATTCTTGGGAAAAGGGACTCCAGGGAAAAGTGCCATCCTCAAAGAGATTTGGATAAAAGTAGCTTAATGTGCTCTGTAGAGAGATTCTCAACAAATAAGGAAATAAGCAAGTATGATTTAGACACTTCTGTAAGCTATCCTTGGTGTAAATTTCTGTGAAAATAGAAAATAGGCCAAATTAACTTCACAAATTCTATTTTATTTCTTCTCTTGATGTCAGTTGACAGTTCTCTAAATCTGTTTATTCCTTTATTTCAGCGTCAAATTTTATTTGGCAAGCATCCACCTCCCTCCTTGAGTGCAGAGCACGTACGCCCGCACACACAAGCACTCATATATACACAACGGCAGGCCAATACTACACATTTAGAAGCAGTAAGCATATATTATTATACCACAAATCCTCACAATGAAAATTCACAAAATCTCACTTTGATTTAGGGAATTAAAGAGCGAGGTCCCACTTCTTACTTCTTATAACATAAACCCATTGGGTACTCCAACTGAAGGATAAAGCTTTTCAGAGGCTCCTGAATGTCTTCCAATCATACAAGAGTAATGAGGTCTTCATATTCATAGTTATTACGTGTTTTCAATAAGGTAAAGAAGAGGGAAAACTAAAAAGAGGAAGGCCTCACCGAGATGGATTGCCACGGTGGCTGCTATGTTAGGCTCAACCACAGAAACCATTGTGAGGCGGGGGCAGGACCAGGCCGTGTTTTGTCCTGTTGTGCACGGGGTAACTATGGGTCAAAACTGACTTGGGACACCTAATAACAGCAGCAGCGTGAGACTGATATTGGCCTAGCCATATGTAATTCCAAGCAGTCCCAAAATTTTGTTGTTGTTCCTTGCCATTGATTTTCAAAGGAGTTAAGCCCACAATGTTTTTGCTGTTGCAATTATATTGACTACCAATGCAAATGTTGAATATCTCTTTCCTGGGAAGCTCTGATGTTATTAAAGGAAATACAAGGGTATTGTATTTCCCAGTGACAAGAGGTACCATTTATATATAATCTAAGTGGTCAGCTTTGGGATTGCCAAATGCAGTGGTCTTGATTTACCTTGATCAATGATTTCAAAGTTCATATGAGGTGGGTTTTGTAAGTCATTTCTCCAAAGGGAAAAAAAGTGAGCCTCAAAGACATTGTATAGTTTGATTAACATCTTATAACTAATAAAGAGCAGAGTTCTTTATTGAATCAAAAGACTATCATTTTGGTACTCCATAATACTCCATAAAGCTCTTTGCTCTAATCTTATCAAAAGGCACAATATTCATAATCCAGTGCCCTCCAATTTGGTATAAGCAGAAAGTATCCATTTGAGGCCACTTATAACATTTTTCTTAAAAGAAAAAGAATCCCTTGCCAATACTCTCCACTCTAGGTACAGACGGGAGTTTTTAAGATGAACATGCACAAGCTGAAGACCTCTGCAGACTGTTATCCTAATTTCCGAATAGTGAGCCACTTAGAACTATTTTAGGATTATCAAACCTCAGTTATTAGTGCACTTGTCTTTTGTTCTGCACTCACCTGTCTGCTGTCTAGTCCTTTCAACACACAGCCACCCCGTGGGATAAAGCCATGTACATCTTGATGGGAGTGGAAAGTCCCATCTTTCTTCCGAGGGAAGCTGGTGGTTTTGAACTGCTCACCTTGAAATGAGCAATTCGGTGTGAAAGGTTGGGAATGTGTGTGAGAAGACCAGAGTGACCACCACCAGATTTATAACTCAAAAATAAAATTTTACCGTATCTTGAATTTTATTAAGAACTATATGAAGTTGTGTTTTTCTCCAGAATTATTATACTCATCAAATCTCATTGTGATTTTTTTAGCCCAGCACATGGGAAACAATATTTCAAATTGCCTATTGTTCATGGAAATACATTTTTAAATAAGACAAACATGAATAAGGCAGATGAATGGAAGTCAAAAGGAGCTAAAACACATGAAAAGCTTAAATAAGAAAATAATTTCTATGTGATGGTTTAAAAGTCTTTTGTTTTAAAATAGGAGTTAGAATATACAATACTGGTCATGTTATATGAACATTACTAAATTGCCCCCCAATGTATGCCTTTGGAAATACTCAATATATTTTTTAATGAGACATTTAAAATGTATAATGCTTATGATACCATTACCAAGTTATACATTTCTTAAAGAATAGCTCTGGGCCCTTTACATCTATCAAATTTTATTTTAATTCTTTCTGAATCTAAAATATCTCAATTTTATCTTATGTAGTATATTGAATAAGGTAGATGTTCAATATATGTTAGCTCAATTTTTGTGCTATTGAATACTACAGAGTGTATCCTAAACCTTACTTCTTACCTACAAACTTGTCCTCAATATGATTGTGTGGGTATTTCTATCAGATTGCATAGACAAAAAGTTAAATAATAGTAACCTCAATTGTTCCTTGATATTTGACTTAAGATTACTAAAACTGAAAAAAAAGGGGCTTCTGTCATTAAGTGGCACACATAGGGCATTTCTATTGCTCTACGTGCGGAATCAACATCAAGAAATTTAGGAAGCATGATTTTTGTTACCTGGGCTGCTAGTGATTGTTGGTCCTGGCAAAAAAAAAAAAAGATTATTAAAATTGAAATTGAATTACAGAATGAAGAAATTGAGGAAGAAAGGAAAGAAAAAAGAAAAATGCCTATGCTTACATAAATTAAAAGAGCGTCATTCTTAGGCAGAAAGCCCATTATATGATCTTTATAGACAAAATATATATATATAGTTAGTTCCTAGGATCCTAAAATTTAACTTGTCATTCAAACCTTGACTTCAAAACTATTGTGAACTTGGTTAAATGATTAACTTTTCTAAATTTCGTGCATCTCAATAAAAATGTTTTATTATATCAACTTCCCAATAAAGTTCTGAGGATTCAATCAACTGCCAAATGTAAAAGGTTGTCTTAGAAAGGCAAAATATCAAAAGTGAGGCTTCGAAAGTTTCTTCCAGCTCAACTGCACTTGTGTAATGTAATTGATCAAGAAAGATTGTAACTTATTAAAATATGGTACTTGGGAATGATGTATGTATACACAGCACCAACAGGAAGAAATATTATGTAGTGTCTGAAATTTCTTTGCACTTCTAACCATAGAAATATGGGTTAATGCATTAAATTTTTATTCTTTGTGTTATCATTTATTTTTTCTAATTTAATAATCACCTTAAAATATGAAACAAAAATAATTTCTAAATTATCAAGTGTTCATGAGGTTAGGAGGATAGGTGAGTGAGGGGTAAAGAGGAGTGGATCACAAGAGCTCCAGTAGAAAGAAAATGTTTGGGAAATGATAATGGCACCAGAGGTACAAATGTGCTTGATACGGTGGATTGCTATTCCGACTTCTGTTCCTGAGGAGTTTATCTGTCCTGAATTCCATGTGTCCAGAGCTTTTATCTGTACCAATGTGTGATCTCTGGGCTAGCCAGATTTGTCATGGTAGTGGATAGGAGGAAGCATCCAGGAACTAGAGAAATGATGTGTGTTTCTTCAGTGCTATATTGCCCCTTGGTTGAATCATCCCTTCCTTAAAACCCTCTGTTGGGAGATATCCAATTGTCTACAGATGGGCGTTGGGTCTCCACTCCAACCCCCCTCGTTTGCATAGATATAGTTGTTTGTTTTTTATCTTTTGATACCTGATACCTGATCCCATTAAGACCTCATAATCACACAGGCTGGTGTGCTTCTCCCATGTGTGCTTATTTGCTTCTCTGCTGGATGGCTGCTTGTTTAGCTTCAAGCCTTTAAGAGCCCAGAAGCTATATTTTTTGATAGCTGGGCACCATCCACTCTCTTAACCAAATTTTTTATACAGCGATCCTGTTGGGAAAGGTGAGTACCAAAGAGTGCCAGGTTATTAGAACAAAGTGTTCTTGTGTAAAGGGAGGCTTTGAGTAGAGCTCCAAAGTCTGTCTGATATCTTAATACTGCACATATGTACATACATACATGGGTCTCTATCCCTTTCATTATAAATTAGTATATTTACATATACACATGCCTATAACTGTACCTCTGTAAATAGCTTTTGCCTCCTATTTCTTTCCTCTGTTTCCTTTCACCGTCCTCCTATCCCACTATCATGCTCACCCTCCTTTTGGTTCTCAGTAGTGCCTCTCAGATCCATTGCACTTGATCAAACCCCATCAGGATTTGTATCCCCTCCTCACCATCTATTTTAGATCTCTTGTTGTCCCCTTATCCCTGAGTTGTTGGCTCCCCACTCCCCCTTCCTGTGCCCTCTTCTCCCATTTCTCCCCTGGAAATGCCAGTCCGTTCTTTTCGCCTCAGGATTGTTGACTTGCCTATCTTATATAGATAGCCATAGTGCTAAAGAAAAACAAAAACAAACAAAACAAGAAAAAAATAGTTCCAGGTCTGTCTGCTGACCCTTGTGAGTGTTTTCTGATAAAATCTGATGAGGTGCCAAGTCCTGTCCCCCAAATCAGAAGTCTATTTTCAAGAATCCTTGGGGACTTGTTTACTTGCTCCCCTCACTGCCCTGTTACACTCCCTTTGTGTTTCGCCTGCTGTGCGTGGGGCAGACTGGGCACACTTTGTGCACAGTGTCTCCAGTGCTGTCCCCTGTAGCACTATGGATCCGTGAGGGAATGCCCGGTCTCGTGGTGGAGCCCGCCTTGCAGTCCTCTCTGTGCATTGGCTGCTCTGAGCAGGGATGTTGTCCCCAGGACTTGGTGTGCCATGATGAGGTTCTTTCTCTCTCTCTCTCTCTCTTACCTTCTTAGTTCACTCTCGTGTGGTCTGGACACACGAGGTTTATATACATAGTGCTGTCTTCTGTATTGCCTTCTTCTAGGGAGGGGGACAACATAACTTACCTTAAGCCCGGCCCTGTCGTCTTCTCTGTTAGTTCCCTGCTCCATGCCAGTGTATTGCCCTCAAGGTTTGGCACCCTGGGATGAGGTCTGGTCCCTCTCTCCCTTTCCTGTGGATATATAAATAATACCCTGCCCGTGGGTGTTTACCCCTGTTCCCCATCACTCTCATTTTTGTTCGTTTGCTTTGTTTTCCTTTTTCTTTTCTTACCCCTCTTGGTCCCCTCCATTTTAGTTGGCTACCATATGCATCCCTGAGATGGGTCAGACCCTGCCAAAATGCCTGGACCTCGACCCACGATTTATGCATTAAGTAACTTATCCTCTATGCCCATTGTATGTTTTGAGCTTACCTCAGTGGACTCATTTTGTACTTGCGCTTGGCTAACTTTACTTAGCATAATTCAAAGGAAGCTATTTTATATCACAACCAAACATAAATTTGTCTTGTCTCAGCAGCTGTGGTGCTGCTGCCCAGTAAACTTGGGATTGCTAACCACAAAGCTAGCAATTCAAACTTACCAACCGCTTATGGGAAAATATGAGACTTTCTGTTCTCATCGATCTACTGCCTCAGAAACCCTCTAAACAGTCAATATGAGTTGGAATTGACTTGATGGCATTGTTTGGGTTTATTTACGCCGCCAGATGATTTATTTCCAAGTCTTGGCCCCCAAGGCTTCAAAGAGATCATTAGGATGTCTATAATCAAACCCAAACCAAACCCACTGCCATGGAGTTGGTTACAACTCATGGCAACCCTAGATAGAGAAAGGACATCTGTAGGTAAAGGAGATCAGTTGTTCATATGCTGTTTCCCTTTGCATTACTTGTCAGGATGATGATTGTAAGTTCAGGAGCAAATTTACACTTTCTTCTGTCTGACTTACCCCTAACTCTTATGCCCCTGAATGGCATGGATCATGCTCCAGACTACTCTGCTTGGGGTTCTGCTAAGAGTTCAATAAATGTTTGTTGAATTGAATTACCACATTAACATATAAATTGTCAGATTGCAGAGTTTACAGCCTGTAAATCTTATTTAAAATTTTAGGTTTACACAAATTTGCATATTATTTAGAAAATGAATAAATTAAGCCCAAATCAGCTTCTAATTTAGATGGGCTTCCACTAACATCCCATTTTAGAAGGGTGAAGTGTTAACCACTGGCCAAAAACTTGAATAGGAACCCTAAATGATCTAGTTCACTTGGGGACTGCTAGTTATATAGAAGAATTTCCAAAAGTTTATTTATTCACCAATAAAGGCATCCTGCAGTTTCTTCCGTGATTTTGATTGTGGATGCTCTTTTGCCAGTTTTCAGGACTTTTCTGTGGGGGCCTCTAATGTATTTAGATTGACAGACACATCCTGGATGCTTCTTTCACGAGTCAGACAGATCGACCTTGATTGAATCAATGATGGCAAGTGATTGAAGCTCTTCAAGAATTTATCTTTTTGCCAAATTGTTGTTTTATTAAATAGCCATTTTTCATCCAAGAGAGGAAACATGCACTTGACTTGTAACATTGTACTTGCATAGAGTTTTTTGAGAAGCTCACTGAAAGATATGATACGAATTGTGCATTTCACTTCTCTGGTATTTTTGTTTGTTTGTTTAAGGAGAAAATAAACTGATTTATTTAGAATGACCTGTATCTTCCTATTCCTCCTCTTACTAATTATTATTTTTGTTTTAATCTTAGTTAAATAAACCCTAGGTGCTGGGACCTCCTGGGTAAAACCATGGGTTGCTAATCAAAAGTGGGAGTCTCAAACCCCCCACAGGTTCTAGAGGAGAAAGGAGCTATGGACTGCATTCATAAGATATCAACAGCCTGGGAAATCTTAGGGAGAAGTTCTGCTCTGTCCTACAGAATCAGCATGTCCGATCAACTGGACCTCAGTGGGTTTGCCTTGTTGAAGTAAATTCTACCAGGATTTATGTAAAGCTGCTGCAGTTTGAGAGGGAAAAACAAACAAACAAAGCAGAAACAAAAGTCCTCGCTGTATGTAAGTTGAGTGCCTGATCATGTGAAAACAATACCTTGCCTTTGCTTGGATCCACAATCAATGCTCATGAAAGCAACAGTGAAGAAGAGATCAAAAACCTTGATATTTTCCATTGCCTCATATGCATGTGAAAGTTGGACATTGAATAAAGAAGACCTAGAAAGAACGGATGCATTTCTTTATGGTGCTGGAGAAGAATGCTGAAAATACCATGGACTGCTTAAAAGAACAAACCAAACGATCAGTGTAGGAGGCAGCAAGGCTGGGCTGCTCCTTAGAGGAAAGATGGCCAGGTTTTGTCTTGCATACTTTTGGCATATAGTCAGGAGAGACCAGTTCTTGGAGAGGGACATCCTGCTCAGTAAAGTAAGAGGGAATTGAAGAGAACAGGAGCATTTCTTCCAGGAGATGGATTGATCCCGTGCAGCTGCAAGGAGCTCAAGCATAGGAATAATTTTGAGGATGGCACAGGACTGGGCAGTGCTTTATCTTTTGTGCTCACAGCCACTATGGTCAGAGCTGACACCGTGACATGAACAACAATAATAGCAACATGCTTTCTATACCATCATATCAAAATATCACATTCACTACCGAGTTAAAAGTTCACGTGAATAAATGTTGGCATTTTTTAATAAGATGAAATTTAACAAGGTATGGTTGACAGGGTTTCCCAAGAAATAAGAACAACAACAAAATAAAGTGAGGCATGATGCTTTTAAACTACATTCTACTTTTAAAATACTGAGAAGCACCATTGATTCTTAGGATGGCTAAAAAAAATGATAAGGAAAACCAATCAGTAAAAACATTGAATAGTGTATTTCTGTGGTGTAAAAGGAAAGCAGAGAATTTAGGATAAAAAAGAAAGAGCTGTGGAGAGGAAACATTGTATTTTAAAGGCTATAAAATTCCAAGGTGCTCAGTTGGTGACATTTTTGTCTTGTCATCAAGCTTCATCCCCTGTTTCTATAATCACAATACAGTGTTTACAGTCTGCGATTATCTTTAATTGTATGGATACGCAACCCCTCATTAAGCTAAAAGGAAGATAGTAGCAGTGCTTATCAAAGAACCTGTGAATTCCAATAGGCTGTTTTAATTCCTGAATGATTTTGACACTCTTGAATAAAGATTTTACCACTTTATTCCGTTCTTATGGAGTGTTCCTTAAGAAAAAAAATATGCTAATAATAGCTCTTCATGAGTCCCCCTTGTTGAACTTGAGTGGAACCCGATATGCCTTTTGAAGATGATCCACGCCTGTATGGCCGGTCAGAGTGAAGAGTGGCTCAGCCTTCCACGTGCTAGCTTCTCTGGCTGACAGAGAGAAAAGTTCTGGAATATGCCTTCTCTATCACAAGCTGGATTCAAGCTAAGATGTTCAAGTGCATGGGGTTGTTTTGTTAAGTCCCTTCCTCCTTTCTTGCACTTACTTGCCGTGGCTACTCCACATCCCAGACGTTGTCCCACAGCTCAGCTAGTCTTTGGTCATTAGTGCTCAATTCATTACATGTGGTTTTGAGAGGGCTTCCTTATTAGGTAGAATATACTCAAGGCTGTACTTAGGCTCTCATGGACTTGTTTGAATTTTCTTTAACTTGAACTTGCTTTTGAGCGCTGATCATCTGTTCTGAAGTCTTTGAACATGTTTAAATGTTTCCATTGTCTCTTTATACTGATAGAGTCTGTTTGATTCTTATGCTTCCATCCTGCCAGGTACACACGTGCAATTGTCATTTACATTGTAGAAAACAAAAGGCATTTCTAACGTTCAGTGTGTTGATCGTGCAACATTATATCATGTGGTCTCTGGCATTTTCCCCTCCTCATGCCCTGTTTCTATTAGTCCTCATTTATTTCCAACTTTTACTTTCCATTCACCAGGAATGATCAGTCTATCTTGATTGAATGTTTGATCAACTTAAACTTGAGTACTAGTTATATTAATAGGTCTTCCTTCTAGGCACGTGGATACAGCACTGGTAGAGTGGTACTTCAGGAAAGATCTTTAAATGCCCTTTGTGATAATGAATGTCACGATGGCAAATTCTCACTTCCAATATAATGGGCCTTTTCATTTTCTGACTCATGATGGTCAATAGCAGTCTATTTTAGCTCTCTAAATGCCAAGCATATTGAGGTTTACGTGCTCCATCTCACTTGTGGTGCCTTACAATTTTCCTAGATTTATAAATTGTGCATTACATGTTCTAACAACTACTGGACTATTGCAAAAGTTAATTCTCATTTTGAGTCATGCCACATCCACACATTTGGGTCTCTAAAGCTTTACTCCAACTACAAAGCTAATATTGAACTACTTTGAGGAGAGTCATGATTTGAAAGCCTTTAAAACTAAGGGGCTCATCTAGAACTGTAAAAAGCAATGCAACACTGCTGGCATTCACAAACTTTTCACTCACCAATCATTTTAGAAGGAAATTGCCAGGCGCTACTTCCTACTTATCTTAGTCTGAGGCTCTACTGAAACCTGCCCACCAGTCGTAACCTTGCTGTAATTTGAATTAGGGCTGGCACAGCTTCCAGGATCACAGCTACTGACAAGCCACTGCAATATAACAAAGTCACACATGGTGGGAAGTCCGTAGGTATATGTGGCATATTGATATAGACTATGTCAAGAATATGAGTGGACTATTTGTGGGTGCCTGAAAAAATTTTGGAAGATGGAATTAAAAGTTAGTGGAACCTCTCAGGACCAGGGGTGACAGTGGCGATACCAGGAGGGAAAGGGGTTTAGAAAGGGGGAATGGAACACAGGGAGCTACATATAATCTCCTCTCTAGGGGACGGGCAACAGAGGGGTGGGTGAAGGGAGACGCTGGACAGTGTAATATAAGATACAATAATAATTTATAAATTATCAAGGGTGCATGGGGGAGAGGGGAGGAAGAAGGGAAGGGGAGGCGAAAAAAGGAAAATGAGCTGATTCCGGAAACCCAAGAGGAAAGCGAATTTTGGGAATAATGAGGGCAACAAATGTATAGATGCGCTTTACACAATTGGTCTATGTATTGTGATGAATTGTATGAGCCCCAATAAATTGATTAAAAAAACATTTTTGTAAAATTTGAATCCTTCTGGTATTTACATGATTATAATAATTGATCAATCGAGATGTTTCAATAAATGGATATTATGATGATAGCAGTCACTTACCTAGGAGAAGATGTTTGGAAAAAGTCACTTCCTGGTGGAAATCCATAGTTGTGCCCATTCCAAGAAACATCATATAACAAATATTTGATTATGGAACGATATCACACATAAGCAAGTTTTGAGAATGAAAATTCAAAAAGTGATTTCAATTGTGCTCAGCAGGGAATGACCAGAAATGTAAATTTGATTTAGAAGAGGATGTGGAATTGGGTATATTGTTGTTGATATCAGAAAGCTGTAACTAAAAGCAGAGGCTACCAGAAAGATATTTACCGAAGTTTTATTGGTTACATAAGGTCATTAACTGTGTGTATCATAACAAAATATGGATAATACTTAAAGAATGAAAATTCCAAAACACTTAATCCTGCTCATTCAGAAACTGTATCAAATCAAGATGCAGTCTTCCAAACAAAAGGGGTTTAAAATCAGGAATTCTATCATTTCACCATACTTATTAATTTGTATGCTGAGAAAATAACCCTAGAAGTTGAACTATATGAAGAACAACATGCCAGAACCTTGCTGTGGAAAGTAAGGAGCACTTGAAGCACTTACTGATGAAGATCAATGTATATAAACTTTGGTATGAATTATTCCTCAAAGTGAAGAAAACAAAATTCCTTACACCTGGACCAGTGAACAGCATCATGATAATCAGTGAAAAAATTGAGTTTATCAGGGGTTTTATTTGATTTGGATCCATAATCAATACCTATACAAGTAGCACTTAAGAAATCAAAGAAAGTAGTGCATTAGGCAAAGCTGCTACAAAGGGACTCTTTGATGTGTTAAACAGAAGCAAAAACATATGTCATTTTGAAGACTAAAGTGGACCTGATTCAAGACAGGGTATGTTCAATCATCGCATATGCATGCAAAAGTTGCACAAATTAAGGAAGATCGCAGCGCTTTTAAATTATGGGTTAGGAAAGGATTAGTGAATGTACCATTTACGGCCCAAAGAAATGACAACTCTGTTTTGGCAGGAGTACATTCAGAATGCTGCACAAAATCAAGGGCAGAGAGACTTTAGCTCAGGAACTTCACACATGGTACCAAGGAGAACAGGGACTAACAATTGACTGATACAATAGCTGCAAGGGTAAGTTCAAATGTAACAACTCATGTGGGAATGGTGTGGGACTGGACAGTGCTCTGCTCTGCTGGAGCCCTGGTGGCGTAGTAGCTACCCATTGGGCTGTGATCTGATAGGTCCGCTGTGATGTGATAGGCTGTGATCAAAACCACCAGCCTCTCCATGGGAGAAAGACAGGACTTTCTACTCCTCTAAACAATTGCAGTCTCAGAAACTCATAGAGCAGTTCTCTATCTTGTCCTATCAGGTCACTGTGATATGGCATAGACTCTATAGTAGTGAGTTCTTTGGACATAGTGTCTATTTAAAACTCTCCCAACTCACTGCCATATCACTTGTCAAAGTCACGTGACATTGTCTAGGCTCTATCAGAGTGGATTCCAACTCTCAAAGAACCTAGAAAATGCCACCTAACAACTACACTAAAAGGTACTTTTAAAAGTCTATAATCAAAGTTATGCACACAGATGATTGTTTGCATAACAACCTATGGAAAAGGCATCCCTTTGATTTTTAGGAGAGTATAATTCTTTAGGGAAGTCAGTGTTTGGTTGGATGCTATCTATTTTCCTTTCTTCACAAGCTTTCCCATGTTCTGACCATGGTGAAGGCTCTCAATTGCACTCACCTTCTCACGTTTAGGATTCACTCAGAGAATTTACACAGGGTGTGCATCAGCCTGTCATCTTCAGTTTGCAAAAAATGGGGAGAGGCATCTGGTAAATGCATCTTTAGAATTATTTGTATACCCAGCAATAACTTGTGTAATTTTAGTGTCAATGCCTCAAAATGTTTCTGTGTAGCGTTCATGGATGTTTAGAAAATATATGTTTGAATGTTCGTGCTTTCTAAAGAGATGGAGAAAGTAGAGCGCCAATTTGTTTTTGTCAACATACAGGCTACATGGCCTTGCTATTTCATTGTTAGACATAAGAGGTATCCTTGTTCTGTGAATTCTCTCACTTTGTGTGTGCTCTACTGCATAGTTCAGATTTACATTTAAACAGTATCGTTAGCCATGTTTATACTTCACGGTCTGTTGTGAGTTTTCCCTATCTCAGTTTCTTTCTGTATAAGCAGATGTTATGAAAAACATACATATATGTAAATATGTACAGATATACATATGTGTGTGTGTGTGTGTGTGTATGTGTGTGTAGAGAGAGAGAAGGAGCCATGGTGGTGTTGTAGTTATGCATTAGACTGCAATCCATTTGTTCAGCAGTTCAAAACTACCAGCAGCTCCATGGGAGAAAGACTGGGCTTTCTACTATCTTAAATAATTAAGGTCTTGGAAACCACAAGGGGTTCATTAATAGTCAGCATTGGCTCAATGTCAGTGAATTAGAGAAATGTATATAGACATCCAGATATATATTAAGGTAATATTTAAGCAGTTCTTGAAATTTGTACTACATTTCAATGAAATGTAGAAGCTGTTTTGCAAACAATGGAGAAATTTTTCAAAACGTTTCCTGAGACAAAGCTACAGTCCCAGATGGTTTCACTGAGAAATTCAACACAACGTTCAACATACAACTTTCCTCTAGTTCCTAAATGCTTCCTTCCCGCCCCCCCCCACCCTCACCCCCACTATCATGATCCCAATTCTACCTTACAAAACTGGCTAGATCTGAGGATGTACAATGATACAGATAGGATCTGGAAACACAGAGAATCCAGGACAGATGATCCCTTCAGGACCAGCTGCTGAGAGTGGCGATACTGGGAGGGTGGAGGGAGGGTGGGGTAGAAAAGGAGAACCAATCACAATGATCTACATATAACCTCCTCCCTAGGGGACAGACAACAGAAAAGTGGGTGAAGGGAGACACCGGACAGTGTAATATATGACAAAATAATAATTTATAAGTGACAAAGGTTCATGAGTGAGGGGGGAGCAGGGAGGGAGGGGAAAATGAGGAGCTGATACCAAGGGCTCAAACAAAAAGCAAATGTTTTGAGAATGATGATGGCAACAAATATACAAATGTGCTTGACACAATGCGTGTATGTATGGATTGTGATAAGAGTTGTATGAGCCCCCAATAAAAATAACCCAAAACCTTCAAATGCTATATCATCCCAAGGCCACACCAATTCTTAGACTATGGGAAAATGACAGAACATTTCCTAACTCTTTTAATGATACATAACATTGATACTAAAGCCCACAAAGAAAGAAAAGAAAATAGTAAATTAGCCTCACTTATAAATATGAATATAAAAATTCCAAATAAAAGAGTACCAACAGACTACAATACCATATTAAGATAATTATACAAAATGATCCAATGGGACTTATTCTAAGAATATGAGGTATTCAATATTAGGACTTCTTTAAATATAATTTAATATACTAATACATCTAAGAAAAAAGAAAACACATAACTATTTCCAAATATACTAGAAAAATAACAATTTAATCCTATTCTCCACAAAAACATTAAAAAATTTATATTGGTGGATGGGTACTCTATTAACCCATGAAATATGAGGATCTCATTCCTACATTCAGTTATATTCTTAATGGAACAAAATCAAGCATATTTGCTCTAAACTCAGAAACAGGACAGAGGTGACTGCTGTCTAGCACTATTTAATATAATGCTTGAAGTAATAGTCACTGGAATTAAATAAGATATTTAGAGGCATATGATAAAATAAAAATGAGCAATGTTATTTATGGGTAATATTGAAATATAACTAGAAATTTCTAGAGAATCATGGACAAAAATAATTCAAGGAGCATAATAATTAAAGGTAGGTATAAAATTGCCTTTTAAAATCAATAGCCTTCTTCATTCAGGACCCTCTAACACAGTGGTTCTCACCTTCCTAATGCCGCGACACTTTAATACAGTTCCTCATGTTGAGGTGACCCCCCGACCATAAAATTATTTTCGTTGCTATTTCATCACTGTCACTTTGCTACTGTTATGAATCGGACAACCCCTGTGAAAGGGTTGTTCGACCCCCAAAGGGGTCATGACCCACAGGTTGAGAATCGCTGCTCTAACATGATCCTACTCTGAGTATTTTCCTTCCCACACCTTGTCAGCTTACAGGTACCTATCTGACTATCTACACTTAGGCCACTTTTATTGCAAGTTGTGTTTATAATGGCATTTGCTATCCTACCTTTAGCTCTTCCATGATCCCCAATGCCTCCTCTGCCTCCATTTTCCAGGCCTGCCCCCCGCCCATCTTCTTCTTATTGCCTTTTGCCTTTTCTTTCACCCAGGTTAGCACTTATCTACCCTCTCATCAGTTATTTCCTTCTTGCTCTTCTCTCTTGCCTGGTAACTATCAAAGAATCCTTCTTTTAGTGTGAAAACCTTCTCTTGACTTGTTATAATAATGGTGCAATGCAATATTTGTCCTTTGTGATTGTCTAACTTCACTCAATACCATCCAGGTTCACCCATGCTATGAAGTGCTTACAGAGTCATTATTATTTTTCAGTGTTGCATTGTATTCCATTTTGTGTACTATCTAGGTTGTTTCCACTTTGTGTTCTCATCAATACTGTGGCAATGAACATGGATGTGCAAATATGTATTTGTATCACAGCTCTTATATTTTTAAGATGTATTTTAAGTAGGGAAGCTCTGATGGTGTAGTGGGTGCACGTTGGACTGGGTTATACAAGGTCAGAAATTCTAGGCCACCAGCCTCTCCTTCAGAGAAGGATGAGGCTCTCTAGTCCCATAAAGAATTATAGGCCGCGATATCCACAGGAGCAGTTCTACTCTGTCCTATCGGGTCACTATGACTTGGCATCGGCTCGATGACAGTGAGTTTCATTTTTTATTTCTATTTTAGGGAGAAGGATTGCAAGGGCTCATGGTATTGCTAGACACAAGTTGTTCGAGGTAGAGCCATCATGTTTTCCATAGAGTTTCCACCAGTTTAAAGTTCCATCAACCATGGATGCTGGGTCTAGTCTCTTCAAACTCATGCAAACACATTTTGTTTCTGTTTTGTTTGGTTCTTGATTTTGATGTCAATGTTGGCATGACATGACACCTTGTTTTGATTGACATCTCTCAAATGATAATGATTGCTAGAGTTTCTTCATGCATTGTTGGCCATGTGACTGAACTCAAAATTATGCTTATTGGTAGTGACAGAGACTAGTTTGAAATACTGTCTATGGTCCTTAAGTCCCTGTTCAGGTCTGTAAATGGAATTAACCCTTGTGTTAGAACAATCAACTATTTATGATAAAAAAGGCATTAATTTAAGGACATTGTTCAAAGGGCTAGGACCAAGAAGGAATGGAAATAAGAAACACAGGGAGGAATGAGATCAGTGAGGGCACATTGAGAGGATAGCAAAGGGTGAGTTGAAATAAAAGTGTATGAATTATTGACTGTAAAACTAATAATCTGCTCGGTAAACCTTCACCTAATTAATAATAAAACCTTTTTAAATAATTTGGATCAATACATATATCAAATCATTCCATTGTTCAGTCATGACCAGCAGAATTGTAAATTCACTACCACAATCAGTTTCCAAATATTGTTCTTCTATTTGGACCCCTTGATGTCATCACCCCTTCACCTCACCACCACCTCTGTGCACGCCCCCCTCCCCACAAACCCCTTGTTCCACTTGCTGACTCTATACATTCATCAGTCCTGGTTTTCATACATCAAAAGCTGAAAAAACAATTACCATGACTTGAGGAGGGTGACTGCCAATGACATAATACTCCCGAGACACCCCTAATAGATGCATTCAAAAATCAAACAAAACAGTACAGTCCAAAAAAGGCATACCATTTTGGATACCAGATCAGGTCCAGCATGCATCCTAGGGGGAATCTGCTGTAAGTTTTCACTGTTCAAGTCCGGCTTATGCCTTTGACCTTCTATATTCAACTCACCAATGCACTCCATTTAGTGACCTCTTTTCTTCTATCTCTCAGGGAGTTCACCGGAGTTTATTTCCTGTATAATTCCACCAATGACTCTTGGGCTCCCACTGTTATCCATAGCTTTCTGCCAACCACATTCTCAGACTTTAAGCTCTGTTATTAATCCCTCATTTGGTTTTGGATTATATGCTTCACAATCCTTCTGTGACTGATGATCGTGTGCTTCTTCCTTGTGGACTTAGTTGACATCTCCCTTAGATCGCTGCAGGTTTGGAGACAAGTCTTTAAGATCCCCAGCTGCTAGTTTATCTGATAGTTGGGCACCATCTAATTCCTTCACCACTTTTTTCTATCGTACCCATCTCCTTTGTGTTCCCTTTCTGGAGGCGAGTACAACACAGTGCCATGGTGTAAGAACTGTTCTTAAATTGGAGCTGGGATTCAGTGTGAGCCCAAAAAACTTTCTTCGATCTATGTTTGTTTGTTTACTTTAATAGTAAAACTTTTAAAAATTCAATAACTTTCTGTACCAATTACTTATTCCTTCATAACAAACCATCCAAACAAAAATGGATTGAAACAAAATGGCCAGACATCCATTATTTGAAATGGAGTTTTCTTAAGCCATAAGGATTTGGGTCATCATAGTAATACATGAATTAACAAATCCTGATTAAAATGTATATGTATATGTATGTGTATGTGTGGTATATATCTGAAGGGGCTTTATAAAGTTCAAGCGAAAAATCCAGTCTTTCAAAATTCTAGTTTTCCATTCATTTTTTAAAGCCCCTTCCTATTAAAGAAAGAAAGAAAGAAATCTTGCTATTGAGCCAAATTCAGCTATTGGCAATCACATAGTACAGGGCAGAATTGCCCCATGCAATGTCTAAGAGCATAGCTTTCCAAGGGCAAAGGCTGCCACACCTTTCTCTGCAGAGTGGCTGATGGGTTTGAACTGCAGCGCTTTCAGCTAGTAGCTGAGCACTTAACTCTTAAAGCCCCAGAGTTGCGTAATGTGTGTATATTTATAAAACGTGTCTTCTTTCTCTGTGTCTAAGGTAGAGTCCCCAGAGTGCTCTTTTTGAATCTCCAATGTATTTTAAAATACAATTTTAATTGTGCTTTAAAATATATTTATCTAGTATACAGTATATTTTAAAATACAGGTTTTCTAAATGTTTTTATTTCAATTACTTATTTACATCCTGCAGTTATCTAAAATTCACGAAAGACTTAAAAACAATCAATATGTAAACCAATAGCTTTAAAGCACCATTATACCAATTGAAACTTGGATTTATCGGTGAGAAATGATTTTTCTCCCTCTCATAAAGAGCTTAAAGAACTCTTGAAATAGTATTTTTTCAAGGTAATGCCACGAGTGTCGCCTTTCTGCTTGGGATGACTATTTATAGTTGGTTCAATTAATTCCTAGAGTGTGCTGAGCAAAGTATCCCTTTATTCTGTTATCCTATAGAGAGCGAAGGGCATGGTCCAGTGCTGTGCTGGAGCAAACTTTAAAGCAGATCAAACTTCTAAGCAAAATCCTATATTATGATTAGTGATGGGCCCAATCCTATGAAGTGAATAGAGGTGAAGAAATCACAAAAGGTTCCAAGGTTGGAGTTGGATGAAAGAATCTAAAGGATGAACTGTGTATCTAAGCCTCATCCAAGACCTCTTGGCTAGTGGAACCGGGTCTGAAATCTTGTTAAGACACGCCTTCTTGGGGTATTGTAAACCTTTTCTAATTTTAGTCAAATTGGCTGACTCAAGACAACAGGTTGCTTGTTCAAAACACTAAGGTACTTTTTACTCAAATTGGAGATGTAGCCCTCAGGATTTGAGAGTGGAGCTCTGCTGTGAGAGTCAGTCAGTGTCCTTAGGACAAATTGAACCAAATTATTAGCAGAAAGTAGTGAATAACAATCATATTGTAAACTATACAACCAGCTATGTGTAATCCAAATACAGATGCCTGCCGGAAGAGTGTACCCAGTGGCCAGATGAATTGTGCTTTCACAAAATAGAGAGAAATGAATGAAAGATATTTTAAAAGATTTTTAATGGTTTGTATTCAGAACAAAAAACCCTCTGTATTTTTGTGTATCTTTATTTCTAAATATCTTTTAAAATAGGAGACTCGGGCATCACCTTTAGCAATCATAAAAAAAATGGGTACTGCCCTCAGGGCTTTGTTCCAGGATTATCTGGGAGAGCATTTCTATATCTGCAAAGGAAGCAGGACATTTCTATCCATTTTTCTCATGAGCTTTTTGTGATCATTAGCCAAATGAGATTTTTCCCTCTGTTTAATGTTTGCAGTTTAGAAGATTAAATAAGAGTGTAGAGAAGGTGATATTTTGATATATTACAATAAAATATGTATAAATATTATATTTTAACAAGCTTTTAAATATTATCCACTACTTTTCCCACAAATTACATGTCAACACATATAACATGCATCATGTTCATAGAAAAAATTATTAATAAAGGGATTGCTTGGTTTGCAAAAATGTATAAAATGTACACTATTTGTGTAAACATATGGTAATTTTCATAATGCAAGTTTTGATCAGATATGACTACTATAGACCATTCTAAATTAATTATTCCTATTGGATTAAATTTCATTGTGTATTTATAAAACAGTCTTTACCAATTTTTTAATTGGTAATTAAATTGTCAATTAAATTCTCTCCTCCCACCCCCGAATAGTTATGTTAAGCACCAACTTTGGTCTAACTACTCACACATTCACTGCCATCGGGTCAATGCCAGAAACCCTAGAGGATGAAAGAGAACTGTCCATGCGAGTTTCTGAGACTGGTGTTCTTTCTGGGAGTAGAAACTCCATCTTTCTCACCAGTGGCTCATTGTTTTAAACAGCTGCCCTTTCAGTTAGCAGTCCAACATGTGACTACTATACTACGAGGACTCTGTTATAGTCTACAAGGGACACAAAGCTGACCAAGATGGATGTGCTGTTACAAAATATTGGAAACTGATTGTTATTCAAATCAACTTTGGAAAAGGGTTTGTTATTTTCTTTAAAGAGACACTCATGAGTAAGATTTAGAGAGATATTGATGGATAGTATATTTATACTCATGGAGCTTACTTCCTAAAAGAGGGCAGAGATAGGAAGATAGTTGACATGCAGGCCAACGTATAGGAGGTGCAAAGGAGGTGCAAAGGTCCAAAGGGACCAACTGCTATCTCCATAGAAGTGTATGGAAACATGTAAAGGAATGCTTAGCCTGGCACTATGGGTTGATAGTGGATGGGTATTGAGAAGCAATTGCTTTTTAGGGAAGTGTCCAGTGACTGATAATTAAGTCCTTCTGTCAACTTGGCTACACCAGAATTGCCAATGGTTTGGAAGATGAGAAAAAGGATTTCTCTATCATGACATCCACAGCAGTTAAGAAATCAAAAGATGTATTATTTAGGTAAATCTGCTACACAAGACCTCTTTAGAGTATTGAAGAGCAAGCACATTACTTTGAGGACTAAGGAGTGCTTGACTCAAGCCATGATATTCACCATGGCCTCATATGCATGTGAAAGGTGGACACTGAATAAGGAAGACTGAAAGAAGAATTGATGCATTTGAATTACAGTGCTGGAGAAGAATGTTGAAAGTGATGCACTACTTCAAGGACAAACTGATGTATTGGAAGAAGTAAGGTCAGTGTGCTTCTTAGAAACCAGGATGGCAAGGCTTCATCTTACATACTTTGGACAATCAGTCAGGAGAGGCCAATTCCTGGAGAAGGACACCGAAGGGCAGAGAAAAAGAGGAAGCTCCTCAGTGGGATGGATTGACACAGTGGCTGTTTCATTGCGTTTAGGCATAGGAATGATTGTGAGGATATTACAGGACCATGCAGTGTTTCTTTTTTTTTTAAATCATTTTATTGGGGCTCATACAATTCATCAAAATCCATACATACATCAATTGTGTAAAGCACACATACATTTGTTGCCCTCGGCATTCTCAAAATTTGCTTTCTGCTTGGGTTCCTGGAATCGGCTCCTCATTTTCCTTTTCCCCCTCCCCACCTCCCCCATGAACCCTTAATAATTTATAAATTATTATTATATCTTATCTTACACTGCCCGGCATCTCCCTTCACCCTCCCCTCTGTTGCCCATCCCCCAGAGAGGAGGTTATATGTAGATCCTTGTGATTGATTCCCCCTTTCTACCGCCCCTTCCCTCCCACTATCACCACTCTCACTGCTGGTCCTGAGGGGTTCATCTGTCCTAGATTCCCTGTGTTTCCAGTTCCCATCTGTACTGCTGTGCATCCTTGGTCTAACCAGGTTTGCAAGGTAGAATTGGGATCATGGTAGTTGGGGGGAGGAAGTGTTTAAGAACTAGAGGAAGGTTGTGAGTTTCATTATTGCTATACTGAACCCTGAGTGACTAATCTCCTCCCCACTACCCCTCTGCAAGGTATGTCCAGTTGTCTACAGATGGGCATTGGGTCCCCATCACGCGCTAACCTCATTCACGATGATATGATCCCCACCCCGCCTCACCACAGTGTTTCATTTTGTTGTGCATGGGATTATTATGAGTCAGAGCCGGCTCGATAGCACCTAACAATAACAACAAGATGAGATCTAACGGAGTGCAACCACTTCCATGATGAAATATTCTATGAACAGCATTCCCTAGGGGCTACAACCTGCTTCAAAGCTTGCTTTTTTTTTTCTTGGTCTGGATCCTGTATCTGGTTTGTCTTCTGACCTTTAGTTCTTTAGACTTGAACTAGTGGCTTGCCATATTACCTGCCATCATACCTGCAGACTTTCATTCATCAGCCCCTGAAGCTTTGTCAGTCATGAGAATCCTCCATCCTGACTTCTGAGCCATGGACGTGGAACTTGCTTTCCATGACAATTGTGTGTGTCACATTGAAGATGCTGGAATACAGACAGATTGAATGAGAACTAAGCATTAGAAAGGTTGTAATAAGCTTTAATAAACAAACTGCTTCCCAATATTTTGGAAGTCTATTTCATCTTTATGGCATGTAAGAAAAGTAAATAGTATGTGGTAATTAATCCCTCTATAAATTGATCATATGAAATACAAATGGTTCACCGTGCTAATGAGACACCTAAAATGATCTACATGAGAGCATCCCTGAGAAACAGCAAGAAATGAAAGTTCCACAGTGAATTTCTCATTAAGGAATGTATAATCATGCCAAGACATGCTTGGGGAAATATTTATCATTTCATAAGGATCCCTGATGATGCAGTGGTTATCAGCTAATCAAAAAGATTAATCATGGTTCTAACCCACAAACCACTCCACTAAGATGAGTTAGTCCGCTTCCTCAGAAACACTAGGAGAAAGTTTTACTCTAATTCACAGGATAAATATGAAGCAGAACCTAATAAGCAGCAATGGATACAGGTTATATGTTAATTAAATGAAATAATTATCTTAGAATGTTTTTGAAAATATTCAATGACATATTTTGGGTCTTTGAGCTAAAAGACTATATGCTGACTTTGAGATAAAATTAGCATATATTGACTAGGAAAATAACCAAAATCTTAGTTTACAGAACATAGGCAAGAAAAAGATGGATTGGGCAAGTATTTGGGAACTTAATTCATGTATAGAATTAGCTATAATTAGTAAATTAGAGGATGTTTGCAAATGGATCAGAAAAATGTATCAAGTTTTGGTCTTAGAATTAACCCCGTACCTACATGTATACTTCACTAAACATCCACTATGAATGATTCAGTGTTGTTATCAAGATGTAAGTTTACACTGATTTTCAACTTTGTTATCCAAGCAAATAGTACAATACGCATATACTTTTGTTGTATGTGTAACAATATATACTTAAAATGCAGGGGATTTTATTGCTCTTTCATTGTTTCCAAATCAGCTGGAACATCTTCAAATCTGAAATCAAACATACATAAAATTCTCCCTTTGTGACAAGTCAGTCAAATTTTAATGAGGGATCTTTTTTTCCCCAACCCTTAATAGTGCTCTTTGAGGAACCCTAGTGGTTTAGTGGTTTCATGTTAGGCTGCTGTCTCAAGGTCAGCAGTTCATAACCCCCAGCAGCTCCAAGAGAGAAAAATGAGGTTTACAATTCCCATAAAGAACTATAGTCTTGGAAACTCACAAGGGCAGGTCTACCCTGTCCTATAAGGTCACCATGAGTCAGAATTGAATTGATGGGAGTGAGGTTGAATTTTCGGTGCTTCTCAGAATAATTAATACGTGAGAAATGTATATTTGTATAATAAAAATATCACTTCAATTATACCATATAAATATTACCTCAAATTTCCACCCACTTTGTTCTGTGTTTTTGTGGCAATTTGAGTTATTAAAAAAAAAGAAAAAAAGTTATTGAGAAAAGAGGCCATTGATTTCAATAGTCTCTAGTTCAATAGTCTCTAGTGGTCCTTCCTTCTCCTGCCTTTGACTTTACATCTTTGACATGTTTCTGAAATTGTCCAGTTCTTGGTGTTTTAATTGGAGCATTTGAAGCAAACACACCTAATTTTCACTGTAATTTCTGGATTAGGTAGGCGGTAATAAGTTTAATAGATTCTGAACACCCCTCATTTTATGTTGCCACGTTTACCCCAAGCTAGCCTCCCACCATTATCATTTTAGTCCTTTAAAGTTAATTGTATTGAGCTATAATTGCACCATCATACAATTCAAGAGTTTGATCATATTAAGAAGGGTTGTGCAATCAGCACTACAAACGACTTTGGAGCCTTTCTTTTACTTCTGGACCCTCATCGGTACCGACTTCCCACCCTACCCTTTCCTGGTCCTAGGTCATTATTATGCCAATTATTGTGTTTATAAACCCTGTCTTTCCTATGGAAAAAGACACATATGAAACAAGGGGAAACAAAGAAGAAGAAAAAGGATCCATCAAAAATTATCTTATAAATCAGTGAAAGATCTAGCTGTAAGAAAATGCAAACAATATTAAAATTTTAGGATAAACTGAAAGTGGATGCAAACTGAGAGTTAAGGACAAGGGGTCAAAATCCAGTCTGAGTACAGTTACCAAGAACCTCTTTATCAGGCTCTTTGTTTGATATGAGTGCTGTTTGCATTCCTGGTCTCTGTGGGCTCTGGATTCACCAGGCATTCATTCCTCTAGAGACTCTGTAAATGGGTTTTGAGCTTTGACTCTCATCCATAGTGTTGTGCCAACAGGGCTTGTAGGCCCTGGTACCACTTTTCTTCTGGGATTGAATCTTATTATTTACAAGTCTTAGATCACACTTAAGTGTACTTTTCTGTGCAGACTGGCTTATTCCTCAAGTAGACAACTGCTCATTTTGAGACAAGTCTTTAAGACTTTAGATACTACTTTTCCTGATAGCCAGGCACCATCTGATTTCTTCACCACATTTTGCTATGCCACCCACAACTTCAGTGATCTCCTAAGGGTGAGGACCAGATAGGGTCATGGCACAAGAACTAATAGTTCCCATATTAGGGTGAAGATCAGACAAATGCTCAAACTCCATTCATCTAACTATGTTTCCTGTATGTCCCTGGTTCTCTTTTGCAGACATCTTTATGGCGTGGTAGTACATCATAGGTTACCCCTATGGCCATGCACACCATTAGGAGAGTGGTATCCTCACCACTGAAAACACTCTTCTAAAAGGTTTATATCATATACCAGGAAGCATTAATTATTCAAAGAATGTATGTAGCAATGTATGTGCAAAAGTTATTTTCCTAAGAATGGATCTCACAAATATGTACTTTTCTCTTATGGTGTCAATCATAGTACAAAACTCATCTTTTCCTCCATAGGACTTTCCTGAAATCCGAGTCCCTGAAGGCTTTCAGAATATTTTGGAGGGCCTTGTGTTTGAGATTTTTTGACAGTCTAAGGAGTGCTTGGTGTCTTATCTTTAGAGCAAGAGTGGGGGTAAAAAGTCTGCATTGTCTAAGAAGAAAAGGATGCAGCAATCTCTGAGGAGCAATGGCTTAGCTCTTGGTAGCAAATCATAAGGCCTAAAGTTCAAACGCACCATCTATTCTCAGAGAAAAAATAATCTAGTGATTTGCTCCTATGAAGAATTTGATCCATGCTTTGGGTCAGTTCCAAAGCACCGTGACCCTGTGCAGAACAGAATGACGCTCCGTCAGATCCTGCACCTCCTCACGGCTCTCGTTATTCTTGAGCCTATTGTTGAAGGGAACCCAGCTTGCTTAGTGTGTATTTCTTTGTTCTGATCAGATTCTTAAATATTAGTAATGTTAGCCTGGGCAATAAACAACCAGTGTGCGTTCTTTAGCAGTTTTTTTTTTAAGAAGTAAGATTTGAAACAATATTATTGGTTTTGACTTTATGTTATTTGGATTTTAAAGTGTTCTGGGGATTTTTAAAATGTCTGATTGATTTACATAATAAATTCCTGTTAATGGTATTAAAATAAAACACCAGGATCCAAAAGGATTAACTCACCACCAAACAACTTAACCTTTTTTTGTAAATATATTTACTGATATATATGTTCATGTAGATTTGCAAACAAACAATAATATACATAGAATTGTGTTCCTAAACGTAGAAGCATACTCTAATGCTGTTTGACACCTTTTGGTCTCATTAAGCAATATATCTTGGGCATCTTTTCTTGACAAGAAATTTGCTTTTAAAATCTTTGCTCTTAACACCTCCAGAATCTATGGAGGCATAAGGATAGGCAAATATTCTTACCCTCTGCTTGAGCATTTCGCTTTAATGTCATAGTCAACATCCTTATAATGAAATCTTGGGTTCAATTCTAAATTATTGTATTAGCAGAAGTGCATCTGAGTGGAATGGCTGGGTTGTGGTGTTCTGACATGTCTGACTTGTGATGGGCATTCCTATACTGCCCTCCAGGAAACAATCTTCTCTAGAAGAGAATCTGTGGTGATTTTATTCCTAATGGCATTTCCCCTTAAATCAAGATTCCTATTCTTGAATATAAGAAATAATGACAAATAAGCATTTTTTTATGAAAGTTCCAATTGAAATTCAGGAATATTGCCACTTCATAAACATCTGTCAAATATCTGAAGAGGCAGTTTCATCTTGAACATTCAATATACCCAGCTCTAAAAGTTGGAGCTTGGATGAATGAGGAAAATGTCCTTATGTTATTGAAGAAATTAGCTTCTGTTTTATAGCACCATGAATTAAAACAACTCCATCCAATTATTTTTATGAGGAAGTTGATATCTTGGATGTGATACTTTGTTTCCTTGAAGGAACAACATTTCTAAGGAAATGAGAATCCTTTTTCAACAAATAAATGACTACCAAGTTGGTTAAAACTGACTTGACATTTTGTTTTCATTTTATGCTAAACACAGGTGGTGAAAATATTTTTACTGGGTACTGCTTGGACACACACAAGCAATATTGAGTACTCTGATTAAGATGCAATATTTAAGTACTTTAAAAAAATTCCACTACTAGATAGCAAATAAACACAAACAAAAAATAAAGACCATACTATCCAACATAAAATGAAGTATTGTATATCACTATTAGAATTTATACACACACAATTATAGATATAACCGTCATTTATGTATACCTGTGTGTACAGGCATGCCCAAACAAACTTTTGTTATCACATCTATTTTTACAGCAGAACACAAACATATGCATTTGTAATAGTCTGGAACCGTGAAGTTTTTCAAAACAGTTATAGATATCAGTCCTTTAGGTAAGTCACCTAATACAACTTAGACATGGAATGACATTTATTTGGGTTTGAAAGTCAAATGGGGAAACAGTATGGTGAGTTCTGATTACTAATAATAAGAAATAATTATTTGAATGGATTAATATCTCTTTATAGATAGCATCACATTTTCTATGCTTTGTGTTGAGAAAACCTCTTGAAAAAGAGACATAGGAGAATAAGTATAATAGCAAATTTTAATAGTGATGATAATCAGTTCTCTAGATGGTACCTTCATAAAGACCAGCAAGTAAATTGAATGCAAAAAAATTACAGAAATGGGCAGAGCATCATCAATATTTCTAGAGAAATGGCAAAGGGGCCATTGTTAATCTAAACTTCGCATGCATTCTGAGAGTGCTTTGTATATAGGAAATAGATGTTTTTGACGGCATATCTTCAGGAGGCAATAGACTGCCTTATAATTCTTGCTCTACTAAGTGCCAACTCCAGGACCATAGCAACGTGGTTCTCAACCCAGCCTGTGTTATTCCACAAGTGGCAGCTAACTCCAGCACCTCACAGCTTTGAACAAAACCAAACTCCTCTTTCTTTCTCTTACAAATATAAAGAGGTCAGCAAGTGCTATGCTTTACTCAGTATTTCTCTCAAGTTGCAAGTTGTGCTGAAGATTTGGTTATAGTCAGGATCTATAGTTCAGAAAAAAATTTCCAAACGTGGTCCATATTTCAACGTATAAGGAGGCATGTCTGCTTTCACTGGTGATTATTGTCTGAATTAATTATCTCACTGAGGTTCGCAAGATAGTGGCTTTCTACTTCTACCCTTCTCTGGTGAATTGCTGGAAATTTTCTGCATGAGACTCACCTTCTTCAACTTGGAATCCTAACTGATAAATGCAGTTTGTGTCAAGTTGATTGTTTCCCTCCTATTGGCAATTTTCAGAGTAAAAGCTAGCACTCTGGTTTCCTATAACAGAAGTCTATCTAGCTAACTATCTAGCCATCGAGCTAGTTTGTTTACACATGTGTAATCTGAAGGGGAGGCGCAGAGCATGGATGAAGAAATATATGGGAAAATGTCTGCAAAAAGATTATTTGTGTCGATTCTCAGATTGTGTTCTTTTCAGGTATAGTGTTTAGCACTCTCACAATGGTGGTTTCTTTCTAACTTTAAGAAGTATGGGTATGTTTGAAGAGATACTTCTATTAATAGAAATTTAAATAAGACCTATTTGGAGAACTACTGGTAAATCTGAATACATTTTTTTAAAAGTCAGCAGTTGAGCATAAGCTAGCCTAATGACTTGAAGGGCGTGTTATTAAAGATGAACACATGCAAACAATACATTGAAGAATGAATACTTTGTCTAAAATATTAATTACTACCAAATCAAATTAACATTGAAAATGTATATTTACCCTTCTATGAACTGAAATGCACAACAGACCTGGAAGCTGATAATCATTTTGAGTATACTCTCCGCAGAATCCATGGAGACACTGGAGGTTATTTTGAAGTGTTTGGATATTAATATATGATGGCATATAGCATGTAAAAATATCCATAGTTTTAAATTTGATTCCCTTCAGTTCCTACATGTATTTTTGAAGTCATATTTATGGCTTTCTCAAAATTAGAAATAACAAACACGTCACTGTTCACATAGCATATATCTATTATTGAGATATTTATGTAGAAGTGAATTCATAAAGATAAAGGGCCTCTTAGTGAATCTTTTTTATTTCATGTGTATGAGGGTTTTATTGAAAGGGTAATTGTACATTAAGAAAGCATCCCAACCCAGTCTGGTTCACGCCGATAAGTCTGATATAAGCCCATATATCCGATACCAATCTATAAAGTCCTCCTCAGACTTAAGAAACACATGCAAAGACGCCAAATGCAGGATGATCACAGGCCAGTAGGTGGAAAGTCTTGTAGGTCCAGTGGTGGTGGAAGCATCTCGGCATCGGCAGGGGTTTCCATGTGGCTTCTCTAGTTCCCAGGGCAAGGGGTCTATCAGCGTACTGCCATGTCTGGTCAGTAGAAAGTCTCGATGGAAACCAGGTTGTGAAAGTTCTCCAACATCGCAACTTGATACAGCATCTTCTGAGCAGGGTTCAGGAGCTGCCATTCCTCCCAGGTGAACTTTACTGCCACTTCGTTGAATGTCAGTGATTCCTGAACATTGGTCATTTTCGTTGGTCCTTAGAACTCTGCCGGCAAATGAAATGCTCTATTTTTGTCTTATCTGGATCAGCTCTAATGATGCTCCCAAATTTCAATCTCTCATGAGGACACCCCAGAAATAATAATAGCCAAACCAGGCACTTCTTCCTCCTTCCTCTAAGATGCTGGTGATGCACAATCTGTAGGCCAGTTTGCAGTCAGGTGAATGGATTTGGTTCATAACCCAGTCTGAAGTTGAAATCCTTCCTTGTGATGCTTCAATGTGCAAGCCAGTAGTAAGAGAATTCTAACTCCCGAGACTGGATGATATTTCTCTGTGGCAAATCTTTGTTCCTCATGTGGCCTTCGTAATGCATCTTCTCGGTCAGAGCTTAGTGAATGTTTATATTCCCAAATATCTGTATTCTAGTTCTGATGCACAGTCATGATAGCTGTAATGTCTAACCTCTTAACTACAGCCCATGAAGAGAAAGCGAATGCTATTATGAAGAGGGAAAGGCCTTGACAAGTACTGTGGAAGCTGACCTGACATGAGGAACACCATTTTAAGATCAACAACAACAACAACCCCTCCTGACCCATCCTCTACCGAAGTTCTCAGAATGTACCGTGTGATCACAATATCCTTCCTAATGCACTGTATGATCAAAATGTCCTCACAGTCTCCACTGGTCCTCGATTGTGCCCCCTCACTCTCTGTGAGCTCACACTTGTTTTGGCTTCTGTAGCTCCTTGGACAGCTGGGTAGGAAAAAAGCCCACTCTAATACTTAGTCAGCTAGGCTCTGGGTTTTACCTTTATACACTGAGCCCTTGCAGCGGTGAGGGGCTGCTGGGTGTAAGAGATGTCTGATCTTCCTGCAGCCACCGGAGCCAGCTAATAAAGACGCATAATGAAAACTTTGGGCGCTATAGTGGTCATTCAACCCACTGAACTGTATCACCTGCATGTTTTAATTTAGACATGTCAAATTGGGATGTGGACCATGCTTACTGGACAAGTCTGCAGGCTTGTAAAGGAGCAATGGCCATTGACAAAGTTCTTCCATGATCTGCCTGCCTTCCTGGACAGAGAAGTTTATATACAAACCAGAAACGTAACCTGTTTCCACAGAGTCAGTTCCAGCATGGCAAGCGCATGGAGTAGAAAACCCATCAGGTTCATTGGCTATGATCGATATGAAAATAGGCCAGCAAGCCTTTCTTCTGCAGTTCGATTGCGTGGGTTGAAGCTGCCAACTCATTGGTCAGTTGTGTTTAGTTTTTGTGAAGTGCTTTTTCAAATAGACAGGGATGTTTGGCTTTGAACCTTAGTAATCCTCATAAAAGAGCTTAAAATATTAAATGTAGAATGGAAAATTTATTTTGGAATCTTATTGTTCCAAAGATTCTCGTTCAGTTAAAATATTACAAATGTCCAAACTAAATAACCTCAAATGTGAAAGTAATTGCACAGAAGGTCAGACAAAATAAGAACAAACTGTGCTAAAAATGACCTCATTCCCAAAGTCATAGAAACCAAAAATAACAACTGCTACCCCACTCCACTAGGCTAAGAATAAGGAAAAACACAACACTTCTGATCTGTCTGGATTGCTCTATTCCCAAACACCACAATACATCATGGATTGTCCTTAAAAATGTATAAAGGGAAAGTGTATAATTTACTAGCGGCCACTGAAATTAGTGGGACTTCAGTTCTACATTTTACTTATAAAGGGTGCACCATAACCATAAAGGAACACATTCTCTTACACTGAATTTTGTAATCTAACATACATAACCAGTCTAACATACATAACCAGTCTAACATCCATAACCAGTCTAACATCCATAACCAGTCTAACATACATAACCAGTCTAACAT
>NW_022103958.1:10684267-10710039 GCF_000313985.2 Echinops telfairi
TTGGGTCTCCATCACGCGCCACCCTCATTGACAAGGATATGACTTTTCTCCCCACCTTTGGTATTTAAAGCCTGGTCCCTTTGGCCCTTCATGATCACACATGTTGGTGTGCTGCTTCCATGTGGGCTTTGTTGCTTCTGGACTGGGGTCTTTATAAAAATCCTATTGAAGTTGTGTTAAATATTGCAAAAGATCATTCATAGTTATCATTACTTTCAAATAACCATAATTATTAGAATTTCTGCTAGATATGATTATAGAATATATAAAGTGGATTTTCACAATATGTTTTTAATATCTTGAAAATCATATGACAATGTAATTTCTATTCTCTTTCATGCTCTATATTTTTTAAAATAATACTGCTTTGAGAAAGAATTCACAGGAGTTATCAGATTTCTAATTTGACCATTGTATAAAAAAAAACCCTCTGTGCTAAAGCAAAGTTATACTTCTTCCAGAATGCAAATATCGGTCTGATTAGTTATCACCATATAATAAATCACTCCAGAATTCAGTCACATAGAACAACAATAGTTACTTTATTATGCTTTTGTACTTAGAGGGTTTGACTCTATTGTGAATCTGTCAGTTTGCTACACTTTGATGGTGTGTGTTCAGTTTTGGTGCTGGAAGCTATGTCACTGGCATTTCCAATACAAGTAGGACACCAATGCATTAGCAGAGCTTCCAGACTAAGGTAGAATAGATAGGAAGGAGAGTTTTCTTCTTTCACGAAACTTAAAGTATTTATTGATTAACCCCAAAGGGTTCAGGCTTCAGTATGAATTACACCTACATACAAAGACAACAAAACACTTTGTAACTGGATCAATAAGCAACATCATGATAAACAGAAAAAGACTTAAATTGTCACAAATTTCTGTGGTAGTTATATAATCTAATGTCAAATTGAAACTACTAAGCATGAATGGACAGAGTTTAGTCTGTCATTCAGGTCACAGCTTGATGACCCCACTGGGAGTCACTATGAAGATAAATATAGCTCACCAGAGGCCAGACTCACATGCTCTGCTTGACATTCCTGTTGACAAGTCACATGTAGACACACTGGTGGAACCAGAGCCCAGAGCTGGAGGAGCCACATAGAGACCCACGCCAGCGCTAAGATAGTTCCACTGCCACTTGATCCACAAGACTTTCTACCCACTGGCCTATGATCTTGTAGCATTTGGTATCATTGCATGTGTTGCGTGAGTCTGAAGAGGAATGTATAGATTGGTATGAAACATATGGACTCGTATCAGACTTATGGCCTTGATCTGTACTGGGCTGGGGTGTTTTCTTAATATACAATTATTCTTTATATAAAGCTCTTTCTTATACACATAAGTGTCCATGAATTTGTTTCTCTAGTCAACCTAGACTAACACAATTTCATTAAACTTGGATTCACAGTAAACACCCATGAAAGCAGCAGTCAAAAAAATCCATCAAATATTTCATTTGGTAAATCTGCTACAAAAGACTCCTGTGCCTAAATATGGTATTTTCAGTCACTTCATATGCATGTATATGCTGAGTAATGAAGAAGAAAATCTGAAGAATTAATGGGTTTGAATTATGGTTGGTGAAGAATAGTGATTACACCATGGACTTCTAAAAGTATGAGCTCATCTGTTTTGGGGGTGTCACGGTTAGAGTGCTCCTGAGGGCTGAGGGCTGAGGCCCGGGTGCAGTGGTAAGACTTCGACCATGAGATGAGGAGGCCTCGTTCCAGGAGACATGCTTGGTTAAATAAAGAGTCAGTAAAAATAAAATAGGTAGACTCTTCACAAGACAAATTGATACAATGGGTACAAAAATGGGCTTAAACCTCGCATAAATCTTGAGTATCATACGGGGCAATGAAGTGTTTCATTTTGTTGTTCTTAGGTCTCTGTGAGCCCTACCCAAATTATTGGCACCTAAAAATACCAAAAAGGGTGCTGGCTGTGCTCTCCTGGGTCTATCAATATGTACACACGGTTTCACATGCAGTTGCATCCAGATGTTGGCTGATCTGGTGCTGTTTCCTTATTTCCCCAGTTGGAAAAATAAGTTCAAGCAAAGTACCATAGCTCCAGAGAACCATATACCTTCTTTTCTCCCTAGACTTTATGTTATTGATGTCCTCCCTGCCTGCCTTGGGAATGCTGTGGAGCAGATCTGCTTTATCCGTTAGGGCCACTGTAAGTCAGACTTGGTTCGTGTTAAATCAAAATGTAAGGCGGAGATTCAACACAAAATTGCAGAAAACCTAACAGCAAATTTCCTCCCTAAGCACTTCAAGGTGTTTGGATAAAGCTTATAAAACATAAAATATGGGCTAAGGGCTCCAGGTTTGAAAATATAAGTACTCAAATTATGTGAGTTTTTGACATAATGTGAAGTGGCACATTAAAATAAATTTAAGAAATTCTTGAGCGATTAATTTCAAATCTCAGTAGACCAGCAAGAATTAACTTTGGCAAGAATTAAGTTGTTTAATGTTAAAGGGAATGACATTAGCTGATCATTGATACTTTAAGAATAATATATAACTCTGACCATGAAACAAGCTATTTTTTTTAAGTAAGATAAAAAGGTAAATTGGGTCAATAGATCAAAAGATTCATAAAACTTACTTTTCTTAGTAGCAAGGATGAATGGGAAGACTCCGATAAAGAGGAGATTCAGATTAGATTGAGCAGTTTTCTCAATTCTATAAGTTACGAGATAGAAGTAGACATCTTTGATGAGATGGAAACCAGGACACCCTTCCCAAGTGAGAAAGGCGTTCTCATAAAACCGTAGACAAGTTCAGGGTGGAGGGAAAATATTGATTAGAAACCACTACCAATGAATACCCATGCCCATACTTATATAATAGAAATTGTCAGAAGAACAAATGGCTGTGATGTAAGAAGTACAGGCTGTGTGCTTCTTAGGATCAAGGATGATGAGACTTTCATGCACTTCAGACATGTCCTCCTTCATCCTTTGGTAAGGTAGAGCATCAGGGAAAAAGAGGACCCTCAAGGAGATAGATGGTTACAGTGTTTTAACAATTGGCTACAACATGCCAACAATTGGGATCGACTATGCAGTATTTTGTTCTGTTCTGCATCCGTTCATTGGGAATCAGAACTGATTGCATAGCACCTCACAGCAACAAAGAACCACTGTACTTTTATTCTAGCGGTAATGACAATGCATGTGTGACTCCCTGATTTAACTAAACAAATGAGGGATTTTTAAAGACAGTGCTCACATTTACTGGTAAGATGATTATAACATGCATTTTACTTCATTACTTAGGGATGTTTGAATCTTGATTCAAGACTCCCAAAAGATCAAAAATACAAATTTTTAATAGCAAAGACCTCATCTGCCAGCTTTAGTAAGAAATGTATTGGCTTTATCCTCTATAGAAGTAGATGAGTATATTTGTAACATTTCTGTTTATTACTATTTGAAAGCTTGAGCATGTTTATTCTATAAAACAATACTTTTGATTCTGTGAAATTAGGTATTTTATCATCCAATTATTTATGTGAACAAAAAGCATAACCTATAAATTTCTGTTTTATACGAATAACTTTATTATATTAACTTATTCATTATTAGGATAGATGGAAAATGAGTTCTAAACTGACAATGTTTTACAGAAATATGATTTGAGTGAATTTTTTTATTTAATAAAGGAGCCCATTCAAAGAATAAACTGAGCCATCTGTTTATACCTTAGCTTGATAGCATGTTTTTAAAATAGTGTATTTTATGGCTCCTAAGGAAGTAATTAAATTTGCTTATCATCAATGCTAGTAAAGATATCTGAAGGTTTAATAACTTATGCAAATATTTCTCCATTGAAGCAGGGAGAAAATATACTCTGGCCCCATTGAGACGGTGAACCAGAACCTCTAGAATGGAGATCTGAGAACTTGTATTGGGGGGGGGGGGGCTTCCCAAGTGAGTACAGTGTGCATCCAAGTCAGAGAACTCTGAAAATCAGGCACAGAGCTCTTATTTCTTAATTATAGCACTTTCCCCATAATTGCAACGTTTGGGGTTAATTATCTTCTGGCGGGGATGGAGGGCCGGGGAAGGGTACGTATGGATACTACTTCATAAAGAATGGGAGGCATGAGAATGTACTGCATTTCCTTCTTCCAGCATCATAAAGGTGAATCCATGTCTGATTTGTTCACACGGGGAAGCTTCCAGGGCTGCTCCAAGGAGTGCTGGGCATAGGGGACTCTTCCTTTGCTTTAGACCATGAAGAGTGGGGTGGAGTCTGGTTGGGAAAATGACCAAAATCCAGATCAATGCTTGTTTAAATGAAGCTTAAATGTGGCTCAACTATGCACAGAGGAAACTCTGTCTATCAATTTTGTTGTGCTGGTGGTTTTCTTTAACAAGTAGACAGGAGAAAAGAACTCAAAGCAATATATAAGTCTTTGAAATGTACTGTATATACTCGAGTATAAGCCGACCCAAATATCAGCTGAGGCACTTCATTTTACCATAAAAACTGCGTTACAAAATGTGCTGAAAAACTAGGGTTATACACGAGTATATAGCGTATATAGATATTGTAAGAGAGTTGATAAGTTCCTGAGACAGAATTATGTTTTCATAATGTACATTCTTGATACTTGCAAATGTCATGACCAATATTAGTCAACTGACCTATTCCCATATCTGACACTGATCCTTCTGGAGTACAGTTAAGTAGTATAAATAGACATATCACTTTCTATCCTGTCCTGTCACTGAGTGGTACAAAAAGCAATTATTAACATATGTTTTTCACATGTATATTCCACAGGCTTATGGGGAAATTGCTACTGTGGATTTTTTTAATTAAAGAAACATGGAATATGTTTATAAAAAATTCATAGCTCTAAATGAGACAAGAATAAATGTGGGGAAAAAAGCCCAAACAGTTTAACTGTAGTTCCTCCCTCCAGTGTACTAGTAATGAACACTAGGCAGATATAGAGATAAACATAATCAACTAGAAAGTTTATCAATACCCTTGTAGTAATTGCCCAACCCCATGCTGTGGGCTCTTGTTGTTGTTAGGTGTGCCCATGTAGCAGCTGACTCATAGCAATCCTATGGAAAACAGGCAAAGCACTGTCCTGTCCTGAGACAGCCTCACAAGTATTCTTATGTTTGAATCCATTGCTACAGCCACTGTGTCAATCCATCTTGTCGAGATTCTTCCTCTTTCCCTCTACCCTTCTATTTCACCAAGAACGATGCCCCCTTTCCAGGCACTGTTGTCTCCTGATAATATGTCCAAAGTACATGGGAACAAGGCTTGTCATTTTTGCGTCTAAGGAGGATTCTGGCTTTCCTTCTACCAAGACAGAGGAGCGTGTTCTTTTGGCTCAGCCCATGGTATTTGCTACCTTCTTTAACAGCCCCAGAATTCACATGCATCGATTCTACTTCAGTCTTCCTTTTCCAGTGTCCAACGTGCACATGCGCATGAGGCTATTGAAATCCCATGGCTTGGATCGGGTCTACAGCAGGCCTCAAATGAACATGCTTACTTTTTAAGACTTTAAAACAGTCTTGTGCAGGAGATTTCCCCAATATAATGAGGCTTTTAATATCGTGACTGCTGCTTCCATAAGCATGGCTGAGAATCCAAGCAAGATAAAAGCCGTGACAACTTCAGCCTTGTCTCCTTGTGTTCGGATGTGTATAGGTGCATCAGTCCAGTTGTGAGCATTCTGGTCTTCTTTACAGTTAATCCACACAGAAGGCTGCAATTCGTGATCTTCCGCCATACCTGCTTCAAATCCTCCTTACTTTCAACAAACAAGGTTGTTTTATCTGCATTATTGAAGGTTCTTAGTAAGCCTTCATCCAATTCTGATGCCACATTCTTCTTCATCTCGTCCAGTCTCTCAGATTATTTGCTCTATATTCAGATTGGATACATATGGTGAGTGGATATAACCGTAAGGCCCACCATTCTTAGCTCGTCAACCACATAACAGTTCTTGTTCTATTGGAAGAACGACCTCTTGAACCAGGTTCAAGTTCTGCAGGAGCAACATGAAGTATTCTGGGCTTTTCATTCTTCTCCTTGCTCGTCATTGCTTCTTATGATCCAGCTTTGTAAGAAACAATTATTAAATCACCATTCTAGAAAATAAGGCAACCATGACATTGGGTGTAAAACTTAGTAATTTTTAAAACTTAGTTGTTTTGGTAAATAATAATAAAACAAAATAAATTAAAAATACAACTATGCTTGACTGGCTCTGTTTCCCCAAAGAATACTAGGTGTGTAAGTCCATAGAGTGGTTGACGAGTTACTTCTCGCTCTTACATTCAAAAGAAAAAGAGAAACCGAGTTTGCTTACATATTGTGGATAAAACGAATCTGTTTTGTAACACAGAATCATCTGCAAAATTCTTAGGTTGCACCCTAGAGATTCCAGTTGGTGGTGGAACATTTAGGGTCTAGAAATGCTGAACATTGAGACTTCATATTAATTGCTACAAACTTATAAAGAGAGTGTTAACCCTCACTGAGGCACTTCAAAAGCAAATTGCATTCATTGGTTCACGTAATTAACAAAATACCAGGTCATGGTGGTATCATTATTCTCAGTTATAGATATAAAAACCTGAGGTTTACTGGAGGTAAGACACTTTTTCTCAAGGATGCATGGCCGTTAGGAAATATAATATAATCTAAGTACTGTATTTCTAATTTTGAATATAAGGGTTTAACTAAGTTTTTCCAGAAACATACAGAGATATTGCCCCCATCTTCATGAATACAATTTAAATACTCATTTTATAGCAAATAATCATCGGATCATTGTTCATTTTCATTTTAAACTTGTTGATTTCAGTTCTTGTGAAAAACAATATGATCCTCAAAGTAAGATTCTCAGTGAATTCAAATGAGGTGTTTAAGTCCAAATGAAAATGCTTCCCCTTGAGCATACAGGAAGCGCCTTTGCCTTTCGACTGGTCCATGTGGACAACTATGCTGTCAGTTTCCTAGCCCATAATACAGCTCTCTCAATGCCCACTGCAACATCAGACATCAGAGAAAATGGGAAATTGTGAATTGTTGTAGTACTTGGGATATAAATGATGCAAAGTATTGACTAGCTTTGGAATAAATACATGTGTGCAGAAGAATTTTGACCTGGTAGTTTATAAGACAGACCATTTTCATAGCATGGAGTCTAAAATTACTTCCCTTATTAAAAGAGAGTGTGTGAAAAAATGCCTGGACTATTATACATTCTCAATAATAATGGTAATAAGAGGAAATTATTGCAATCATGAACAAATTTCTTTTCACCTTACAAATAAAGTTATAATGAGTTTGCAAAATGGTTACTAGCTACAGAATTAAAGTATCCGTGCTAGAATATATGTTCCACTTTCTTAAACAAGCAGGGGAAAATGGCAACTGTGCGTTTGTAGCTTGAAGTCAACTGCCTTGATAGCAGATGCCAACCAGACTTCACACAATACTCTCCAGATGCCACCAGCCCACATCGCACACACCTCCCTCATACAGCACACACAATGTTTGCAATAAGAAGCAAATTATAGATTAAGTCTGGAATTATTTGGAGAACTGTAATATACTCTGCAGATGTAAGGTTCTGTTATTATTACTAATATTATTAAATAAATGTATCCTTCTCTAAGTACAGTAGTGCTGCCTTTTCATTAGGTCTCATGCAAATTTCAGATTGTGAGCTCCTGGAGATGAGGACCTCATATTCTTCTTCATTGTGCATCACCTTTTGCATGGCATATCATCCATAATACTGGTTGTGTCATTTTTCATGGTTTAATATCATTAGGAATTTTTGTGTACAACCTGTGTGTGTTAGGCCAGGTTGACTAGAGAAACAAATCCAGACACTCATATGTCTGTAGGAAAGAGTTTTATATCAAGAAGTAATTACAAACTTCCCAGTCCAACTCAAGTCCCCAGGTCTGATATTAGTCCACCAGTCCCTCTTCGGACTCACACAGCCACATGCAATGATGCAGAATTCAGGAAGATCACAGGCCAGTAGACACAACATCATATGGATCTAATAATGATGGCTCTGGCTGCAATCAGGCTCAGCCTATAGGAAGATAAAGGCACAGGGAAGGGGCGGTGGCCAGCGCTCTCCTTATGAGAAAGGCGACACTCACATGGAGACACTGTCAAGCTGTGACCTGATTGACAAGCTAGACTCCTTCCCTACACTGTTATATATCTGCAAGTTGACATGAACTCGTGCAACTACCACACTGTGCGTATGTAATTAATGTCTGTCCTACCTTTTAATTTCCTGGAAAAGCATTGAGTTGTGTTTGTTTCTGGTGGTCAATTTATGTGCTTCTTGTATAATCACTGGGAAGTTTACTAATCTATTCATTACTTCTTTTCAGTGCAATTTTCTTTACTTCAAAATGGGGACAATCTGCCTTCCTTAGGGCTGTCGTTAGAGACAAGTGAGAAAATGTGTTTGAAAGGGTTCTTAAACTCTCAAGAGCTGCCTAAATGACTTCTGGGGCTCAAAATAAATGAAAGGGACAAAAGATAGTTCAGGTTCCCATGCTCAAAATACTTTCATCAAAGTCTGTCTTTCTTCTATATGACTTATACGCTTCAATACAGAAAAAGGGCCATAAAAACACAGTTTCTTCAATATCATTATTGATATGACTGTGGGGTGAGGAATCTGGTTTCTCTTTTTGTTCTTAAAAGACTACCAACGGAACAAATCAGTTCTAGCATGTTTAAGTGCAGCTTTTATCAGATAATGTGAATTACAGACAATATCCCAAGAGATAGTAATCACATACTAAATATACCAAATACTGACGTGGCATGGGAAGTTGGTGCTCGTGTTTTGTTCTCAGAGGTTGAGCAGGTAGATAGGGTAAAGTGGGAAGAAACCATAGAGTGTTTATTTGGAATCAAGATGTCAGAGGTAAATCTTCTATGTTTATAATCAAAGTCCTCATCTAAGTTAATCCCCATAGAGACACACCTCAAAATGGTGTGTGAGCATCATGGTTGTAGGAGTAGTTGATGCTGTCAGAACACGGGTGATGGTTGATTCTCTGATTTGCCTCTCTTGCCAACCAGGTCTTAGTGAAGACTTAAAAAGAGGTATTTGATGGTAGAACCCAGAGTCCTAGTGACCATTCCAATTAAAACTGGTTTTCCTATTCCTTCTCTATGGTCGTTGTTCTAAGAGGCAGTTCACAACTGTTATTGTGTCAATTCTGATTCATGACAACTTCATGTATGTCAGACTTCCATGACCCCAATTCTATGTTACAAATCTGGCTAGACCAGAACATGCATAAGCGCTCACAACACAGGGATTCCAGAACGGATAAACCTCTTAAGATCAATAAAGAGACCAATGATACTAGGAGGGTAAGGGTAGTTGTGTGTATGTGTGTGTGTGTGTGGGGGGGGGTAATGGGCAACAGATCACAATGATAGACATATGGCCCCCATCCCAGGAGGATGAACTGCAAAAAAGTGGGTAAAATGAGATAGCAGTCAGTGTAAGACATGAAAAAATTTTGTAAATTATCACGGGGGCATGGAGAAGGGATGGTGAGGGAGACCAATGAGAAGGTGATATTAGGGCCTTGAGTAGAAAGCAAATGTTATGAAAAAGATGATGACAACATATACACATATGTGTTTGAAAAAATGGATATATGTATGGATTATGATAAGAGCTTTAAAAGCCCCCAGTAAAATAAAATTTAAATTAAAACAAAAACAAAAACTATGAATGGACTCATTCACACCTTCAAATGATAATGCTCCCATTGAGCATGTTACCCATTTGCAACATTCAGGGACTCTCAGGGTATTTTGGCAGATCAGTATGCTCCCCCCCAGACCTCCTACGGTGTTCATAAGCAAGCCTCAGCCACCCTACATGGAAACACAATCTAAGTAAAAACACTATGCTTGCAATGCAAATGCTCTCAAGACAAATCTCAGTGGGCTTCCTTTAAGCCACATAGCCAGTCTGGCACACATCCTATATAAAATAGAACCAGTGATATCGCTCTTTCTCTAGAGGTTGCTAAGTAGGTGAATAGTACACATTTCATGAGCTAGAAAGAACGTCTCCCACTGGATCATACAACACGCTGAGGTCACGTGAGTTACCCCAATCATTTCCCTGGTGCATTGCCTGAGCAACATTATCTAATGAGCATGCCAGATAGGGTGAGGCAAGAGGAAGTGCACATCAGGTGCACTTGTCATGGATACAGACCTCTGAAAGATGGCCTTTCAAGTCTGACTTGCAAATTGGACATACCTGTCAATATAGATTAGTCACCAATTTAAATTCAGCTGTTGTCATTTCCTCCTTAGCATCATATGCATTCTAATGGAAGGCCTTGAATAAAATTTCAGTCCCAGAAAATCCTCTCTGTTAACATAATCTAAGAAGCCACTTGGGTGGGATAAAATGAACTATGTTTATGCCACATGCATGGCTTAATAATATAAATTGCTTCTTTCTTCCCCTCTAAATTTATTTCTTTTGGACTTTGTGCAATCTATACTATCATTTGGAAACCTGAGTTGTCCTTTAAATTTCATGAGATAATCATAGTGATGGTAACTGTTAAAGACCACAATATTTGTTATTTTTTGCATTTGCCTCTTAATTGTACCAAAAAGCAATATTATTGTGAATTTGTGGTCCAGGACATAATACATATTAAAGCTTGACTTAGAGTCCCTTGCTCTTGCAAACAGTTAACACACTCAGCTGCCAAAGAGTAGAATTGCGAGTCCATCTTGATGTGCCCCAGAAGAAAGGCCTGGTGGTCCCCTTTTGAAAAACTCTCATTGAAAACTGTATGGTTGCAATTCTTTCCTGACACACATGGGGTCTTCATGAGTTGCAATTAAGTGGACACCACTGGCTTAGGACATAACGAATTAACCAACCAACTACTCAAAAAGTAAAATTTCATGATTTCTCTAATTCAAAAGGTTACATACATCTGTTATACAACATTTAAAGACATATATGGTATACATGAGAGGGGTCATGAGAGAAGAGAGGGAGGCATTCTGAACAAAAGGAATGAGAGAGAAAGAACAGAGTTTAGAAAACACAAATCACTAAAGAAGAAAATTTAAAGTACTATGAGGATGCAGGAGTGAGAGCGCATTGATGAAATATAAAGTTTTGAGGGGAAGTGGTGATTGGATTGTAACTTTCCATGCGGCATAATTATTATGTCAAATGCTGTGCTCATATATTGATTATTTTAACTCTCATGACAGGCCCACCAGAAAATATTATCATATAATTTTTACCCACAGAGCAGTGGAAGTTCTCAGAGCTAAGGTGACCGACATCAGATTAGTCGGTCTAGATTGTGACAGTACCTGACATTGCAGGAACACCTTTTCACGTAGCCACACTGATACCTCTTCCCTTGTCTTCATTGCAAATGTTAATGATGGCCCCTTCTGCACATCTAGTGAATTCATTTGTGGTGGCAAGTCGGATTATGCTGTCTTAATTGCACAGTAATTGAAAACACACATGATTTTGTGAAACTTTGTAACCAAGGACACCATTAACATTTAATATTTCTTCCACATTTACCCAATTTTGTGGATTTGACATTTCATACATAGCTGACCTTTTTGGGTTGTTAAAAGGATTTGTCTTTTCTACTTCCCCTCTATTAGAAGAAAACTATATTAGTATTTATAGAAAGAATTTTGACTATTTTTCAACTTTTTGAGGGAGTTCTTGTTCTTTTAAAGCATAAGTACCCTGGCTTTTTTCACCAGAGCCCTTGGAATACTGGTTATTGATCTATCTGTTCTGTCTATAGCTCATATCATAAGCATCTGTTCAATTGATAGGCATCCATTTATATTCTTTAGTCTTGTTTCTTACTGTGACCGTCTCCCCCAGTTAATTTAAAAGAATAAAATCTTCCTATTCCATCAAACTTTAAAATTGTACATATACTACATAGCGTCATTATGACCCTTATAGATAGTTTTCCCTCTTAGAATTGCTACTAGGAATCTAGTCTATATACTCACAGGCTTGTTCCAAATGGAATACTTTTTAAAGTGTCTCTGTGATCCTGTGGATGAAGGCAGATAAGCTCCTTCAGGAATGCACTGGTCTTTGGTCTTCATCCAAGCAGAAGGTGCCATGAACCCAGTGACTTAGGAGGGAATCTGCTACGCCAGTGAAACTCAATTCAGTCCAGAAGGTTTTTTATTTTTTGTTTTTAAATACTTTTATTAGGGGCTCTTACATCTCATCACAATCCATGCATTCATCCAGTGTGTCAAGCTCATTTGCCCATATGCTGCCATCATCATTTTCAAAGCATTCTCTTCCCACTTGAGCCCCCGATATCAGCTCCCCATTTCATCCCCCTCCCTCCCCTGCCTGCCCTCCCTCATGAACCCTTGATAAGTTATAGATTATTTTTTCCATATCTTACATCATCCTCCATCGCACCTGACACACTTTTCCATTATTCATCCCCCTGGGAAGGGGTTATAGTTGATCCCTGTGATTGATTCTCTTTCCCCCCCTCCAATAATCCTTCCGGTATCTCTATTCTCCTTGTTGGTCCTGAGGGGTTTATCAATCCTGGATTCCCTGTAGCAGTGTGCGTGGTGTGGTTGAATTGAGGTTATGACAGTGGGGGGAAGGAAGCACCAAAGAGCTAGAGGGAAGTTGTATGTTTCATCGGTGCTATACTGTACCCTGACTGGCTCATCTCTTCTCTGTGATCCCTCTGTGAGGGTATGTCCAATTGTCTACAGAAGGGCATTGTTCTCCACTCCATGCCCCCCTCCTCCCTCATTCACATTGGGTACAGTTTTGTTCTGGGTCTCAGATGCCTGGTACCTGATCCCATCAATACCTCGTGATCACACAGGCTGGTGTGCTTCTTCTATGTGGCTTTGTTGCTTCTGAGCTGGATGGCCACTTCTTTATCTTCAAGTCTTTAAGACTCCAGACACTATATTTCATTACCACATGTGCTTATGCACCTATTTTGTGTTCAGGGACCATGTCAGGAAGGTGAGCATCACAGTATGCCGAACTGTTAGAACGTGTTCTTGTGTTAAGGGAATACTTGAGTTGAGGTCCAATGTTCATCTGCAACCTTAATCCTTAACATATAGATGTGAGTCTATAGTTCTATTCCCCTCTCATTATGCAGCTCAGAAAGTTACAGCAATTGTTTTGCCTGTGTTTTATTCTCTTGTACACAGGTTCATTATGTTGTTGTTATTAGATGCCATCACATCAGCTCTGATCTATAGCGCTCCTGTGCACAACAGACAAGAACCCTACACAGACCTGTGCCATGCTCATATGTCCCTCCTATGCTTGAGCCCATGGATGCAGCCATTGTGTCAACCATCTTCTTGAAGGTCTACTTCTCTTCTATTGCCCTCCCAAATTACCAGACAGGATGTCCTACTCCAGAGACAGGTCTCTTCTAAGAATATGTCCAAAGTATATAAAACAAAGTCTTGCCAATCCTTGCCTCTGAGGAGCACTCTGGCCTTACTTCTTCCAAGACAGTTTTATTTGTCTTTATAGCAGTCCATGGTACTCTCAATATTTTTCTTCAGCACCAAAATTCAAAGGCATTGAATCTTCTAGTCTTCCTTATTCAATGCCCAACGTCCACATGCCTATGATGCAATAGAGAATACCATAACTTGGGTCAGACACAATTTGTCCTCAAAATAACATCCTTGCTCTTCCATACTCTAAGCAAGTCTTGTACAGCAGAATTGCCTAATGCGAAACATCTTTTGATCTCTTGACCGCTGCTTACATGAGTATTAATTGTGGATCTAAGTAAGATGAAATCCTTGCCAATTTCAACCTTTTCTCCATTTATTATGGTATTGTCTATTGGTCCAGTTGTGTGGATTTTTGTCTTCCTTACATTGAGTTTTAGTCCACATTGAAGGCTACAATATTTGATTTTCATCAACAAGTGCTTCAAGTCCTCCACACATTCAGCAAGCAAGGTTGTGTCATCTGCATACCTCATGCTGTTATTGAGCCTTCTTCCAACCAGAAGCCATATTCTCCTGCATATAATCCAGATTCTCTGATGATTTGCTCAGCATACAGATTGAACAAGTATGGTGAGAGGATATATCCCTGGCACACGCCTTTCCAGATTTTAAAGCATGCAGTAGTCTCTTGTTCTGTTCACACAACTGCATCTTGATCCATGTTCAAGTTCCAAATGAAGACAATGAATTGTTCTGGAATTCCATTTCTACTCAAGCCTATCCACAGTGTATTATGATTGACACAATCAAATGCCTTTGCATAGTCAATGAAACACAATGAAACATCTTTCTGCTTTGCGCCACAATATCTGACATCAGTAATGATATCCTTTGCTCCAGGTCATCTTCTGAATTGGATCTGAACTCTGGCAGTTCTCTACCAAGGGTCATTATGAGTCAGAAACAGCTCCCTGAGACCCAACACCAGCAATAACAAGATGCCCAATTGCTGTGTTAACTTGGTGTAAACAGAGAGCAGAGAGCTCTTTGGGGAAAGGTTTTAAAGATGGAAACATAACATTCAGAATTTTTTAGACATGGTTAAAGTATATCTCAGGAAATAATCTCTTCATATTTTGATTGTTTAGTTAAAGAAATATTTGTATTATTTTATAGCAGTAATTTTTGTCTTACCCAAATATTTTTAGTTGTATATTTTAAGTGACTTGGAATTTCTCTCTTAATTTCTCTTTATTCTATAATGTAATTGAATCTCTAATTTGCATTTTTATAGGAAAAATACATTTTCTCACTGGTAATTTTGCTTCATTTTCTGTTATTTTTCATCAAGATTTCTTTCTTTAGTTATAACCAAAGTGTTTATTTTCTACTTCTAGAGCTCACCTTTTAGGATTTAAAAATGTCTTTTTGATATTGTTTTCTTTGTTTTTTAGACTGGAAAATTACTTGAACAAGAGGATAGTTTAAACAGCCATCTTTTTTTCTGCCCCCCCCTCCCTTTTTCAATTCTATGTAATGAGGCTTTTTTTTTTAATCTAAAAAGGGGTGAGAATTGAATGTAGAGCGAAAACCCAAAACTCTGCACATATGACCTACAATACCATAACACAGGGAAAGCAAAAATGTCTTATATTATTGTCTCAGGCTAAAACTGTATTATTGGCTTCTTAAAAGGCTATATCAGAAGCTTTTATCTTGCAATGCCTACTGCAAAGCAGTAATTCAGTCTTCTCTCAGCTCCATCTGAATGAAGTGTCAGATAGTATATATTATAGGCTGTGAAGGTCAAATACCCTCTGTATCAAGTACTCACTTGCCATCACAGTGAAAAATTGCCCATAGACAATCAATAGGCAAACTGAACATCTGCACCCAAAAAACGTTATCTCTAAGCAGGGGCAGGCCAGATTTTCGCCTATGGTCCATAATTTGCCAAGCTCTGACTGAATATTCAATATTGTGTGATCTATAGAATTTCTATTCACTATTTTCAGAAGTATATCTGTCACAAAGCATTTCAATGTGTGACCAATGATTCCCAGAAATGTTGAGATGGGACATTTGAATGCAAATAAGACCTCACATGATCACCAGAATGAAAAATGCTTACGATATAATATTACATGGTAAAGTAGATTCGGTATATCAATTTTCTCTCAATATGTGAAGAAATAAATACCAATAATAAAATTGTCTTTATTAATATGTTTTCTAAATTAAATAAATTAAAATGAGTCTTTCTGTTCTCATAAAAAGTCGTGGTCTTGGAACCCATAGAGACAGTTCTACCCTTACTTAAAGTTCACTAGGAGTTGGAATCGACTTGATGGCCAGTGAGTTTTTGTTTGAAATAAAATAAATGTGTTTCAACTCACTATCTGTTAAAATTAGATAAACAGCTTCCATTAACTCCAATTCATGGCACCTAGTGCATAGTAGGACCAAAAATTGTCAGATTCCTAAGTCATCCTTTCAAATACAGCATCTTAGCTATTGCTACAAACCCTTTCACCAAGTATCTGCCTACCTCCTCTGGCCCTCTGCTTTACCAAATCTGCTGTCATCCCCAGCGATTCATCTCTCTGAATGATGAAAATGGAGTTGGCCATATTCTATTGTGATCCATAAGATTTTCATTGGTTAATGTTCAGAATAGATCATCAGATCTGTCATTGCTGTTATTGTTCTCAGGTGCCCTCAAGTAGGTTCAACTCAGTGACTCCAAACGAATGAATCATTGCTTCCTCTGTGCCCGCCTTCCAATTGGTGTTATGTTGAGCCATGGTTGCAGCCTTTGTGTCGATCCATGTAGTCTAGGGTCTTCCTCTTTTTCACTACCCTTCTGCTTTATCAAGGAACCTTTCCTTTTCCAGGGTCTGGTCTCTGCTGACAACGTGTCCAAGTACATGAGACAAAGTGTAACAATGCTGGTTGCTAAGAAATATTCTGGCTTTACTTCATCCAAGACAGATCATGTGTCCGTTTGCCTGTCCATGCTACTTTCAGTATTCCTTTTCCATTATTCAAATGCATTAAATCTTCTTTGGTCTTCCTTATACAACTCATATGCATACAAGGTGATTGAAAATGCCATTTCTTTGGCACACTGTAGTCCTCCAAAGAACATCCTTGTTCTTCAACACTTTAGAGAAGTCTGTGCAGGAAATATACCCAAATGCAATGCATCATTTGATATCTTGGCTGCCACTTCCCTGAGCATTAATTGTGCATCCAAGCAAGATGGAATCCTTGACAACTTAAATCTTTTCTCCATTTGTCATAATGCCACCTATTGGGTGTGTTCCAAAAGTTACCCCTGTAAGCAGCTATCTAAGTGAAGCATCAACTAAGTCCACAGGAAGAAGTCCACACCAGTTTGTGTGATTGTGCATTCGGTGTATTTAGAACCCTTGTAAATAATATAATCCAGATCCAAATGAGGGAATAGTACCATAGCTTAAATTATGAACTACCTGTTTGTTCTCCCTTTTGATCCATTTTAAAATTCTCCTAGTTTCTAATATTTTCTGCTTTTTTTTGGATTGAAGTTTTTCATTATTTTATTTTGTTATTATTGTTAGCTTTTTTGTTTGTTCATCAGTATATGGAATCCACAATGGGGAAATCTATAGAAATAGTACATTGGATTAATATCTTTCTGTGGGAATGGCAAGAGAGGTTTCAAGTCAATGGGGAACTAGTAACAAGATTAACACAGAAAGAAAAAACTATTACAAAAATTGATTGTGATAATGATTGTACAACTCTTTTTGATATATTTGAATTATTGAATTGTATGATATGTAGACCAGGGCCCAATTTAAAATAAAAATTAAAGCTGTTTCTGAAGTGGCCAGTGGGAAAAGCCTGGCCGATTAAGATTAATCATAAGCCAGTGCTTACTGGAACCCAAGTACCACAGGTCTCAGGTCAAATGCACAGAAATGGATGCACTTTAGGGGTGCGACAGAGATGATTGCATTTGAATCTTATTGAAAAGATCAAGTTTACATATTTACTAGGCTGTAGTATTAATACTCCATATTTCTCCTGTATGATATTTTAAGATAGGAAACCAATCATGAGTTCAACAAATTGATCATAATGACAAGTGCTTGTAAGTTTTACTTCATGTTATATTTGATCAGATTTACAAAAGAGGGAGTTAAGAATTGCTTGAAGAAAACTGCTGACCCACAAAGCTTGAACTTAAGGCCTTTGGGTTGAAGCTTACAGTTGAATTCTGTGACTCTTTGGGCATCAATTAGCAGATCTGAAATAACTTTCTAAACATGTCTTGATAAACAGTATCCTGAGGATTTCTCACTGGCATTACAAATTGTTAATTTCCTTAATGATCCTTTCACTCATACATTTTGTCTGTGAGTTCTGTGTAGCCATTACAGAGAGGTAAAATAGAGAAGAGTAACTTATACAATACAGTCTAGTTGTGAAGATTTTATTGTTTAATACAAATATTGTTTTATTCATATTGAGTTGCAATCCATACTGAAGACTACAATCCTTGATCTTCATCAACAAGTGCTTTAAATCCTCCTTGCTTTCAGCAAACAAGGATGTGCTAGCTGTGTATTGAATGTTAATAAGCCTATTTGTTTAGCATGCAGATCAAATAAGCGTGGTGAAAGATACTACGCTGAAGCACACCTTTCTTGATTTTAAACCATGCAGAATTCCCTTGTTCTGTTCAAGTGACTGCCTCTTGATCCATGTACAGAGTAAGAACAAGTACGTGTTCTGGAATTCCCCTTCTTCTACATTTGAAATCTCCATTTAAGCATGTCCACCATGAGTGCCCTTGTTGGTATTTAAAATACTGTTGGCAAAGCTTCCAGCATCATATGAATAGACAAGCCCTCACAGGGCCAGAAAATAGCAGACAAGTCATAGGCAGAGTACATTCCATAGTATGAATTAGTTTCTGCCACTGTATTTTTTTCATCTTTCTTTCTCATTTGTATAATTATCTTTCATTAAATTCCAAAATTTTGTATTTCTGTTTTCTAAGCCTACGATAGGTTCAACTTCTGATGGGAAAGAGGGGGCATACAGTGGTTGATAGAACAGAAGACCATACTAGTGAATAATCATTTACTTACAGGTGACACGAATACACTCCAGGACGGTAAGCAAAGAAAAAGGGGAGGCAAAGACGGCATTGACAAGAAATAATTTCTACCAGAAACTTACTAGATTGCAACAAAGCTCATTTCCCTCTCTAATCTAGGCTTAGAGATCTGTATTTACTTTGTTCTACTTTATTTACCAGACTAATACCCTCATTATCTCTAACTCACATGGAAGGAAATACGGTTGCCAAAAGTTACTGAAATTACACTTTCATCCTTGGATAAAAATAGACCCTTCCATTTTTTTCTATTTTAATTTCTGTGGAATTATACTTTCGTCTAATCCTTGTCCCTGGACTGATCAACAGAGAGGTCTGTGTCTGAAGGAAGGGAGCTTATGGCCCAGTTTGGAGAATGTGCCAGTGATTGGCCAGGCTCAATACTGTACGAAAATGGTTGTGGCTGTGAGAGCAGGTACCAGAAAATTGATTTTATACAGAGGAAAATGTTTAAGAAACAAATGTTTAATTTACTACCCAAATGAGAAAAAAACATGTTTAAATTTCTATCTGACCAGTGAATTAGCCTCTGCATTTTCTTGGAAAATTCCACAATAGGGCAATTATTCAGAGACGTTTGAAAACATCAGGTAACATCATTCTTGGTAAGCTGACCATGAATGGAAGTGAATTACCCTGTGCTTTGTTGTTGGGTCAACGAGCCTTAGCTTGAAATGTTACTCAGGTGAGGGCAATGGAATTGAATTTGAAGGGACTGATCAGTTGTGCTCTACCTTTTGTTTAAATTGTATGGTAATGCCATCGTGCTTCCTGCTCTGTGATTGATGATAGCCTTCAGTGTCTGTCACTCAGCTGCTATTGAAAGTAGTAAATGATGATCCAAAACAATGTGGTCCTTGTAGAAGAACTTCAAACCACAAGTGTTCTTATCTCAGAAGAAATCACTTCTTCAACATTTTTCTAAGTGTGAAAATGAACAGCTACTTAATACCAGCCTCTCAGCTATGTAGACCATTTTTGGAAAATAATATTGGCTCGGAAGAGAAGTACTAAAGACTTTGGTGTGCCATACTTTTTTTATCTTCATACAATTTCTGAAGCAGACCTTGAACTGTAGAGACACACAATGTGATTCTTGGTGGCAAGATCTAGGGATGCGCATGGGTTAGAACCCAGCCATAGTAAACCTACACACAACAGAACAAAACACTGCTTGGTCTTGCATCTTTCCTCCATTTGTTGCTATGTTGGAGTCCATTATTAAAAGACACTGTGTCAATTCACGCAGTTGAGCATCTTTTTCTTTGACACGGGCTTACTACTTTACCAGCTTGCCCCATACTATGATATGTTGCCTCACATGCTTGTGAAATGTGAACAGTAAGTTGGAAAGACCACTGTAACATTGATACCTTTGAATTAGTGTATTGGTAAAGAATGTTTATATCCAGGGACTGCCAGAACAACAAATAAAGCTGTGTGCACCTGATATATAAGAATGGCAGTACTTCATCTCATATACTTGGGCCATGTTATCAGGAGAGACTAGTCCCTGGAAAAGGACATCATGATGGGTGCAGTAGTAGGTCAGCAAACAGAGGCAGACCGTCAGCTCGATGGATTGACCTAGTGTTGTCAATATTAGATTCAAACACAGCACATATTGTGATGATGGAAAGAGGAAAGCTAATGAGGACCTGGTTGAAGCAGTGCCGGCCATCCTGGGCTAACACATAACAATGGTTGTGTGGATGTCATAGGATGAGGCAACATGTCCTTCTTTTGAACATTGGGTTGCTTTCGGTTGGAAACAACTGGAAGGCACTTAAGAAGAACAACAACTGCCACTATACCAAACATCATGTCCTTTCTTTGCAAACGCTAATCTCTTGCAATAGCCTTGGTAGTGTGGTAGTTGAACTTGGGGTTGCTAACACCATGTCAGCCAGCAGGGCAAAACACCAATCTCTCCAGGCAGAAAGACAAGGCTTTCTGCTCCTGTAAAGATGCACAGTTTCCAAACCCCATTGGGGCAGTTCTACCACCTGTGAGAATTGAGTGCATGGCAGTGAGGTCTTTTGTTTGTTTGGTTTTGATCCCTCTTGTTAACATGTCAAAAGTATGTAGGACAACACCTTGCTTCTAAGGAGCATTCGGGCAGCACTGCTTCCAGATAGATCTCTTTGTTTTTCTGGGAGTCTGGTGTAGCCAATCATGTCTAGGTACCAGAATTCAGGTACTTTTTCCCTTCTACAATGTTGTTCTTACATAGCCACTCATTTTTTGTGTGTGAGGAATGATCTATCAGAGGGCAAATATAACTGAGAAACTATGTTCAAAGACACATACCTGAAGTAGCTGGGAATCTCTCTTTTGCATTTATATTTAATATTCAATATTTGAGATTTGATACAGTGATTAACAATTAATATTCAAAGTAATGAGAGATGAAATCAAGAAAGTATGTTTTTAAATCAGTTTTTTAAATGTTCATTTAATAAGACATTTACATTGTTCAGAAAAATATCCTGAAAACACTACTTACTCCTTGCCTCATAAAAATAATAGAGGTATGGTTAATTCAAGTTTCATGTATTAGGGAGACTTAATTAAAAAAAATACAGCCCTTCCTTTACCACCCTGTCTTTGTTTAAAAATAAAACCAAAGCAAACCAAAATTTTAATCCTTTTATTCATTTAGAAAACAATAGAGTAAGGGTTGTTGTAGTTTGTTGCAGTGATGGCGGCTGCCACTTACGGAGAGAGCCCTGATGAAGAGCAAAATGAGGCCTGGTGGCAAGGTCGATGGCTCAGAGGGCTGCCAACCGCACGGTCAGCTATTTGAATCTACCGGTAGCTCCATGGGGAAAGATTAGGCTGTCTGTTCCCCCTAAAGTTAAGTCTATGAAACTCAAAAAGACAGTCTACTTTGTCCCATACGGTCATTATGAGATGGAATTGATTCAAAGCCAGGAAAATTTGTAGGTACACTGTATAGCAAAACAAAATGTCATCCTGCCCTGTGTATTATTAATATACGTGAATGTACAGATACACTTGTATATGTATGAGACTAACTTTAAAAGTTTATGAAAATGGAATGGAAAGAGCATGAAATTGCTCCACAGATGTTTACTTATATAAGAGAGTACGCTAACAATTTGACAATAGTCTTCTGTTAATATTTGATGATAATCTTATATAATGTGGATGTTTCTTGAAATCCTGAGCTCAGATAAGTAAATAGAACTGCCACACATCTTGTACCTGCACAATCATTTCCACAATTGCCCTATCTCCTGGACAAGCATAACATTATAACTTCTCTTGTTACATTTCCATATTCATATTGAACTGACCGTCACATGCCTGGTTTTTGCTTTCTGGGGTCCCCACTTCTCATTTCCTGGTCGTTTCTCTTCAGTTGTTTCTAAACCTCGTCCACAGCACACAGGGTTCTGTAGTCAAATTGTACTAAACATTGGGCTTTTGTGTAATCGAGAGGTGAGGAGTAAACATAACCTTCCTTGCCATGATTCTCCTCTGGCTCCAGGTTTTCCAACTTGGCTCTAACACTTCTCTTTTGAGCACTCCGCACAGCCTCTACCCTTCTGCACATCCTACAATTTCAGCGTCGATTAGTCTACATCATGTCCCATCATGCAACTTTTCCCTTTTCTGTCTTCACGCATCTCAACAATGTCTTTATAAATTAGACTAGACCGTGAAAGTGGAAGAAAATGCAAATGCCTTACTTTCCCCAAGAATGCCTCTATCCCATTATAGAAATGTCTAGTTTATCACCTACAAATTATGTTCGCATATAGTTACAATGAGAAGCCAGACAGAAATGTTTTAAATGAAGGGGACATTTACATACTGGCGATCATTTGTAAAGTGAGCAACCCATCAGCATTTAGTGGATTGGCAGAGTGGTGCGGCCATCAACACAATGTCATTCTAGATTGCTTTGCACTTCAAAGTGAAACTGGGTCCCCATGAGTGGGCATCCCTTAGTCTCCTTGCTCTGCCCTCAGTCACACTGATTTACTTTCTGCCTCCGTATATTGACGTATTGGAAATTTCATGTAAATGGTATTTTACAACAGTGATCATGTTGAACTGACTTCTATTTAGCATGCTATGTTTGAGTTTCATCCTCAAGGTAACATGTGTAAGGCCATTTTTTTCCCCTGATAGCTGAATGATATTCCATTTTCTGTTTGCAACATAATTTGTTTATCCATTCAGTAACTGATGAAGAATTGTGTTCTTCCTAACTTTTAGTTATGCCCTATCCAATATGGGCATTATTTTTCGTTGTACTGTCTTCTTGTATTCATCATATAAGGGACATATTTAATCTTTATGCTTTGAGATTTCCAATCCTTAAATCTATCTTTTCTCTGAGTGGGAGTTGGGGCGAGACACAGGAAAATGTGTCTCTTACCTTTGGCTAATAAGAAAAATGTATTCTGCACTCAGGTTTTATGCTGAGTCAAGGAAATATGTTTCTCATGAACATTGTAGCATCCAAATCAATTAGGAAGGATTTTTTGTTCTTTGATTTGTTTACTCCTACAAGGAAAAGAAAAAAATAAAAAGGCCTTTTCTGAAATGTCAATGTCAGAATATTCCATTTTATGCATTTTAATAAATAAAATTAAATATTAACATATATAAATGTATTTAAGCCGTAGATGCCAATATCATAAGTGTAGTATACAATGGATAAAATGTGTTTTTTCAGGGTAATGGAATGTTGGCCAACCTTCACTCTTTTTCATGAATGCGCGTGGTAATATACTTGTACAACATATTTTATTTTCAGCATAAACCACAAGTAGGGCTTTGATATGGACTATAAATCTGTATCCAGATAACAAAGACAGTTTCTACATAGTAGCTTTCTTTCATGTAGTCATGCATCCAAACCCTTTCAGAAACAGATTGATTTTTAGGCTGCTTTCATTTTTACAGAATTTTAAGAATTCACACTCTACAGATTTTATGAAGTTTCATTTAAACCAAAGTGTTAACATATAGGAATGGATGGATCCCAGATACTTTAAAATCAAGTGTTCAGTTTAAAGAGTGGATATGCAAACCACATTTATACGCTGGAGTATTTACAAAAGAAGAAAAATTATATTTTGGAAAAGGAAAAATGTAGGTTTAAAGCTTTCTTTGTGCCTATACATTTGTCTACCTAAGGAAAAAACATCATAACTAAATAAATAATGATATAACAATGACATAATATAAATATACTGTAACAAAATAATATCAGAAATCAAAATAAATAATAGAATAACCTGATCTTGCATATTTACATTTAAGAAATGTGAGACATGTCGATGTAGATGGTGCCATCAATGTAAATTCTACAATTTTATAAACATTTAAAAAATTATTACAAGAATTTTTCCAACTAAGAGCAAAAATTTGTAGACACGGTGACAACACCCTAGGTGTGGCCTCTGGCCCCTAAATAGAAAAGTAAGTGTAAAGCATGTTTTGCAAAACACCCAGGCTGATACCATGTGCATTGCAAAACCTTATTGAAGAAAATGTGTTTGGTTAATTCAGTTACCATTGAAATGTTTAAAACATTGTTTCTTTCTCGTTGGTTAATTTAATGCTAGAAAATGATTCTAAAACATACATCCCAGGATGGTCCAAAGCAAGACTAAGCCTAATACATGTTCCAAACCTGACATGGGAGGTGAATTGATTAACATGATGTTAAAATGATCAGATGTTTATTGTACTCTTCCACTTACTACTTAACAAGGTATTGAAGGCAGAAGACATGGATAATAAACCTAAGAAGAAAATATTTCACTCTTGTTTTTGTTTGCATAGTAGTGCATATATCTCTGTGGAGAGAGAAAATGCATTTAATAAACTTGCCAGAATGGAGATGTGATTGTTGGAAGACTTTGGGTACCTTATAATTTATTTTGCACTAATCTCCTTTTAAAAATCTAAGCACAATGAATATATATAGATATTTCATAATAGAGTTGGAGAACACAGAAAATCATCTTTATTTCCAGGTGTTTGGGATTATGAGTGTCATTCTGACAATTATCTTGAAGAGGATAATTGAACTATCAGTTATTAAAAAGAAATTAACTCTAAAATTTCAATTACAAGATTAGCTTTAGTTAGTCTATCAATGGGAGAAAATATTTTCTAAACATTTGTCTTAGAAATGTATCTCTTTTCCATTCACTCAATTCTGCTTTTAACAACAAATGTGAGAAGAGATCTATGCTTCCTAATATCAGGAGCAGTAAGATCATATGACTGAGCATTCAACCTTGAAATAAAAATTATACAAATTGATTCCCTAGATGATTATATTTTTCACTGATTACATCTATATTGGGTTATATAAATGGAATGTAAAGTATATACAATTTTACACTGTTGACAAAAATAACAGTCAAACCATGCTGGGCTGCAGAAACTCTTGAAAAAAAGCATTCTAATTAGTTCTTGCTAAGAAAGCACATACCTAATAGGATTAGAAAGTGACCAATAGCAAATTTAATATACATTTTGTTACTTTAAATAATACAGGTTAAAATTTCCTGACACAATCCTATTTATACAATGCTTAAGCACTAAAGGTCAGCAGTTTGAACCCACCAGCTTCTCAGTGGGAGAAAAATCTGGTTATCTCCGATAAATATTAAATCCTAGGGAAATATAAGAAGTAGTTCAACCATGCCATGTAGGAGCTCTATGAGTAGGCATCACCTCTGGCATAAGAAAATATAAAAATGACTCACTCAAGACATGAGCCAAACTTCCTTCTCCAGAGGGACTTGATCTTTAGGCAGGAAGGTCAACAGTCCTTGTCACTCAAGAGCAAGAAGATGGAGGTCTGGTCTACAAATCTGATCTCCCTTTCAATCAAGGAACAGCTTTGCCTCCCATAGAGTATCTATGGTTGAGAAAACACGTTAAGAACCTGGGGTACATTGCACCCTGACTGGCTCGTCTCTTCCCTGAAACCCCTCTGCAAGGGGATCTTCAGTGGCCTACTAATGGGCTTTGGGTCTCCACTCCGCA
>NW_022103958.1:10710594-10773463 GCF_000313985.2 Echinops telfairi
GGGAGGGAGGGGAAAAATGAGGACCTATTGCCGGGGGCTTAAGTGGAGAGGAAATGTGTTGATAATGATGAGGGCAATGAATGTACGAATGTGCTTTACACAATTGATGTATGTATAGAATGTGATGGGAGTTGTATGAGCCCCTAATAAAATGATTAAAAAAAATAAAAATAAAAAAAGATCCCAGCCCCCCTCCCCCCAAAAAAAGAACCTGGGGTAATGGAAAATGTCCACTTGCTGTAGAACATGTTCCTTCAGGCCATATCCATGAGGTCACTGAAGACCAGCGTTGATGGAGTGAATTCAAAATAGGATGGCACCTTTGCCTCAGAAACAGAAACACAAACCACGAACAAAATCAAGTCTATTAACTCGCTACCCTTATAAACACCTCTTCAAATCTTGATGGACAGTAGAGAAGCATAAAGACTTTCTTTATCTCGGGACCTGGGCCATTTCTTTCCTTTAAAATGGATTTAGTTCCTTCAAGCAATAGTCTGAGAAGCAGGGAAGTATGAAGTAGGAGCTGGGGAGTGTGAAAAAGGAAGGAAACGGAGTGATGAGCCAAGAACAATGAACAAGAAATGGGGCAATTTTGCTGCACAAAATTATCTCAACTAGTATTGTTGATATATGATATTTAGAATTTTTCTTCTCACCGACAATGTTGAAACAGTGAAACCAAATTGTAGGATTACCCTCTAAAGACCAGCTGTGGGTAGAACAGTCAAATCAAAGGAACGTGTCTTCTAAAACCTCCTACCTTCTGTCTCATTCTTCCCTGCTACCTAGTGGCACAGTGGTTATACATAGGGCTGCTAACCACAAGGTCTGTTGTTCGAAACCACCAGCTGCTCCTTGGGAGAGAGATGATGCTTTCTACTCCCATAAAGAATAGTCTCAGAAACCCATTGGGAAAGTTCTACTCTGGCATATAGGGTCATGATGAATCAGTCTTGACTGGTGAAGCTGTGAATCTTACATGGCCTCGCTTGGGTAGATGTGACACCGTTACATTTTTACCTCAACAATTGACTCATCTCTGCACTGTGTTTCAATGTTATTTTTAATTCCCTCCAAATGATGACTAGTTTTGCTCAGCCCTATGATCTTTGTAAAGAATATGTAACAGAATTAATAAGTGAATTCTACTAAAGAAATTATGAACAATGGCTACTGACTAATTTCTTAATGCTCCTCAAGATATTAATCATTTAAAAGAGGAGAGTAGACAATACCATGGATTTCTGTGTTTACATTTTTTTTGTTTTTTGCATTTGGAGCTTTATGAATGTAATAGGAAATCTTTGAGGGAAAATTTGGGGGGGATGAACTATGGTTTGTTTGTGGTTTGTTTTAGCAATTAATTCAGAGTATGATAATTGCTCAATCTGTCTAAAATGAAGAAGGAAATAACTTTTCACATGTTTCATGGCAGATAAAATCAATCCATCTCAGCACTCATTCACTCTGAGCACAAATATGACCTTAGAATTTTTTCTCAACTTAAACTTTCATGAATCCATCACAAATGAATAATCAGCAATGGCTACTTCTGCTTATTGTAATGTGTGTGTGTGTGTGCATATAAATGTGTGAATAGTTGAGTACTTGAAAGAAAGACATATACCTTTGAATATCTAATCCCTTTTTCCTCTAACTAAAACTAAAAATTACAACTGCTATGTTAATTCTATACTGGATACAATTTTAAGACTGATTACACTTTTGTAATTTTCTATTCATGAAGGGATAGACTAGAATGGTGTGCTGATATATTAGTGGTGCAGCAAAAATATTATGAATGAGTAACTTCTTTACATCACCATCTACTTTCATCACTATAAAGGAACATTATATATGACATATTTATTGAATTGCTAATTACAAATATGTAAAATGATCATAAATACTGACTTGCAGTTCCTGATCAATCCAAAATAAAAATATATTAAACATATATTCTTAATTATTTATAATCAGTCATGACCTGAGTTTCTACTTGGTGCCAGGAAATTTCCACTCTGACTTCACTATTTTCTACTAAAGAAGTGAAGTAAGATACATCATACACTGAACGGCATTAACAAGAACAGGTATCAGGATTGATTTAAGTCTGCATAACATGATATACAGATTAAAATAACTTTGCTTGCTAAAAGTCTGAAAGAACTTGAAGCACTAACTGGTGAAGAACAAAAACAACGGTCTTCAGTGGGGATTACAACTAAATGCAAAGAATATAAAAATCCTCAAAAATGGACCAATAGACAATGTCATGTCAAATGAAAACAATGAAGTTGGCAAGGATTTCATTAGTGTCCTTGAATCCACAGATGATGTCCAAGGAAAAAAACTGAAAAACACACTACACTTTGCAAATCTGCAGCTTTAGATGTCTTTAAGTGCTAAAGAAGAAAGCTATCACTTTGAGGGCCAAGGTGCACCTGATCCCAGTTATAGTATTGACTTACTTAGTTTATTGTGCCAACCTGGCCAATAAACACATGTGGGGTTAATTGAAGGGCGGAGGGATAAATGGCTGGGCGAGACTTGCATTTCTAGTGCTCGGGTCTCTTGCTTTGTGATGGTCGGATCAGGGTGCAGTTGCCTTAGCAGTTCCCTGCTTCAGCTGACAAGGCTCACTTCCTGCAAGGCATCCCTAAGGAGATGCCTTATGGACCTACCCCGATACAGTCCTGGATGCTGGAGCAGCTGTGTGGAGACCCCTGCCAGCGCTGAGATGCTTACATGCTCACTGACTCGGCTTTCCTCCTGCAGTTGGCGTCACTGCGTCTGTTTTGTGAGATGGAGGAAGACTTTGTGGATTGGTGTTGGACATATGGGTTAATCGGTTAATGTTGGACTTGTGGGCTTGGGCAGCACTTGGTTGGGATGTTTTCATGATACACACTGAACCTTTATACAAAACTCTCTATTATACATGAGTTGCTGTGAATTTGTTTCTCTAAAGTACCAAGACTAATGCATTTATCTTCAATAGCCTCACATGCATATGAAACCTGAACAATGAATAAGGAAGACTAAATATTAATTAATGTATTAGAATGATGATACTGGGAGAGACTATGGAAAGTAACAATCTGCAAAGAGTATTGAAAGTACCATAAAAGAACAAGTAAATCTGCCTTAGAGGAAGTACAGCCAAAATGCTTCCTAAAAGCAAAGGTGGCAAGACTTTGTCACAGTACTTTGGACATGTCATCAGCAGGGATAAGTCCCTGAAGAAAGAAATCGTGCTTAGAGATGTAGATCTCATTGCTGTCTAGTCAATGCTGACTCATAGCAATCCCCCTGTGGGTTTCTGAGACTGTAATTGTTCACTGAGTGGACAGTCTAGTCTTTCTTCCTCAGAGATGCAACAGCCCAATGAGTAACCATGATACCACCGGGATTCCTTTTTAGAGTAGAGGGTCAAGAAGAGAGGAAGACCCAGGGAAACATGGCTTGACACTGTAATTACAACGACGGGCTCAAACTTGACCATCATTGTGAGGATGGTCCAGGACTATGGATTTTTTCATTCTAGTGTACATGGGGTTGCTATGAGACTGAGTTGACTTAATTACACCTAACAATAATAATCTTTCAGAAGCAATGGATAATGGGAAATTTAAAATAAAAAACTGAAAACTTAGATGATATTGATGATAAAAAGAAGCCTTAGGGAGAACAGATTAAATAGAGGGCCATGATCCTGGATCTTGATATATATATGTCATTGGATCAACAATCTGTTCTCCCTAAGGCTTCTTTTTATCATCAGATCTATAGCAAAGCATCTAAAGCAGTTCTATATCTATCAATGTCCAGTATTATACAAGGGGATCATATCTCTTCTTTTAATCTAGATAATTTCTTTGGATATTATCTTATTGTGGCTATTTCTTAGCCTTATGGACGGCCTACATACGTCCTTATGAGGAATCTCCGTATAGCTCGTTAGCATTAGGTAAAAATTAGAAAAGGTTTGCAGCAGGATTGTATTCTCTCATCATACTTACTCCATCTGTATTCTGGGAAAATAATCATAGAAGATGGTTTATATGAAGAATAATGTGGCATCAGAATTGAGGAAGGCTTATTAACAACCAACTATATGCAGATTATACAATGTAGCTTGGTAAACGTGAGGAGGACTTGAAGCACATGCTGATGAAAATCAAGGAATTCAGCCTTCGATATGGATTACAATTCAATCTAATGAAAACCCAAATCCTCATAACTGGACCAATAGATAGCATTGTGATAAATTGAGAAATAGTCAAGAATTTTGTCTTGCTTGGATCCACTATCAATACTTATGGAAGGAGCAGTGAAGCCATCAAAGATGAGTTGCATTAGGTAAATCTGTTGCACAAGCTCTCTCTAGAGTACTGAAAAGCAAGGAAGTTACTTTGAGGACTAAATGGTACATGACCCAACCATGTTACTTTCACAAACCAACCTGTCTTGAAAGACATATAGCCAGAGTGGACACTCTAGAGGAAAGAAAGGAGAGACTTCATCTTACATGCTTTGGCTATGGTGTCGGGCGAGACCACTCCCTGGAGAAGACAGCATGCTTGGTAAAGTAGAAGGGCCATGAAGAAGAGGAAGACCCTCAAGGAGATGGCCTGACACTGTGACTGCAACAATGGGCTCAAACATAGGAACCAGTGTTGTAAGGCTGGTGCAGTGTTTCGTTCTATTGTGCCAGAGGTCACTGTGGGTTGGAACCAATTCGAAGGCACTTAACGACAACTACAAAACAGTCACATGCTAATTCCTCAGCCAACCACTGATGTTAGAAAATATATTATTAAGTTTTATCTTAAGAAAATAAACAAAAAATAAGTCCATGACCTTCAAGTGGATTCCGCCTAAACGTGACTCTGGGAAAGAGTAGAACTGCCCCCTCAGGTTTCTAAGACCATGGATTTGCTGTAGCAAGACTCCTCATATCACTTCCATAGGAGGACTGCTGGGTTTTTTTACCGCTGCACTTCCAATTAGCAGTCAAGCACTTAACTTTTGCACTACCAGGGATATTTTGTAATTGGCTTAGTGTTGGAGAATCAGCCACTACATCTGCAAAGGCCAAAGCTTATGTATGATCCATGTAACTCCTAGGGAACCATCCAAAAATAGCTGCAGATATTTCTATTAACAAAAGGGAGCTTCATTTGGTCTCTTTAATGGAAGTCAATATAGAAAATAGTCATTCAATATGGCTACAGATTATCCAAAACTCTGTTTGTCTTCTAGGCAACTTGTTCACAAACTTCAGAGTAGATCATTCATAGTCATCTGGGAAACTTCTAAAGTGGCTTGCTATTAGTAGTTACGTATTGGTTTGCTAAATGCAAGGTTCACAGTTCAAAACGATCAACCGCTCCATGGGAGAAAGATGGGGTTTTCTATTCCCATAAAGAGTTATAGTATAGACACAGAAACTGGAATGATATTCACCAAGGGCATAGTATGGCATGGGAGGGTGCGGTGGAGGGGATGGGGAGCCAATGGCATTGCATACAAAAAGGAAAATATTCTGAAATTGATTGTGGTGATGCTTGCACAAACCTCATTGACAAAACTGATTGATTAAGTTGTATGATATATGAAATATATCCTCAATAGGAAGGAGGAGTTAAAGAGGCTCTTTATACAGTGTTTTTGATTTCTTAAATCTGAGTGTAGCCCCAATATATATATTGTACTAACAGATTCTCAGACAATTCACTTTTCGACCTGGAAACTCCCTCAGGAACCAGAATCTACCATTCAATGTAAGCTGGTAGCTTATCAAAATAAAATAAAATTGATTCAAATAATAAGTGATAGAAGAGCTACAGATATTTAGTAGTGTTCTGCTCTCTTTAAGGGCATTTGTAGAATATTAAAAGAGTTATTGGCACATTATGACATCAGTATTAGGAGGCAAATTCAAAGAAACCTTTATGAATTTTGCTCTTGGATGATTGATTACTGCAAGGTGTGTGCATCTCACTCTTGGTACTGTTTCCTTTATAACCTTGTATGGTTACAATGGGACATTGGGAGCGAGTTCATCTCCAGACCAGAAGAGTGACTAAGAGTCCCACAAGGTTCTGACAAGTACTCTTGATTTTTGTTTTTAATTTTTGATGTGGCGGTCCATTCCTCATTCCCTTCTGTTTTATCCAGGACCTGCTATTGCATTCTCTTTGCGATCAGTTAAGAGTGGCACCCAGGTACCATCTAGTTCTTCCAGTCTCAGGATCCGGAAGACTGATGTCCATGTGGTTCATCTTTCTGAGGGACGAATTGTTTCCATATGACTTCAATAGTCTACACTTCTCTTCCTCTAGAGAGGGTGCAACCAATAGGTGCACTTTAGATGGCTGCTCATGATCTTTTAAGACCCCAGCTGCTACTTTTCAAGGTAGGATGTAAAACATTGTTTCTGTACAATATGCTATCCAATGGACCCTGGAGGCACTTGAGGCTATGGCCCTGAGCCTCTAGGCCAAGAACTCGCTTCTTCAATGTGTTTATTTATGTCTAAGAAATGTTCATAGCTTTGCCTCTTACATACTTCACACAATCTGGGGATATATTTTCAACAAAGGTAGAAATAGTATCTGTCACATTTATACATACATTTCTGGGTAATCTCCTATTCTCCCTCCAACGCCTATTCGGCTAACATGTCTATCCATGCATGTACTCACAGTTCACCATATCCAAACAATATTTTAAGTCCAACTTGATAGCTCGAAACAGGAGAAATCTGATTTGACTTGAAAGAGAAATAGTAACTGATCAAAATGTATTTACCAGTTCAAGGAAATCAGAAGGAGTAATATATCACCAGATGGTAAATGGATTAGTCATACCTCTAATGATGTTTACTATTTGCAAGTCAATATTATTTTCAGTTTTTATGTTATTTGGCTTTCCAACTATTTTATTTATTGCAAAAATTCATTAGGCATAACTGTAAAGTCTGCTTTTTAGAGTCTAGTCCTTTCAATGCAGATTTATGAGTGCCCTGGAAATTCAGTTTTGTTGCTAAAGGAGGGGGTGTTTGAGTATGTTATACAATCAAATGCCTGGTAGGAAAATGAAGAAATAGAAATGACCCGGTGGAATGATGGCTTGCCGTTTGGGAAATACTCTGAATAATAAATGGAACACAATTCAACTGTGCATCTGTCTTTTGATGTTTGCTTAAGTTTATTTTCCTTTTACAGGAGGATTTTCTATCTTAATACTATTGTGTTGATTACTGTCATTGTAGTATTATCTCTAGCGTTTTATCATGGGGTGTTGTGAATCCTTGCTTTACTTTCCATTGTTTTAATTGATAGTTATGATACAAATATATATTTGCATTACATATATACATACATACATATGTTTCTGGCATTCTTTGAAAATTCAGCCTTGTTTCTCTTGAAGTTTTTTGTTTCTTTAGGTTCTTGAAGCTATTTTTATCGTTTACCTTTTCCCTGTATTTAGTTACTTTTAATTCTTATTTTATGTATATTATCAAAACAAATCCTAAAAGAAAGTTCGTGTTCCACTGCTTTATGATAACCAGTTTTAACTACTTTTTCTTCACTTTTAGCTATTGATAGCACAAGCATTTACTTATTTAATATATTTATGGATCACCATTGAATTCATAAGTTCCTAAGTATGTTTTTAATATAGAGATGATTATAACTGCTTATGGAATTGCTGCGGAGTGTAAAATGTACAGAGAAATGTTATATGATGACTTTATTTCTCCCTAAACATTTGGAAAGGTCATAATTGCTATTTTCTGTGACAGAGTTAACAGTTTAGGAAAGAAAAACATGAATCATAAACAAGTAGTTTGTTTGATACTTGGACAGTTGTCCACCCTATAGATACATACTGAATTTGTACTGGGGGAAGGTATTTCCTAATTGCTTCATGACAGAAATCTCTTCCCTGGGTTTTTGACTGTTGATCAGGGTCTTTTCCTTCTTACTCATTAGGTGTACTTTTGTCTCTGTACAATTGATTTTATACTTACCACCTCAACGTGACTTTGTTTTCTATTGTTTTTTGTTGGGTCTCGCAGCTGTGAAGCACAGGTGGAGTGGATGCATAATGATAAAAACTGTTACAAGGGGATATAGGGAACACAGGGGTGGGAGGGTGATAGGAAGGGAACAGGGATTTGGGGAGAAAATAATGAGGGCAGGAGTTGGGAGGGATCAATAAAATGGACTGTGATTACATAACTCATTTGAAAGCTGGTTTGACCATAGGGATGGAGGAGGATGCTTTAAAATCGATGTGGTGATGATTGTACATTTTTCCTTAATATGACTGACTACATGTTTGGATGCTTAGATTGTGTGGTATGGAAATTATGTGCCAATAAAATTGTTGGAAAAAATATTCGCTTGTGGTGCTACAGGATATTTCCCGATTTTTCACCAAGGGTTCCAGATACTCTGGATTTTCTGTTCCCTGGCTAAAATTATTTTTAAGACAATTAGGGACGCAGTATCATAACACAATTCCTTATCTATTAATAGTGTGTGTGTGTGTGTGTGTGTGTGTGTATGTGCTTATTTCTTTTCTTTGTTGAGACAGTAAACTTGTAAGTACCTCATTTCTGTAGCCTTTGGAAATTTGGGAGATAAGTTACCAAGGACCATTTCTAGCTCCAGACAACTAATAGCCATAAGAAACTCAAAAATAATGAGTTCGCTTTTGGGGAAATTCAATTGCTTTCTGCCTCTTGGCCAGTTACTTCATCTTAAATGATGGCATATCTAAACTCTCGGTTAAGATGGCTTTGAAGTAGGTGATGAATGATTATAGCACATCTCAGGGAGATGTACCTGCAAGAGAGAAATTTTAGTAGAAAATATGTGGAAAGCCTGGGAAAAACTGGAGGCAAATTAGGCACTTGTATGCACGCAAAATAGAGAGATGCCAGAAAACATCACACATATGTATAACTAAGTTATGAGTTTTTAGAATTTCTTTGTCTAATGCCAAGAATATATTTTGGAATAATTTATCAACTTGATGTACCTGATGAATGGTGTTCCAACAACAAATATCAGCTCAATTAAGTGTATTTTTCTGCTTTTACGTTTATCATTAAAATAAAATCATAAATTCATTCTCAGAATAGTAGCCTAACCTTTTTCACACAGGTTTTGAGAGTGAATTCTATTGTAATGTTTAGAGAGATGGATACTGCTCATGTGCCTTTCAGACTTTATTCACTTTGTAGCAATCTTCAGACAATCTTTGTTGATTGGACATTTTCTGCCTTTGGTTCTATCCTTTTCATGTTTGTTTAGAAAGGAAGAATTTCACCTACCATGAAGAGACAATTGATTAGATTAAGAACGACATACCTGTTTATCTGTAATTCCTACAATACATGGCTTATAACCATTATTAATATCCTAAAGTTTTCACTGACATTATATTCTTACTATATTAGCATGAGAAAAATTTTGAAGTTGGCTGTTTTTGCTACTGTTAATGCGATGTCCAGTTGTATTTCCATCTTATTAAAAGGACTAAACAGGGTACTCTTTATGCACATGGCAGTTCTGGGTAAATATTTTATAAGGAGGAAAAAAACAGAACACTGGGAATGCTTTCATAAGCAGAATCCAGGTGGCAACTATTTGGATGGATAGATCAGGCACACTTTTGGATATTTACTTTTTTCAGGAGCTGAATGGCCAGTTCCCAGAAGGAGAATTTCTGAAAAACAAAACATTTTCATTGGTGTTGAAAATATTGAGAAATGACTCAAAGGCCATGTGAATTTTCATCAGTTTCTTCTATTAAGCAGAAACAGCTGAAAAACTTCTTTATAAACACAAAACAAAACATATGAAATGGTTCCTCTCCCTCAATTCCATTTTACGTTTCTCAAACTAGCCATGGAGAAATGTGTTCACAGCTAATAGAGCAGAGGTTCTCAACCTGTGGGTCGTGACCTCTTTGGGCATTGAATGACACTTTCACAGGGGTCGCCCCGTCCATAACAGTAGCAAAATGACAGTGATGAAGTAGCAATGAAAATCATTTTATGGTTGGGGGGTCACCACCACATGAGGAACTGTATGAAAGGGTCAAGGGCTTAGGAAGATTGAGAACCACTGAAATAGAGGGTGGAGCTGTCACTCTCTGTTCATCCAGCATCAGCAGGAAAAGAATGCATACCAGCAAGGATATCTACTACTGGTGAAGTCTTTTCACATTCAAACCATAAATCCACCAATGATTAAAAGTTGTTTGGTCTGCAGTAAATCTATCTAATTATATATATTATTTTAATGGTCTTGCTTTCTGTTTACAAGTGTCAAAAAGATTATTTCTAACTACAAATGAACAGGGGTGTGCATGTGAATATGTGTATTTGTTTACTGATCACCAATGCTCTTTCCCCTGTTGAGTGTTATAGATTTGCAGTTGGCACCATTTCCACAATAAGTTAGAATATGTGAGTATATAACAAATAAAAACATCCTAGCTTTGTAATTATCCTTCTAAAATTAATACATGGAGTTATGACTTTCGATGTGGAGAAATGTCTTAAGTGAGATATAAAATAGAATCAGTGCTCCTGTTGACTGCTGCAGTGCTCATTGAGGTTGCTAGCTATTGTCATTAATAAGGGCCTGACAGCTGACAACCTTATGGGAACAGAAGGACATGATGCCCAGCCCGACTTCACCTTCATGACCTTGACATGATTCAGCCAAGTGTGAAGTGTATTTTGTCCATTCGTTTTCCTGAAGATGTTTTTGTTTTCATTGGACAAAATATAATAGTATCTCTACATAAACAGCAGGAGATTTTCTGAACACTTTGAATATTTTTGTTCCTTTGTTTAACAGAGTACATATTAGGTTTTGTTAAGTATGAAGTCAATACTTTTAATTTACATGGAGTCATTGAAATCAACTAGTAGGGAGGTTATTAAACTTTAGTTCACATCCCCTTGCCTTGCAAGCAGGCCCACAAAGAAAAGAGTTTGAATTAATAGGTGCAGAGGAAATTATGTTAATTAGCTGCTAAATATATACTTACTTTTGAATGGGTTATCTAATTTTACCTATAATTATTTTAATAAAACAGAAATCTAATTCTTTTCTTTCCTCTAACATGTTAGATAGGAAATGGCAATTGAATAAGAAAACAACTGTTCACTTCCATAATAAATCTCACCATCATGAAAAAACATTTAAGATAATTATTTCAGGTAACACAGATATTGGGATATTGTCGATGAATGTTAGCTGTCATTGATTCCGATCTGATTCAGAGGGATCTAATGTGCATCAACACAAAACAGGCCCCAGGGTTCTGCAAGTCACTACAACATCTCACAGAAGTACAGAAGCATTAAGGGCAAACGTTCCTGTAGTGTTTTTGTTTTTTTTTCCAGTTTAGTTTATTTTTTTATTTTTTCCTAGTTTTATTAGGGGCTCATAAAACTCTTATCACAATCCATACACACATCAATTGTGTAAAGCACATTTGTACATTCATTGCCTTCATCATTCTCAAAACATTTGCTCTCCACTTAAGCCCCCGGGGGCATCAGCTCCTCCTTTGCGAGCTTATTTGGAGGTTCTAGCAGGGGGAGCATAGGTCCTCTTGTGTCTTTGACTGAAAGACAGTCCTCCTTCTATCAGGGAAGGCTCTCTTCTTCAACCAAGGGCACAGCATTCAGAGGAACAAATGGGGTGCCAGGGGCTTAGGTGGAGAGCAAATGTTTTGAGAGTGATGAGGGCAATGAATTTACAAATGTGCTTTACACAATTGATTTATGTATGGATTGTGATAAGAGTTGTATGAACCCCTAATAAAACTATTAAAAATACATTAAAAAAAGAGAGAATGGGATGCAACCTAGCCAGCCAGATGAGCCAAATCAACCCTGGCAATCAATTGGGTGACAAAGGTTGCAGCCAAATTGCACACACATTTGATTCATGTAGTTTTGAGTGCTTGTAACACCCAAATTCAAGTTCAGGCATCCATCTCAAGGCTCCTCCACATCTAAAAGTCTACATGTACTAACTGGTAAGGTCAGTTCTTATGACAGACTGTAAATCAGGCATAGAGAGGCAAACCAGATGCAGTGTCCAAAGTTCCAACTTGAAGTGAATATTTTTCATATCAAGAGACATTCCTGTCTCCTCAGAATATTGGGTTGTTAGGGATCAGAAATTCAGAAATTGGACATCTAAAATCCATAGAAGTAAAGGCATGAAGTGACTGACACACAAGCTTTCATGGGTGTTTTCGCAGTAAAATTTCTCATATGTAAGTTCAGAATAGAGCTGAAAAAAAAATTAAAAACAAGTTCATTAGAGCTAAAATACCACCTGAGTCTATCTCATCTGAATTTTAAGAATATCTGAAGAACAGATTTGATGCATTGAAAACTAATTAAAGAAGACCTGACAGACTATGGGTCTGTCCATCATGCATAAAGAAAGCAAAGAGTCATTGAAAAAGACAAAAAAGAAAGAAAGAAATCCACATGGCTATCAGAAGAGACGTTGAAACTTGTTTTTAATTATATAATAGCTAAAGCAAATAGAAGAAATTGTGAAGTCAAATAGCTCAATAGAAAATTTCAAAGGTCCTCATTTTTCCCCTCCCTCCCCGCTCCCCTCTCCTTCATGAGCCCTTGATAATTTATAAATTGTTATTTTGTCATATCTTGCCCTGTCCGATGTCTCCCTTCACCCACTTTTCGGTTGTCCATCCCCCAGGGAGGAGGTCACATATAGTTCTTTGAAATTGGTTCCCTCTTTCCTACCCACTCTCCCTCTACCCTCCCTGTATCGCTACTCACATCACTGATCCTATAGGGCTCATCCGCCCTGGATTCCCTGGATTTCCAGTTCCTATCTGTACCAGTGTACATCCTCTGGTCTAGCCAGACTTGCAAGGTAGAATTCATGTCATGAGGACCTAATGCCGGGGGTTTCAGTGGAGAGGAAATGTTTTGAGAATGATGAGGGCAATGAATGTACAAATGCGCTTTACACAATTGATGTATTTATGGACTGTGATAAGAGTTGTATGAGCCCCTAATAAATTGATTTTTTTAATTTAAAAAAAGAAAATTTCAAAGGGCAGCTTCAGAAAACAAAACCAAATATTATCATGAAATGTACAAAGACCTAGAAGTAGGAGACCTAAGGGGAAGAACACACTCATCATATCTGAAACAAAATGAACTAAAGAAAACATTGAAGCCCTGGGTTTCAATACTGAAAGACTCTCTGGATAAAACATTGAATGATGCAGGAATCATCAAACGAAGATAGAAAGAATACACAAAGTCACAGTACAAAAAGAATTAGTCAACCTCCCACCATTCCAGGAGGTTGTGCATGAACAGGAGTGAACCATGCTAAAGAAAGAAGTTTGTGCTGGACTGGAAGCATTGCCCAACAACAAAGCTCCAGGGATTGGCCAACATTAATTGCAATGTTGCAACCAGCTGATGAGCACTGGAAGCACTCGCCAGTCAAGGGCAGGGACATTGGAAGACAGCTAATTGGCCAATGGGATGGAAGAGATCCATTTTTATACCCATTCCAAAGAAAAGTGACCCAGCAGAATGCTCATACTAGAGAACAATGTAATTAATATCACAAGTAAATGTTGCTGAAGATCACAGTTGCAGCAATACATTGACAGGGAGCTGCTGGGGGTTCAGTGCATGTTCAGAGGAGGATGTGGAGGAAGGACTCTCATTGCTGATGTCAGATGGAACTAGGCTGAAAGCAGAAAATACCAGAAATATGTTTACTTGTATTTTATTGACCATGCAAATGCATTCAACTGTGTGGACTATAATAAACTATTAGTAACCTTGAGAAGAATGGGAACTACAGACAACTGATCTTTGATAAGGGCCCAAAAATATCCAATGGGAAGCAGATGCCCTCTTTAACAAGTGGTGCTGGAAAAAGTGGATATCTACTTGCAGAAAAATGAAGCAAGACCCTCATCTCACTCCATGCACAAGAATAAAATCTAGGTGGATCACAGACCTTGAAGTTAACCCCCAAACTATTAGGGCCATCAATGAGGGAATTGGAACCAACTTGAGAACTTGGGCACAGGGAATACATAGGGTATTAGAAATAGTGAAGGACACAAACACAGAGGAGGCACAAATTGACAAATGGGATATACTGAAGATAAAACACCGGTGTACATCAAAAGAATTCACTGAGAGTAATAAGAGAGTCCACAGACTGGGAAAACATCTTTAACAATGACACATCAGACAAAGGCCTTATTACTAAAATCTACAATACTCTGCTAGCTTCCAAAAAGAAAAAAACATTGCCCACTGAGGAGGTGGGCAAAGGACATGAACAGAAGTTTCATAGGGGCAGAAATCTGAATGGCTAATAAACATATGAGAAAACATTCCTGATCTTTAGCCATAGAGAAATGCAAATTAAAACAACAATGAGATACCACCCAACACCCTCAAAGATAGCCCAATTTAAAAAATCAGAAGTCAACAAGTGTTGGAGAGGCAGTGGGGAGACAGGAATTCTCATCCATTGCTGGGAAACCTGTCGGTATGTACAGCCACTATGGAAATCGATTTTGCAATATCTAAAACAGATGGAAATTGAGTTATCATATGACCCAGCAATCCCCCTACTGGGCATATACACAGAAGAGGCAAAAAACAAACCATGGCCGGACACCTGTGCTCCAATGTTCATTGCGGCACAGTTCACAATTGCAAGGAGTTGAAACAACCCAAATTTCCATCAACTGCTGAGTGGATTAAAAAACTGTGGTACATACATACAATGGAGTATTACGCTTCGCTAAAAAGCAGTGATGAACATATGAAGCACATTGCTGCATGTGAAGAACTGGAGGAAATCATACTAAGCGAAGTAGGCCAAGCACAAAAGGACAAGTACAACATGATTCCACTGAGGTAAGCTTAAAAAAGAAATGTAAAAGGGGCATAAGGAAAAAGCTACTATATACAAACATTCCTGGGGTGAGGACCAGGTAGTATGGCAGGGACCAGACCAAATACAGGGATACATATGGTAGACAACTAAAAAAGAGGTGGGGAAAGGCAAAAAAAAAAAGGAGAAGAAACGGTTAGCGGGCACACAGGGCACTAACCCACCCAAGGATAAGAATGGGAACAATTTGTTGTGCGTATGCACTGTTTTACATCCATTAAGAGGCAGTTGTGTGACTAGAACAAAAGAATACTCCATGGTTGAAAATCAGGAAAGGTGTTTACTAGGCTTGCATTCTCTCACTAAATTTAGTCCATCTGTATGCTTAGCGAATCATCAGAAAAGCTGGATTCTAAGAAGAATGTGGCATAAGGACTGGAGAAAGGTTTATTAACAACCTGAGGGCTGATGGGCACAACCTTGCCTGCTAAAAGAAAGGAGTCCTTGACGTACTTGCTGATGAAGGTCAAAGGCTGCAGCCTTCAGGATGGATTATGACTCAATGTGGGAAAGACCAAAATCCTCACAACTCAGCCATTAGGTGACATCATGATAAGACTGAGCTTGAATTAGGAGAGCTGAAGAAAACTGATGCAGATTAATTGTGGTGCTGGAGAATATTAAAAGTCCCATGGACTGCAGAAAGGACAAACAGATCTGTCTTGCAAGAAGTATAGCTAGAGAACTCCATAGAGGTAAGAATGGTAAAACCTTGTCTTATATACTTTGACATATTGTCAGGAGACAAGTCCATGCAGAAGGATGTCATGCTTGGTAAGTTGGAGGGGCAGAGAAAAGAGGAAGGCCCACAGTGAGATGGATTGACCCAGTGGCTGCAATGATGGGCTTAAGCATAGGAACAATGGTTAGAATCGCACAGGAAAGAGCAGTGTTTCATTCTGTTGTGTATAAGGTTGCTATGGGTCAGAACCCACTAGATGGCATCGAATGAAAACAACAACACAGTAAAATGATAAATGTGGGGGTAGCAAGTCAATCCTACATGTATGAAAAGTGACAATGACTTGAAGAAATGGGGGTGGCTTGTAATGCAGTGAATTCTTTAATATGGCTTTATTAGCCATAGATAGCTTTGTCCGCGCTTTATTTTCTTAATGAATCTGAGTTAGGAGATGGGAAAAAATATTTCTTGGATTATGTTTCATTTTTTAGTGGCTGTTAATGGTGTGTTTGCCATCCTGCTTATTATAAAATCAGCCATCTCAGGAGCAGGAAGCTTGCTCTTAGTACCAACAGGAGAGAAGATCCTGGAGGGGAGTGTGTCTTTCAGAGCCTGGAGACAGCTTTGACAGCAGAGGAGTGGCAGAGGAACAAGCACACCAGAGTCAGAAGCCAGAGCATGAGACAGACAAAGGCCTTCACAGCCCAAAGAGCCAATTAAACCAATTTGGGGTTGTGCCAGGCTTCCGGTCAATGAGCTATTATGTGCAATGTTGGGGGTGAGGTTTATACAGGACCTGGATCACACACCTCTACTCACCAATCATCAGTGTGTATACCATTGGAATCCTGAATGAGTAGAACAGTTATTTGGTTCCTGCCCTGATTGGAACACTGCTTCCAGGTATTAAAGATAGCCATGCTATCCTGGAGCCATTGGTAATTCATCTTTCCATATGCTTCCTATAATTTTTCCTCTACTTGGTATTTTAACTACTATTTTATAATTTCCTTTTCAACTCTGTGTTCCAGGATTATCATGTACATCTATTTTACTTTGTTTCTCAGTTCTTTGTTGTACAATGTCTATATATTAAATCTACCTAGTCCATCATCTGTGGACTGCTGGTGCGTAGTGGGTTACACATTTGGCTACAAATCACAAGGTCAGCAGTTCCAAACCATGAGCAGCTCTGCAGGGGAAAGAAGAGACTTTCTATTTCCCTGTAGCCCTCTTGGAAACCCACAATTCGAATCTGTCCAATCAGATTGCGATGAGTCAGAATTGACGCATTGTCTTGAGTGTAGGTATCTTGGAGTTTATCATCTTGAACTTCCTCCCCATTTTTAATGCTAAATAACACGATTTTATCCTGTCCCTAGTTCATATTTTCAAATAAAGTTTACTGGAAATCTGGGACAAAATTCTGCTTTATTAGTAAGTGTAGAGGTGAAAATGGAACAGGACTTGAAAAGCCTATTTGATGTTTCCCAAAGCATGTATACAATCATTTCTACAACTTTCCAAACATATTTTATGTTCACATATAAAATAATTCCAGAGAATATGTAAAGTAGTTTGCATCTTTTGATCTAAACCTAACGTCCCACAGAATTAGGTCCAAATGCGAAGAGAATCACGACTAAAAAAATTGAATGCCCAGTTTTCATGTATAACCTTTTGTTCTTCAGCAGAAATCAGATTGATTTGTTTTTCAAAGTGAAGCAGTGATAACCTGGATTCATGTACCTTCACATAACAAAAGGCCTGAGTTTTTTTAAGGATTGACCAGCTTGAGAGCACCTGTCTACCCCTGAAACTAGAGTTCTGCATAGCCAATGCAGACATTAGTCAGGTGACTCAGACAGTATGTGTATTTTTGTGGTATTTGTTGCAATTTTAGACTGTCCTATCATTCTTTCTGAAAAATAACGACTAGGAAGAAGTTACAAAGACATGGTTACAAAATTTACAAATGCATTTGCTTGTGAGTAAGAAATATATTACATGATAATTTTGAGATTCAAACTTATCTCCACCAAAGTGAACAATAGACTGCACCTTCAAGGAAATATAAATACACAATGACTAATGTAACCGTCACCATTATTTTTTCCTCTTTCTGATAAAAGGGAAAGCTACTGAAAATTTTAATGATTTAATCATATCATACTAATATTTCCCTTCATTGTGAAGTTTATAGTTTGTATTTGTGAATTTTCTAAACATTCAACCATATAAGAATCAAATACTAATATATTTATCTCTCACTTTGTAATATTTTAAATATCCATAAGAGTTTCCTATTTTAGTTTGTATCATCTGAAACTCCAGCTCAGTAATGCAGACTGGGAATCTGTCTTGCTTCTCTAATGAGTATATTTCTGAAACAAGTTATTACTGTCCTTAGTGAGTGTTCTTGTCTGTTGGTGTCATATTTGACATGAACAGAAAGAAGACAGAGAGGAATAAAAGGAAGGAAGGAAGAAGAGAGAGATATAAGGAAATAAAGAGGTAGGAAAATAGCATATATTTAGACAGAGATTTTATTAAAGATATATGGTTTATAGACCACTGCTGGTCTGTGAATTTAACATCAGTCCATAACAGCAGAATGATAGAACTTGAAAGCAGATATTTAGAAATAATTCCAACATTTGATTGACCAATGTATATCTTTTTAACATATTAAGAATATATATGATACTCATTTTGTCTGCCTTTGTTGTAGTATCACATTTCTAATAAATTTGTTTTGTTTTTTACATGTCATTCTGCAATAATTGGGGAAAAAATAGCTGGCCTTTTTTGGTTTGAGAAACATTCTGTTGTAAGGCACAGAGAAAAAAGGATCACAGTTGAACTAGATGTACTCTCCGCTTCTTTTAAGCATCAGTGTTTTCTATATGTGAATATTTTACTAGAAAGTGTAAGTGTGCAAGCTTAAGGCACCTATATTGCATTATGGGGGAAATGACATGAAATCCACATCTGAACTCATCCATCTTCACAGGCTGGTTCCCGCTAATAATGTGTCTGACATATGTGAGATGAGGTCTCACCATCCTCACTTCTAAGAAGCATATGACCATATGATTCTAACACAGATTTCTATGTGCTCTGGCAGTCCGTGGGACTTCCAATGGTTTTCACTGACACCAGAGTTCAAATACGTTCATTCTCTTGTGGTGTTCCTGATAGCAGCAGAAAGCTCCTTTAGAACTGACAATGCCCACAGGGCAACCCACCGATCAAGACAGTGCTCAGTTTCCTCCCGTGGACTGGGAAGCCTACTGCTCAATCTCTCGGTCTCAGGGCTGCAGCTCTGGTCTCTCTGCTGCTGCTCCATTTCCTACACGGCCGCTCTCACTTCACACAGAGATCTCTCATGTACGTGGCTGGTGGCCCTTCTTTCCAGGTACTTCTGACATGGCTCGCATTTTATCCCCGCAGAATGGGAAAACTGAACAGTATCTGACAGTTAGGGTCCTCTACACTTTATTTACATACTCGACCCAATCATGTGTTCAGTGTTACAGTTTGGGATAAAAGAACAATGCGCAATTTCATTTCACAACTGCAATCAATGCGTGAAAGTAAAAGCTGAAAAGAAATATTCCGATTCATAGTCCCATCTTGTGCTGTGGTGCTCAGCTGACTTGAGATGTCTTTGCCAGAGCTTTGAGTAGCCACTTATTCCCTCTAAGTCAAGAACCCACAATATCCAAAATGGAATTCTAGACATATTGAATGTTAAATTTATGATGCTGTCATTTATTAATTCCCTATATTCATTTAATTCTTATTAACAGAAATCTTGTTCATCGCCAATATTTCCAGGGCATACAAAGGTCACTGCCAGAATGACAGTGCATGGTGCATTTAGCTTTATCCATTATTAAACCATTTCAGAAGCAAGGAACCATTTAAATAATCACTTCTTATCAATTCAGTATATGACATATGATGGATTACATTCACACCTGGGACATTTGCCCAGCAATGCTTATGGGTGTCTCTTACACGGTATTTAATTTCCACTCCTTCCTTCTCTCTGACAACAGAAAGTATACTGGATTTTAAGAAAATACCAAATATCCTAGGTTATTTGGTAATCGTTTTCTAGCTTTAGACCATTTAAAATGTTGCCCTGAGTTATTCCAAAATATTGTCATTGATTACATTTCTTCTCACAAAGTAGATGATAGACCAGTGTACTACAATGGTGCAGTTGTGGGTATATTTGTGGATATAATTGTGCTCTACAATATAGAGCATACACAGAAACATGGAGACTCATAGGCTTGATGTACACACATATAACAAACAGATCTTTAATAAAAGACCATAGAATACAGAGTGTAATTTTAGAGGTTTAAGAGATCACCTCCCTATGAGACAGAGGAAGAAATCAAAATCTTACCAACAGATATTTAATAATTTGCATAAAGCCAGTCATCTGTAATCTAACAGTGAACCAGTTCATGTCAGTCTCAGCTTCCTTGAATACCAGCAGTTGCACACACACACACACACACACACACACACACACACACACACACCTCATCAACATTGTAACATTCATCTCTAGAAAATCAATATATCCAGATCTATTTTTCAACTCAGATTTTACAGATTGTGTTAGTCTGGATAGATTAGAGAAACAAATTCCTAGATACTCATATGTGTAAAAAGAAAGAGTTTTATATACAAGAGCAATTGAATATTGAGAAAACAGCCCAGCCCAGTCTAGATTAAGTCCATAAGCCTGATATTAGTCCACATGTCCAATACCAATCTATAAAGTCTTCTCCAGACTCACGGAAAACATACAGTAATGTCAAATGCAGGAGACCACAGGCCAGTGAGTAGGAAGTCTTGTGGATCCAGTGGCAGTGTAAGCATCTTAGTGCTGGCAGGGGTGTCCACGTGGTTTCTCCAGCTCAGCACTAGCATAGTTCCATGTGTCTTGTCAGTAGAGTGTCTCCGAGGGAGTGAGCAGAGAGAAGTGTTTCCTGCCTCCAAGGAGGAAAAACAGGAGTTCCCAGAATTCTCAGGAGAAGGTCATGCCCCCACAGAGGCCTCACTGGTTTTATCTTGATTGACAGGCCAGACTCCACCCCTTTACTCATAATCTTCTCAAATTGACACCAGATCATGTAATTGCCACAGAGATGAAGATCAAAATCCTTCTAATTTTAAATTTACTTCTAAATATATTTAGTCTTCAGAGGAATAAGAGTCATTCAAAAATCGTTATAGCTTAAGAAACTATAGAGAGTATAGATTGGTTAGAAGTGTGCAGGTCAGCATTATAGCTGCTAACCATATGTAGCTGTCCAAATGGTATGTGTTTATGGGTAAACTACACTCCAGAGAACAATCTTAATAGAGCAAAGGAATGTAAAATATCTCATTGACACTTTTCACAGTGATTTCACATTGGCATGAGTCTTTCGCATGTATTTTTCTAAATGAACTGTATCATTAGAAGAGGCTGGGGAAGCTCAGTCTCATTATGACAAGGCCAGGACGTAACTACAGAACAAACTTGGAGTATATCCCAGCTGAATTTAAAGACCATCTGAAGAAAATATTTGACATAATAGATTTGACAGAAGACCAGGAATTGTGGAATAACTTCAAAGACATAATACATGAAAAGGTTATTAAAAGGAAAGGAAAGAAATGAAAGGCCAAAATTTATATTAGAAAACACTCCACAACCTTCTCTGATGATGCTTTTGAATTATAGTATTCACAAAGATTATTGGAAGTACTAGTAGATAGAGTAAGTGGATGAAATAAAGAAATTTTTAAAACTGAGCATAATATTTCAAGGGTCAGTTGGAGTATACAAAATAGAGTATAATGCTGTGCAAAGACTTTCAGTTAGAAAAGAAAATGGAAAAACAGATTTTGAATTTCTGAAGCTGGGTGAACTGAAAAAAAAAATCAAGCCTTTAGTCGACATATGGAATGTTTCCATGGGCAAAATATTGATCGATAGAAGACTTATCAAAAAAAAAAAAAAAGAATCACACTTTACTGGAAAAAAATTGCAGATGCTCAACCAATTCAGAAGAAAAGTTATAAATAAGAAGTGAAGGTACTGACTGAATAATTCCAAGCTGCACTGAATGCATCGACCATAAATGACCCCAGACATTGTGGGAATACAGATTGAGATGTTTCCACAAATGGATGCAATACTGGGATTGCTCAGTCATCTCTACCAAAATATTTGTAACTGTCTTGACACTGACTGGCAGAGAGATGAATATCTATGGCCAACTCTAATCAAAGTGATCCAGTACAATCAAGTACTTATTGAGGAATACAATTATTATTTAATACAAACAAACTTTTGCTGGAGATCATTTTAAAATGGTTGCAATACTACATACCCAAGAAACTGTCAGATTTCAAATCAGAGCGAGAAGAGGACCTGTTATGGCTAATGATCAATAGACTTTTGGTGAAAACGGAATACCAGAGAGACAGTGAACTGTGTTTTATTTTAATTTTTTCGACTATGCAAAACAACTTGATAGTGTGGCTCAGAACGAATTATGAATAGCACTGTTTATTAATTGTGGCCACACAGAAACTCCACATTGTCCATGAGACTATCAAGTGACTCTTAGAGGGCAGTGCACATTTAAAATGTGTACAGTTATATGTCAGGGTTGTATCTTTTCACAACAGTTATTGAATCTGAATGCTGTGAAAATTATACAAGAAACTTAATTATATGAAGAAGAACATGGTATCAGGATTGGAGGAAGCATCGTTGACAACCTATAATATGCATATGGCAGAATCTTGCTGGTTGAAAGCAAAGGAGTCTAGAAACACTTAGTTGATAAACATCAAATAAAACATCCTTTAATATGGATTACACTTCAACATATTGAGAACAAAATTCCTCATAAGCAGGACAAAAAGTAAAATCATAATAGAGAACATACATTATCAAAGATTTCATTTTACTTGGCTCTACAATCAACAATGAATCAACAATAGGCAACTGTGCTATTACAGATCTCTTTAAAATGTGAAAAAGAAAGATGTTACTTTCAACATAAAAGTGTACCTGACCCAACCCATGATATTCTCAAATAGCATTCATGCATGTAAGAGCTGAGGAGTGAATAAGTAAGACTGAAGAAGAACCGGTGATGTCTTCAAATTATGGTCTTGTTGAAGAATATAAAATGTACTATGGACTCCCTAAAGAATGAAAGTACTTGTTCTGGAAGGCATACCATCACAACACTGCTGAGAAGTATGGATGGCTAAACTTCATCTCACATACTCTGTACATATTCTCAGGACGGTCTTGTCTTGGAGAATGACATCATGTTTGGTAAAGTAGAAGGTCAACCTAAAAGAAGAAGACATTCAAGGAGATGGGCTGAAAGTAGCTGTGACAATGGCCTCAATGATAGCCAAGTTTGGGAGAATAGCAATAGACAAGCAGTTCTTCATTCTACTGATAAGTAGGGATTGATTCCACAACATTTGACAGCAACAATTTGATTTCATTAAGTTGGGCTCTTAGGAAAATGTGCACTGCATGTGTAGCTTGGATTGCATTTTCATTCATATGGGTGGCTCACAACCACACTCACTCCCTATCCAACTCAAACTCATTGTAGATTCTGAATCTGGAAACCACATAGGACAAAGTAGAGCTATCCCTGTGGGCTTCAGAGTATGTACATCTTTATGGAAGCAGAAAGTCCCAACTATGGCCCGTGGAGCAGCCGGTGGATCTGAAACACAGACCTTGTGTCAGACCTTAGCAATCCAATTACTAATCCACTACATAACCAGAGCTCATTTTCTCTTTCCCGTATCTGTAAATGACTCCTATTTACAGGCTGAGAAGACAGGCTAAGTTAGAGAAAAAAATTCTGAGACCTATATAGGACATTTCCTTCACAGGAAATTGTAGGGGTCAAGTCCAGATACACTATATCTTTCTATCATTCTAAATATCATAAGCCCCGTGTAGTGAGTTTCAAACAACTTTAATCGAAGAATAAAGGCTTAAAGAATTCCAAAGGTTTATGTTACATTTTAACATTTTGCAAGAATTTTTTAAAGGTCTATGTTCTTGTGAAATATTTTTACTCTAAAGCTGAAGTGTCACATCTATAACCAATACACCATTTTTAAGTGCTTATAATGAATTCACAGAGATTATATTACTATTGATAATTATAGTCATTATTAACATTTTTAGCATGAGAAATCATTTTACTTTCTCAGCTGCTGCCTCTTCTAGATCATCTAGTAATTATATTTAAGTATAATCTAAGTTTCTGTTTCAACTCTCAATATTTTTATTAAATTTTATGAGAATTTCAAAAATAATAAATATATCCAATAAAAATAACTTATATTTTTAAGTGTGTTGGGCAAGCAATGGAAACTATTTAATAAGGAGACAGAGAATCGGATTTCAGCCTTCGTTTCCAACCTTTTAGTTAGTTTAGCACTCAAATGCTTTTTGACAATAGGAAAGATTATTTATTCTTTAGTTTTGTGTTGTTTCCCCCGTTTGGATATTTTGGATAATGATGGTCTGGGCATTTATATACGTGTTTTAGTTTGAACACTTGTTTTAAAATCTTATGAGTATATATTTAGGAGTAAAATTGCTGTGCTGTGTGGTAATATTACATTTAACTTGTGTTATGTCTCCAATTCTTTGAACAGAGTCTGACATACTAAAATGGGTTTATAAAACTATTTAATTATAAAACTTACACAGGTTTTCTACAATAATTCCAAATAATTAACCTGTTGGTTATTTTTCATTATAATTTTAAAATTTTATTTAGATTTTTAAATCAAGGTAATAATCACCTTAAATTGGAAATCTAAATTATGATTTAACTCTTGGTTTCAAGTACAAAGATTAGCTTGGACCAATAGGACCTATTGAGTAGGGGTGTCATCTACATCTGTTTCCTGACCTTTAAGTGCCCTCTTTCAAAACCTCATCTAATTTCCTCCAGGCTATGGAGGATGCGATCACATAACAAGTATTTCAATCTTTTCTCTTTACCACTAGGGCCTAAGAAAGTCAAATCTTTCAGGACCAGGAATATGGCAAGAACATATTTCGCTCATGAGATCCATCTGACGGCACTTGCAATTCTGCCTTAGTTATATCTAGTGCTACCACAACAAAAGCCACAAGCAGGTGGCTTTACAAAACAGGTGGACAGACTTTGGGCCTCTGCTCAAGCCCTCCCTCAACACAAAAACACTTTGTTCTAACAACCTGGCATTCTGTGATGCTCACCCCCCCCCCACCCCAACACGATCGCTAAAGACAAAATGGGCACATAAGAATAGGTGGTGAAGAGAGTGGGTGGTGCCCGGCTATCAAAAGATATCCCATCTGAGAACTTAAAGGCTTGTAGTTAAATTAAACAAGCAGTCATCTAGCAGAGAAGCAACAAGCCCACATGGAAAAGCACACCAGCCTGTGCGATCACGAGGTGTCAACAGAATCAGGCAACAGGCACCAGAAGACCCAAAACAAAACAAAACCATATTGTTGAGAATGAGGGGGGTCAGAACAGATACCCAAAACCCATCTGTAGACAATAGGACATCCCCTCACAGAAGGGTCATAAGGAAAGGATGAGTCAAGCAGGCCACAGTATAGTACCAGTAAAACACACAATATTACTCTGGTTCTTTGAGACCTCCTCACCCCCCACTATCATGACTTCAGTTCTGCCTTTTATTTCTGGCTAAACCGGGGCATGTACCCTGGAACAGATAAGAGCTCAGGACACATGGAATCCAGATCAGATAAACCGCTCAGGAATAGAAATGGGAGTAGTGATACCAAGAAGGTATTGGGAAGGTGGGAGCAGGAGGGGAGAAAGGGTAACTTATCACAATGATTGGCACATAATCTCCTCCCCTTCCAGGGGGATGAACAACAGCAACATAGGTGAAGGGAGACAGTGGTCAGTGTAAGATATAAAAAATAATAATTTATAATTTATCAAGGGGTCATGATGGTGGGACGGGGGAGGGGAAGAAGAGCTGATACCAAGGACTCAAGTAAAAAAAATTAATGTTTAGAAAATGATGATGGCAACATATGTACAAATATGCTTGATACAACTGATGGATGAAATGTTATAAGAGCCCCCAATAAAATGATTTAAGAAACAAACAAAAAGTATTATTCTCTTATAGTTCAGGGGTTAGAAGCCCGAAGAACGTAGGTTGCCAGCTCTACTGGAAGGTTTTCTCTCAGAGTCCGTTTTGGAGGAAGAGCCTTGTTAGTTTTCAACAACTGTGCATCCAGCCTTCCTTGGAGAAATTCACCTGTCTTGGCATCTGGCCCTGGGTCTAGGTAGTTCTCAGTTCAGGCGCCCTGGGTCCAAAATACATGAACCGCTCAAAACCCTTCTTTCTTTATGCTTACTTTTTTAAACTCTTCTTTCCTGATGATAATTAGGTCTCTCATTCTCTATTGAATTCTCTTTTTATTTCTTGTAAAAGAAGTAAAGGATGAAACAGGCCACAACCTAGTGGAAATACCTTTACATGGAATCAGCACTGGGACTCGTCCCTTACTTGACTGCTTGCATTGGATCATTTCTTGGGGGATGATTACATAATTACCACATTACATAATTGCCCAACCCCTGATGATAAGGGCCCAAGCAAACTGACATGTTTTGGGGGTGGACACAATTGTATTCATGACATAAACATATCATCACATGGTGGTACAAAAGCAAAACAAAGGAAAACATAGGTAGTTTGTTTTCCAGTTTATAAACAGTATCTGATTACATGTGAGCATCCTTCACTCTGGGATTTTTAAAAATCATTTACTCAGGGGAGTCCTTAACTGGAATACACTTGTTTAATTCTAATTTATAAGTAGATTACACAGATTTCAATATGATTCAGTTTCAGTTCACCTCAAAGAAACAATGTATCTGTATCCACAGAGATGATTACAGATATGATTGCTTTAATTTACAGGTTTGGGCTCAAGAATGTTTCTCCCCTCCCATTTTTTTTGCCTATTTACCACGTGTACTATTATGAGTCTCACAAGTGTGCATATGAGTGGAAGGTTGTATTTTGGAATTCAGAATCTGATATGACTTTGGCAGGCCACGCCTTTGGCTGCCATTGGGTAATGTAAATCAGTCAAGTCCACGGTTCTACATTCCATGAGGAAGAGAGTAAAGTACAGGAAGTCTCACTAGTGTGCACAAATAGATTCAACCTAAAGCAGGAACCAACCAGTGATCTTTATATTTTGAATTGGTTATTCAAATCGCAACATCTTTTAAATCACTGTGTTCTGAAAGAACTGAGTTGGCATGATGCTTTGGCAAAACCATGGTTTTATAATGTTGAGGATCAAGGTGTATTACTTTTGTTTTGTTTTGTATTTATTCTAAAAACCGGTATCTTATCAAAGAGATATACACTTCAAAGGCTCATGGAAAAATGGAGTCAAAAGAGGAGATGGATGAGGACGGCTTCGTCTCCTGGACTCGGCACAGAGCTGACCAAGGTGCCAGCTAGCCCGCAGAAAGGAGCTGTGGCTTTCCAAACCAATTCGTGATGGGCACACTGCGGCTCCTCAACCACTTTTCAACAGTTTGTGAGAGGACACTGCCAACCCCTTCTCTTCTTTCCAACAAATTGAAACAACTCGCCATATTTTCGATGCAAAGTTATCATCCATTCCAGGTCTAGATGATGTCACAGTTGAAGTAGCTCCCTTAAGTGTCAAAAGTGTCATGAATGGGCCACAATCGGAAGCCACTTGAGAACAATCACAGCAGAGCATATACAAGCCTTTGGGCCACGGGAAAGTGAAGTTCCAGCAGAGCATAGCTTCACTGAAGCCAAGGACCCAAGATACGCCAGATAGCTCAGAATGGTCCAAGTGGGTGTCCGGTGACGGCAGTAAGACACAAGATGCGATTTGAGGACCAGATGCTCCAGTGCCGGATGGTGACGGCGAAAAACATGAAGCAAGTTCAGAGAGTGAATTGTCTTTTAGTGACTAAGCTTAATTTCGATACAAATTTTATATACACAAGTAGGTATATGTTCACAGTGTGTAAAACAGAGAACCTGAAGCCCTCTCAGTCTGAAAACATCAAAATGACCACATAACCCCCACCCGGCTTCCTTCATGTGAAAAAATAAAACATTTAAACCCGGCAGGATGTCTCCTTACTCCGAACAAAAGGCCCTCAACTGAAATATGAGGCAACCTAAGTAAAGTACAATTACTAATACAGATACTAATATGGAATATTTCTGAATATAAATTAAGTCAATTTACTTTCAGTTTAGTGATTGAAAAGAACAATTTTGGATTCCTAGTCTAAAATATTAATGTGGCTAAGTGAGTTAAAAAAAATGGAACCAAAAGATAGTTTAAAAATTCCATGAAATTTTTGAGAGTCCTTTGTATGTTTTGGGGCCCTAGCGTCATAGTCGGAGCCCTGGTGGCTTAGTGGTTACACATTGGACTGTAATACAAAAGTGTAGAAGTTCAAAACCACCCACTCCCCAAGAGAAAGATGAGGCTTTCTCCTCCTGTAATTGTTAGTTTCAGAAACTCCAGGGACAATACTACACTGTTCCATAGGGTTGCTAGGAGTTTCTATTGATTCAATGAAAGTGAGTTATGAGTGTAAGTTTATGTGAGATATTTGATTTTCTAAGAATATACGTAAATCTTAAAATTTGTTCTTTGTACATACAGATAAGCTTGTTATTGAATTGAAATACCCCAGGTAAAATGGTTCCCTGAATTCCTAGTGAGCCTTTTAGCAAATCTGGTAATATCTGGGAACATCTAAAATATGATAACAAACTGAATTGTCTGTTGTGTCTCCTTCCTTCCAATTGGTATGAAGGCACGTTTGGTGGTTATTGATGATCCCAATAAAGGAACACATGGGAAACAAGCTTGATGTAGTTAGCACAGCCTTCTCGATGTCTCATGTAGGTTTGCCATCTGAATGTCATTTATGTCCTAATGTGGAAGTTACACGTTTTAAAATGAGAAGGCCTGATTTTTTCCCCTTTTGATTATGAGTAATAGTTTGGAATTTTAAAGAGGAGGTGCCTGGCACACATCCCTGAGCAGAATCCCTCTCACTGCAGCTTTGTGGGACTGCTTATTCTCCCCCTGCCTCTAACGTAGCTGCAGCTCATCAGAACCCTATTCACAGTAATTGGTGAAACCTTTTTGGAATCCTTCAGGCTGTATAAATGTCAAATGTTGCTGCTATTGCGGTTATTAATGGGGCTGTGGGTAGAGAGGGAGGAGAGAGGAATAGCTTGACTGTGTTAGCATGCATTGACTTTATATTGACTGCAAAGAAGAATTGTATCTGCAAGAAGAAAGTTCAATTTCCATGATTTAGGAAGCAATTGAGAGACAGGAATCTGGCTAAATAGAAAGGAATGATTTGCTCTTTAACAAGCAGTTAGTTCTACCTGGGAGGGAAAATAACTGTCTCGCATCTCTTTATGAATCTGTTCCTTATTTTTGTGTCCTTTGGACTGTGCAAAGGTGTGTCACACAACAAGTAATCTTCACAAAACCAAAAATTGTCTTTTGATCTTTCAATACCACTGAATATACTTCAAAATATAAAATAAGGCTGAAGGAAAATTGGGAAAAATATAAGCTGCTGCTTTGAACTTTTGGGGGGAAAAACTCATGTACACACACACACATTACTTCTCTTATTCCAGGAATCCTGTAGCCTTTCCTGGCTCTGTGGCATCCATTCAACAAGTGTCAAACACTAAGTGGTCCCTGGCAGACTCTGTAATAGGGACATGACGGGTCTTTTGTCAGGAGAGGGAAGGAAACACTCCCCTGTATTATTCTCCTATTCTCCAAGGGAAATGGAATTGGGGTAATGAAGACCAGGTCAAAGTCATCTGTGTACTGTGACATACGTTTCTGCTTTTGTGCACTTTAGGATGATTACACATTCCACCGAATAGCAATTATTTAAAGTGACTTTTACCTGATTGTTGCAGCCAATATATGATTGAGTTCTTCCTGCGAATGCCAAGTTCTTCGGTTTCCAAGAGGAAGGATAGAGTTGAGATGTCAATTGAGATGTCAAATGATAAATTGACTAGGAGAGGGGACCTAGGCACTCTTCCAGTTTGGCCAATCACAGTCTCAGTACGAAATTCTAAAAAAAGCAAAAACTGAGTATGGGCAATCACCTTTAGGATGAGAGTGATGTAATGAGAGCAAGCTGGATAATTCATAGGTTATCAGTTTAGTAAAATGATATCGACTGTTTTTATAGATTTCAGATAAACCAAAAACAAACAAATCCATAAACTACTTGCCAGCAAGTCGAGCTGGCTGCCTCATAACGACCCAGGAGGACAAATACAAACTGCCCCTGTGATTTTCACAGACTGTACCTTTTTACAGAAGTAGAAAGCCCTGTCTTTCTCCCAAGAAGTGGCTGGTGGTTTCTAATTGAAAACCTGGAGGATCCCAGCCTCACATGTAACCACTTTCCTCCCAGGGCTCCTCAGATTTAAGATAGAAGCTATAATCTGAAGACTGTGGTTTCATTATAAGCACGGCCAGGAACTAACCTGGTGAACTTGAGTAATTTAAGGAGCATCTCTGAGTCTCAATTATGCTATAAGTAGAACCGGATTTAATATTTAAAAGAAATATGATTCAGTGTATGAGCACTATGGCCAAATGAGTTTTTACAAGGATGCCAAATCCGTTTGATAGGGAAACAAAGATGCTCTTCAATCAATAGTGTTTGGGAAAACTAAAATTCCATGTCAGAGAAATAAAACCGAATCTATGCCTTACAGAATACACTAAAACAATTTTAAAATGGGTTTCATCTAAATGCTTTTGTTATGACTTTTAACAATGGATTACCTAATAAAAAAAGTACAAACATTGAAAGAAAAATCAAGAAATGGCATCTGAGTTAGTTCATTGTGTCAACCTGGCCAATAAACTAAGGTGACCAGATTTAAAGCGGGACACAATTGACCGGGGGTGGGGGGTGGAGTTCTTGATTAAAAATTTGGTCTTTATGGACCAAATAGACCATTTTCTAGCTTGTCGTGCACTTTCCAAAAATTGGGACTTTTTTAAAACACCAAAAAGCAGGACTGTCCCGCAAAAAGCGGGATGTCTGGTCACCTTACAATAAACACAACTGGGATTAATTGAGCCTCGCCTTTGTAGTCTCGGGTCTCTTGCTCTCTGATGGTCAGACCAGGGTGCAGATGCCTTAGCCAGTTCCCTGCTTCAGCTGGCAAGGATGACTTCCTGCAAGACATCCCCAAGTAGAGGCCACATGTACCTACCCCATGTGTCCCTGAGTGCTGGAGCAGCCATGTGGAGACCCCTGCTAGCGCTGAGATGCTTATACATTCACTGACTCGGCTTTCCTCCTGTAGTCGGCATCATTGTGTGTGTTTTGTGAGATGGAGGAAGACTCTGTGGATTGGTGTTGGACATATGGGTTAGTGGGTTAATGTTGGACTTGTGGGCTTGGGCAGCACTGGTTGGGATGTTTTCTTGGTGTGCACTTAACATTTATATAAAACTCTCTCTTACACATATGAGTTTCTGTGGATTTGTTTCTCTAATGTAATGTACCCAGACTAACACAGCATCGCATAAAGATTAAAAAGTAGTGATCATCCAAAGATTTTTTATACCAAGTAAAAAGACAAGTTAATATCTGGGAGAATATCATCAGAGATTATGTGTGTGTTACTAACATAGCAACCATAATGAATGTTAAAATTCAACTAGTCAGCAACGGTAAGATAACTCCATCAAAGTGAGCAAGGGCTTGGATAGATATTTGATCAAAGAGGACATTAAAATTGTCACACAAAAAAAACACATGAAAAGATGCTCAACCTCTTTACTCATAAGAGAGACGCAAGTCCAAACCACAGTGGGATATCATTTCACTCCCATGAGGCGCCCTGGTGGTGGTGTGGGCTAAGCTAACCACATGTCCACAGCAGAAAGATGAATCCAGCTGCTTCTGTTGAGGAGTCCTGGCTGCGTCGTGGATCACAAATTGGGCTGCTAACCACAGTGCCAGCAAGTCAGAACCACCAGGCATTCCCCAATTGCTCTACCAACAAGAGATTTATAGTCGGAGGTGGTGGTGGGGGTGGTGAAACAGGAGCTGTTTTACTCTGTCCGAGAGTGTCAGAGTAATAAAAATGTGAAAATGTGAATAAGAATCCACTGTCTGGCAGGCAGCCTAGTGAGCCCTTGTTGGCAGAATTGTTAGAGGTGGGCTGTGATCCTCAAAGTCACCGGTTCAAAAGAAAGCCCAGACTTCTCTCTGGCAAAGATTTTCAGTCTCATAAACCCGTACGGGGACGTTCTATCCTGTTCAATAGGGTCACTATGAGTCAGCCTTGACACAATGACCATGAATTTGATTTTAGCTTTTTTTGTGTGGGCATAGTGATAACACATTGAGCTGTTAACTTCAAAGTCAATTGGTTCAAATTGGGTTACTATGAGTTGACGTCCGCTTGATGGCAGTTAATTTGTTTTTGACGTGTTTGTTTTGCTTTTGACATGAGTCAGATTCAACTCCATGGCAGTTGTTAGGGTGGCTAAAAAATAATAATAATGAAACAAAAGTAACATAAAATAACAAAAGTTTGTAATGATATAAAGAAAATGAAAGCCTTATTCATTGCCTGTGGTAATTAATGTAAAACAATATAGCAGTTATACAAAACATTGTGACAGTGCCTCTAAGAGCTAAAAATAGAAATATCCGATGGCCCCTAGATTACACTCCTAGGTGTGTACACTCGAAATCTTTGAAAGCGGATACCCAGAGACTAGTACCCAAGTGTTCATTACAGCACTATCTACAATAGCCATGAGGTGGAAAGACACTAAATGCCCATTATTATATGAGTAAATAAGCAAAATCAGGTACATGCATACTGTTGAATGCTATTCCACTAGAATAATAAATAGTGTATTAATATATGCTACAATAAGGTTTGAGCTGGAATACATTATACTGAGTAAAATAAGTCAATCACAAGGGGCACATATTGCATCACCTCACTTATATTTTAAAAAGAAGATGCAAATGTACAGAGACCAAAGTATATTAGTAGGTAATGTATGATATAAAACTTCGCAGGGTTTATTTCCTTGGTTTAGAGGTTTGGGGCCATGGTTTCATAAGATATTGGATTAATCAATTGGCCTAATGATATGTCTAATGTCTGTATTCTAATTTCTCATCCATTTTGTAATGTTTGGGGTCTTACAAGGTTTCTACTGTCCATCTGAGGCATGGACACTAATCTCTCTTCCCTGGTGGCAAGAGAGGAAGTGGGAGATTAGGAATCACGAAAGGTATGGACGATGTAGTTCAGTGCCTTTGTGAACAGCTATCTCTTTGCCATGAGACAGAAGGGTTGGATCGTGCCTGGATACCATTATTGAACATGGCAATCAGGAGATAAAGAATAATACAGATCAAAAGGAAGGAAATACCGAACAGAATCTCAAATTTCATGGACTCCAGGATTTCTGGAGTCATGGTACATGAACATATGAAACTATGGCCATGAGATAAACTTTAAAACGTAAACCCAAAATATACCCTGAAGTCTTCCTGAAACCAAACAGTAATATAGCAGACACACTAGTTTAAAATAAACTGGCTTCCTTGAGCATTATGCTGTTATAAGAGCCATCTATCTACTATCGAAATAACTTTAGTCATTGAAAGATTAAATAGGAACCTTAGCAGGCAGTGAGCTTCTCTTTTTTTTTTTAACAGATAAGTACATTTTTTAATCATTGGAATGTTCCCTTGTTAACAGCATCGAGATCAAGAAATACTCAGCAATGCAGTAAGCCCTGCCCCATGCCTTTTTTCAGTCATTCCTCCCCCCGACCCCAGGGTAACCATTGTCCTGATTTCTTTTTCTTTTTTTTTTCATGTTCAAAACATTTTATTACCACTGAGCCCTTGGTATCAGCACATCCCCCCTCCCCTCTCCCTCCATCATGAACCCTTTTTCATTTATAATTTATTATTTTTTTCATGTATTACATTGATCCTTAACTTTCTTCACCCACTTTTCTTTTTATTTTTTTTAAATCAATTTATTGGGGCTCATACAATTCATTTGTTGCCCTCATCATTCCCAAAATTCGCTTGCCTCTTGGGTTCCCAGAATCAGCTCATTTTCCTTTTTTCCCACCTCCCCCTCCCTTCTTCTGCCCCTCTCCCCCATGCACCCTTGATAATTTATAAATTATTATTATATCTTATATTACACTGCCCGGCGTCTCCCTTCACCTACCCCTCTGCTGCCCATCCCCCAGAGAGGAGGTTATATGTAACTCCCTGTGATCAATTCCCTCTTTCTACACCCCCTTTCCCTCCTGGTATCGCCACTGTCAACCCTGATCTTGAGTGGTTCATCTGTCCTAGATTCCCTGTGTTTCCAATTCCCATCTGTACCGCTGTGCATCATCTGGTCTAGCCAGGTCTGCAAGGCAGAATTGGGGTCCTGGTAGTTGAGGGGAGGAAGCGTTTAAGAACTAGAGGAAGGTTGTGGGTTTCATTATTGCTATACTGAACCCTAAGTGACTCATCTCCCCACTACCCCTCTGTAAGGTATATCCAGTTGTCTAGAGATGGGCATGGGGTCCCCATCACGTGCCACCCTCATTGACGAGGATATGGTTTTTCTCCCCGCCTTTGGTGTTTGAAGCCTGGTCCCTTTGGCCCTTCATGATCACACATGTTGGTGTGCTGCTTCCATGTGGGCTTTGTTGCTTCTGGGCTAGATGGCCGCTTGTTTACTTTCAAGCCTTTACCATAGCCAGATTTGGCAGTGAGCTTCTGTTAGCTGAGGAAGAGGGTGAGGATGGTGGAGCCGCTGGAAGAATGCCATCCATATGGAAACAATGAGTTGTTTTCTGTTTTGCCACGTATGTTCTCAGCAACAACAGCAGCAAAATAAACAATAAAAAGCAAAAACATCTAGATATCAACAATTACTCTAAATCAAAGAAAGGATCGTAAAGGGCAAGAAACTCGAGTCGGAGAAGCAGAAGCCCTAGAACACATTAAAGAGATCGTGGACACATTGAGAGAGATGTAACTAATGTCACTGAGCAGTTTTGTAGAAATTGCCAATCAAGGACCTAATTTACCAGGTAAACTTTCACCTGGTAACACATGGACATATTAAAAATATCTAAATAAGAGCGCTGATACATGTGGAAGTCCGTGCATAATGTCTAGTCTTAGCCAGTTCCCTAATTAATTACATGTTCCTTCTTCAACCTGAAATGCTGCCATTGTCTTTGCCATGGCCACATAAAAGGACAGTCCATCACATCAGGAAAGGACAGTGACTTGACAAAGCCATGTTGTGGAAATGATAACACGGTCCAGGCATGTTAGGTGAGGACATAGGTTCTGAGAGCAGTTACGTATCTTTACTAGTTCTCTGTGTGGCAGAGAGGATGTGGCTACACACAGCTGAGTAGCTAGATGTCGCTAAGAACATCACATGGAGAATATCATTCTGACTGGTGATAGTTGGAAGTACGAGTCTCCAAATATAATAACCACATGCTGGTTTGGCTAAGAGTGTATCGCTTTGACATGCAGACCTGCTTAGAATATTGTATTGGAGTCTTGTTAAAACCATTATTGTTATGATGCCTACTGTCAGAGTTTCCTAAATACTGATAAATAATATTGATAGATGGCATTGGTTGAGGTGAATAATTAAAGTTGGAGGTTTGGGGTTGTGAAATTGTGAATCCAGAGATTTAGGATAGTGACTATTTCTAAACTCCTCTACTACTTTATGTTGGAGACAAACATGATGTATCTTTTCATTTTAGGTTTTCTGTAAAATAATTTTAAACAAATATCCATTTTAAGAAGTTTATTGCTATAGAATAGCATAAAATTTGCAAATTGGAAATGTGGTGATATATTATTTTGCAGTATATTTACCAAGTTGTGCAACTTTGGGAGATTTCATTTACTTCCCAAATGTTCCACATGCTCATCCAACCAACATCCCAGACACAGGCAAAAATTTTGGTTTTACGTATCTATAAATTTTCCCTTAGGACATTTTTTTCTCAAATGGAATAATGCTGTCTATAATCTTTTACATCAGGCTTTTAACAATGGAGAATATTTTCTTAAGTCCAACCATGTTGTAATAGGTATCACTAACCTATTCTTTTTTATTACAGAGTCTATTTTATTTTATACTTAAACCACGTTTTGTTTATCAATTCATTGAGAGAGGAGCTTGGGATGGTTTCATGCTGGGACTACTATGAAAATACTTTCAGAACATTATATAAATGTCTTTATGGGCATGTTTCATTTCTTTTGGATAAAATGTTTTGAATGTAATTGCAAGGTCACAGGCTGTTGACCTTTGGCATTATTAGAACTGTTTTCTAATGTACCTTAGCCCTGGTGGCCCAGTAGGTTTTAGGCATTGGGCTGCTCACTGAAATATCTGCAGTTTAAATCCACCAGCTAGTCTGTAGAAGGAAGATGAAGCCATTGCTTCATAAAGAGGTGCAGTCATGGAAGCCCTATGGGGCACTTATACTGTGTCTGACATGGTCACCCTTAGTCCATTAGACAGTTTTTGCTAATTCTGCTAACACTTGGTATGATCCCACTCTTTTATTTGTTGTTAGAAAGTATGTTATAATATCTGTTTTAAGCATTTTTTAAAATGTATTATCGACATCTTAGCTTCTCTAGTGAAATGTCTGTTCAAATCCTTGACCACATTTTAAATTGGGTGCTTTGTCATGGTATTATTAGGTTGTGAGTGTATTTATGAATATTATTTATCAGTTACATGATTTGAAAATATATTCTCTCATCTTTGGTTCAACATTTCCTATGTTTATTGGTTATCTTTTGAAATGCTTTTGTTTTTTGTTTTTAGATGAAATACAATTCATCTATATTTTTCTTCTTATGGATTGGACTTTGGAAATTATACCTAAGAAAACTTGTCTAACTCAAGGTAATTAAGATGCTTTGCTAACATTTCTTCTCTCCACTGCCTGTGAGTCAATTCTGATTCATAGATCCCCTGCTGTACAGAGCTGCTGTTGTTGCTCTGCGCTGCCGAGTCAGGTTTGAACTCAGAGCAACCCGACGTACAACGGAATGTAACACTGCCTGGTCCTGTGGCCTCCTGCATCTGTCCTCATGTTTCAGCCCAGTGTTGTAGCCATGGTGTCAACCCATCTTGTCGAGGGTCTGATTTTTAGCCGAACCCTATGTCATCAAGCTTGATTTCCTTTGCCAGGCACCACTCTCCCCAGGCCCAAAGTTCATGAGGGCTTCGAATGAAGCTTTTTGGCTGTTCTTTCATGACAGAGCTGTTTGTTCTTTTGGCATGCTTCCCCCTAACCGTAATACAAATGATCAATTATTCTGCAGCTTTCCGTCTTCCTTACTGATTAGAATTGCCCAATATTGTTTCGATGGCTGCCGTCTTTAGTAAGATTAGTCTAGGTTCTTTTCATTTTTCATACTATCTTTAGGAGCACTTTTAAGGGTCTACAAAATAAAATAAAACAAATGTATGGATTATGGCCATTTCATGTAAACATCTAATTTGTTGGCACGAATCTCTTCCTTGTGTTCTCTTCTAATTATTTAACAATCAATAAGCTCAGTAGCAGCATCTCTGCTTTTATCCTTATTTTTCAAGAATGTGTCTTCCTCTTTTCGAAAAAACTCAGTTAAACTCGAAGTATGTCAATTAAGTTGCTCTCTCATAATAAACAACATTTGAGTTTTATTGAGTTTTCTTTTTCATTCCTCTCTGTTCTGTTTCATAGTTTCTACTTCAATCATTATGATCTTATTTATTTTTATCACTCCGGACTTAGTTTACATTCACTTTCTAGTCCCCTCCCTTGTTGTCTTCTTCCTCTTCACCTTCCTCTACCTTCTCCTTTTGCTTCTTCTCCTCCTCATATATGTTTTCCTCTTTGTCCCCACCAGTGTAATTGTTAAAGGCTATTTATATACCTCTAAATAATTACATATTATTGATATATTGTTTTCATTTCAATCCAATTAAAAATAATTTCAAATTCTCTTGTGCTTTTTTTCGATGTTCCATTTTATATTTAGGATTGTTCACATTTCCTCCTTAAATATGTGAGTAATTAATTCATCTATTATTGATCTTTTTTTATTTTGTGATGGTCAGAAAGCATGGACCAGAAAAATCGACTCCATACACTGTGGAAGACTTTCCACTAAATGAAACAATGCTTCTATCCAAGGGTTATTCTACTAATACAGGCTAATTAGCCTCTCTATAATAACGCTTATGAAGTAATACTTGACTCATATTTATCAAGGTCCATGAAATCCAGGTCATCTCATGATTCAGGAGAATGTAAAAAAAAAAAAAGAAAGAAAGAAAAATGCCCCTAAATTTCTTTATAACCCCCAAACAACTTATCATTCGGTCAATTCCAAAATAATCAGTGGAGAATTGTGGTTTCAGATTTTTTCCCCCTTTTCCTGGCTGTGAAAATGAGGAGATCAGAAGAGGGATATTTCAGATAGCAGCCACCTGGATTTTCCTTCAGAAAGATCAATATTGTGTCAGATTGCTGCCTACTGCAGACACCCTGGCAGACATGGTTTCTGAATAAGAGTAAGTCTTGATTAAGTTGGCTGTTCCAGCTCTTGATCCATATTTGCTAAACCACCACAATGTGTTCCAGAATAGGAACAGCTGTGTTCATACCAGTGTCTGATTACTCTGTTTCATAGGCACAGCTTAGAAGGGAAAAAGATACTCTGGTCTGCTAGCTTTTGTCTGGTGATCAGAGTTGCCGGGTTTTTTCCTAATAGATTTCTATCATCAAAGGATCACAAACACTTCTACTGCATGTGGAGTGTCACTATAGTCCTTCCCACGCAACCCAAATAATAGAGATTTGGCACCACAATTAATGATGGGGGGTGAGCAGTTTAATGCCTTTAAGAAGTTAATTCTAATAAGATTTTCAACGTTAGTGTCATCTCAAAGGTGTTTTCTAATTCTAGAAAATTCTTCCAGATATTTGCGTGTGGTCTTCTAGAAATTGGCTAGTAATCTGTCATCAACAGATATATCTACGTAGCTCTAATCTATCCATGAATGTGATGTAAATGATAGTACTTGCATTTTGTTTATATGAATGTGGTAGGACATTGCATAATTGGTTTTAATAACTGCACATTCACTGAATCAAAATGTAGAGGCAATGGCTACAAGTTTGAACAGTTGCACCGCAATGCAACCTAACATTCTTCTGGGAAAAAAAGTTGGGTAGATATCTTTATAAAGAATTTCCTGATATCTGTTGTGAATTTATGACAAGAGAGCACAGCTTGTTTGGTTCTCACACTTGCCCCTGGGGATCTGCTACTGTGTTCTTTGCTGTCTGTTCACCATGGAGAGCCGAGAGTAAAATCCAGGCAATCTGTTCCCAGACCACTGCAGGATGATTGCGGTCTTCGTGCTTGTGCATTCCTGTGCATCCTGGTTGCCTCCAGAGGCCTAGAGACAAGGACCTTCGATTTGCATCTCCAAAGGAAGCAGATGATAGTCAATATGGGTAAAACTTTGAAGGTGGCAGGAGGCCTCAACTCCGATCTCTTTGAGCTTTACTTACCGCTTTGCCAGATGGAGCCTCTCGGTGTTTCCTTTAGCCCAACTTGGCTGACTCTATTCGCTTTGTAGAGAGATGTCAATAGGGAGCCCTGTGATGTTTTACTTTCACTGTTACCCACTTTGTGAAATTGCATGAAGCATTTTTTAACTCCTGGTGTGAAAGCCAGCTTATATTCTATTATGCAAGAAATGCAATTATTAGATTCATTGCTGGGAAGTAAAAATGTAGGTCATTTCTCTATTAGATTGATCATAATCAAATAGCACTGATAAAAATGTTGCTTTTATTACAAGCTCCTTTTCTGGATGTTTACCTGCTGTTCAGTTGGAGGAAGGTGCAGGTCAAATGGTGTGTTGAGCTGGGGGCGTTCTGACGGGAGCTGATAGCATGATAGTGTCATAGGAGGGCATTTGAATGAGACTGACGCTCCTTGGGAAGAACATGGGCCATAAATGATCAGCGAGAGGAGGGAAAAGGGAGCCACAAAGGAAAAGAAGGAGATATGGGAAACAGAAGAAAGTGGCCTCTCATGGAGAACAATCAAGACTTTAGCAGAAAAGCATCTGAAAAACTGTGATTTATTGACCACCGAGAGATGCAAGGTGTTGTGTTTTTTATCCCAGACTTTCCTGAAGTGGACCAACCCAAGGAACGCTGCCATTGAGCTGATTCTGACTGGTAGTGACCTCCAATGGGTTTCCAGACTGTAGATGATTACAGGGGTAGCTCCATCTTTCTCCCATCTCTTTAAACCACTGACTCGAAATTGTCTGTTCAATGCTTACCCAACAGTCAGCAAATCTTCTAAGTCATCCTGTATGACATAGGGAACTCTTAACTCTCCAACAAGTGATTTGGGAATAAATTATATATCTAGGGAAATTTGCTATAAGACAAGTCAATATATATGTTTCAATTAGGTCCTGTAAAGTTGATTTGGACTGCTGATGAACCCATTTCATAGAATAGTGTTGTCTAGCTTTTAATGTTTACAGGAATATGTTGCTAGGTTTTATCGCACTGAACCATTGGGTTTGTTCAAACCACTAACCTTTAGTTGATAATGGAATGCTCCGCTTTTGTGCCTTCAATAGCACCTCTCTGCCATAGACTCCATTCCAAATCATAGTGACCCCATAGGCAGGGTCGACCCACCTCTGAGGGTTTCCCAGGCTGTAAATCTTTACCAAAGCAGGAAGCCTCAGCTTTCCCCTGTGGAGCAGTTAGTGGGCTCAAATTGTTGACTTTGTAGTTAGCAGCCCAACCTGGCACCCACTATGCCACCCTCATTCTTACCTACACACATGCTTTATTACTACAGAATCTAGGGATTTCTCCTGTTATTTTCCATTTGCTAGTTAATTTGCTTCTCTTTTCCAACTCAACCATTTTGTAGATTACAGGCTCCACAGATGTTTCCTAAACAAATAATTAAAACCTTCTCTTGCCCTTTGGTGACTTAATCTTTGATTATTTGAATGTTGACAATTACAGTTTGCCATTATGCACCGTATCTACTTTTGTGATGAGTGAAAATTAAATTGTGACATGGGATGTTTGTCATTGGAGCATTGTCCTTCGTATATAGTTTATTATCAGCAAGATGTTTGTGGCTTTATTATAGGGCAGGATTCTTTCTTTTCTTTCGCCAATTTTCTTTGAGAGGATCAGCTCCAAAATATCTCTTGGGTGCTCCGCGATCAGCATTTTGAAGCAATGAGAATCTTCAAACAGAGAGATCCGAACACAATCATTATATTGAAGGAGAAGTGTCTTTGCTGAAGCCCAACTCGCCAGTTTTCTAACTCACTATTATGAGCACTGCTACTATTTATTGAATAGTCACCATTACAGTTTTCACTGACAGTATATAAAGAACTATCTACGGTATATGATATGCTGAAAGTTGGAAAGGTTAAGTCAGAGTTCTCACGTAACTAGTAAGTGCTGTGAAGCCAGGATGGGAACCTGGTTTTATGTCTTTTAAGGCCCATGCCATCCCCACTACATTATATCATTTCACTTATATTGCCTTTCCACCACATATGACATTTGTTGAATTTAATCATATTTGGGAGGTTTATAATGTAAGCTGATGAAAACACAATGATTACACATTGAATCGAACAGTCTTTATAATACAGTAGCAAGTAGACAACAGAAAATAAACAAGACAATAAGGAGAGGTTACATGAAGATTAGAAATTAACTACTCATATTTCAATTAATGATTGCTGCATTTTGAAAAGGACAGCATTTACATTAGCTTCTATGTATTTGGTAGTCTTAGCAACCTAACAAAATGGGGATTTTATTATCTTATAAGCAAGTACTACTAAATCTAAGAGTGATGAACAGCCTGGCCTAAGCAGCTGATCATTCAGTTATTAGTGAAAAGATATTTATTGACCAGATCCCATATGACGGGTACTTTTACTTGTGCTCTAAGGAAATAATAGTGAGCAAGATTAATCAGTTTGTCCATCTTCAGGGAATTTTAATTCTTTTATGAAAGTAATTTTAATAATTGTTAAGTATAAATGCATTGTTATATAACACCAAAAACCAAACTCACTGCCATAGAGTTGATGCTGACTGGTAGCGGCCCTGAAGTCCAGGGTGAACTGCCCCTTGTGGATTTTCTCGGCTGTAACTTTCTGTTCTCCTTCTCATCATCTGGGGGTTTCCAACTGCGGACTCTGTGTTTCACTGCCCAGTGAGTGACCACTAAGCCTTAAGAAGCCTTATTATTACAGAAAGTCTTGGTACTAGGAAGGTCATGGAACAATGACAGTAGAGGTATATGAAGGGAAGATGCTTTGTTAGTGGAGTTGCAAATCACCTCTTTTAGAGATTCATTTTTGCACTGAGATTTGTGCAAAGAAAAATCCAAAACCTAAAACCACTTCCTTGAGTCAAGTCTAACTCATAGCGACTCCATTGGACGGAGTGGACATGTCCCACAGGGTTGGCCCGTCTATGCATCTTGGTGGAAGTTGACTGCCCCTTCTTTCCCCCAAGAAGCAGTTGGTGGTTACACTGCACCAACAAGACTTCTTAAAGTACTAACTTGCAGAGATATCAAATAAATAAACAGTTATATTGAGCAATACAAGCTGTTTTATAACTGCAGGCCAACAAGTGTTTTCTACATTGTAACTTTCACAATGCTAAAGATTATTTAGGTTGGGAAAATGATGGAAATAAATGATAGAAAATGAGATGAATAAGATCTTCCCATTCCAGGAAAATAGCATGAGCAAGTCTGAATAAATTTGGTCATAGCCACCATTTACTGAGAATCTATATTTTGAACACTATGGTGTTTGTATCTGGAGCTATGGAGACAAATTTATTTACTCTAAGTAGTAATGCTGAATAAGCATCTTTTACATAATTAACATTCTTCTAGGTGTTCACGTTTTAATAGTGTGAGCAGTAAACTAAAACAAAACAAAACCAAAAAAACAGAAACAAATCCCTTTCCACATGAAGCAATTGTTCTAGTGGGGGGAGACAGATAGTAAAGATATGAGTAAGATATATATTTTGCAGGTGGCAAAGAATGCAGCATAGAAAAAGTATACAGCAGAGGAGGTATGTAGGTAGTTCTCAGAGATGGGAGTATGTAGAAATTGTGAAGGGGGAAAAAAGGAGGATAACTCCATAGTCAGAAAATGATATCTAAGAAAATGTAAATAAAAATATAAAAGAGAAGCAGTACTGAGCAGCAAAGGAAAAGAGACCCAGGGCGAGGAATGGCAGATTCGTGGGAAAGCACTGCCGTGGTCTCCCGTGGGAGGACGAGAGACTGACGGACGGCGTCATCTGCTTCTGGTAGGTTAGCTCTGTGGAGGTGATTCGTGATTTTAATGAAGACAATTGAATAGAATGGTGAAAAAGACAACCACATTGAACTCAATACAAGAGAATAGTGGGAGAAATTCCGTAGACACAGAGAAGACGGAAAACCGTTTTGAGGATTTTTGATGTAAAGGGGAACAGAGAACGGCAGGGGCAGTTGCAGGGTGCTGAGAGGGATTGTCACTGATACAGCTATCATGATGTGCTGATTGCGCTCAGGAAACGTCCATTTCAGAGAGACCCGAGGAGCAAGGCGGGAGTAGGAAGGATGCCCTTGAAGAGGTCAGAGGACTTTGGGAAATCTGATGTCATTCAGATTCAGGTAGACACATAGCATATCGGAGGATCTTAGAGGGTGTGTGGTGGCGGGGCAATACCGAAGGCCTTCTTTTTTTTAGTTAAAAAGGGGATAAATTATCACTTAAGAGGCTAGGAAACTGGTATTTGAAACCGTTATGAGGCAAGAGACGATATGAGACAGCCATCAGAAATAGTGAATGGGCTGGAAAAAATTGAATTGCCAGACAGCGCAGGGACCCCTTACAATTCCTGGTCATGCATTTTACGTGAGATGCGCCAGGACGACTTCCTGATGTCGGTCATATGTGCTCATCTCTGCACAGTAAAGAAAAGGAGACACAGAGACTGCCTCTTTGTTCAAAATAACTCGGGAGAGAGGAAATCAAAACCTAGACAATAAAACAAAAATTGTAGAATGTTTTCTATGCGCCACAATCAAGTTCTTTCAGAGGCACTGGGAGTACAGAATAGGAAACAATGTAATAACTCGGCTAGTTTGGGTAATGGAGAAGGAAACATTATACATAGGAAGAAATGCTTTAAAAATAAGTAATATAGCTCTGGGAGAGGGAATCAATTCACAACTATGTTAGAATTTTTTATATCACTTTTATTCGAATCAAATTAAAAAATAGGACATTTGGTATGCTTAAAATAAGAATGACAGATATACATTTATACATGGTATTATAATGTAATAATAATAATATTATTATTATGAGAGGAGTGGGACTTCAATACTAAAATTACCCTTGTGGCCAACCAGGTTTGTTTTCAGCGAAGTGCACCTCATGCTCAGCCCCTGCTCAGCTGCTAGCGGAAGCTGATGGGTCTCTGGTCTTGAGCAGGTTTCAGCGAAGCTTCCAGACGAAGATGAGCTAGGAAGAAAGTCTGGGCAGTCTACTTCTGAAAACCAGCCATTGAAAATCAAAAGCATTCATAAAAAGCTACGTAATTCACAAATTATCAAATTGTGTTCTTTCAAGTAATAAAATCCAAATTTAAAGGTTAAACTGCATGAACAATTGCCTCTTTGGCCAAGACTAGAACAACTATAGAGTACATGGCTCCTGTTACTGATTAATTTAATCAAAATAATCCTGATCCAAAAAAGGCAGAAGGGCAATTTAGTTTTAACTCTCAATAGAGCCGCCCAGATGTTCTGGATTCATTGTCACTAGATGAATGAACTCCCACAGCTATCACCCTGAAATAATCTGTAATGTTAGACTTTAAACCAATGTCCTGGTATCTGCTTTAATGAAAAATAGTATGTTTCCAGTGGGACAGTAAATAGTGAAAACACTGTGGAAAACAGTATGATTCTTTAAAAAGTTGGAAGCAGAAATACCATATGATTCAGCCATCCCAAGTCTTGGAATATATTCCTAGAGAAATATGAGCCATGGCATAGATATGTACACACACACACACACACACACACACACACCTCATGTTTATTGCAACACTGTTCATAATGACAAAGAGATAGAAACAACCTAAATGTCCATTGATGCATGGTATTCTGTTGTATGTATGTATTTTATCCACTCAGTTGTTTATCTACTTTTCCACCAATGCATTTGAGAAACATCTCATAATATAGATGAACATAACGAACATTATACTGAGTGAAATAAGCCTAGTACAAAAAGACTAGTGTTGTAGGAGACTATTATTACAAAAAGTGAAAAAAGGAGTTTCATATGAGAAGAAACATGAGTTGATGTTGACCAGGGATGGGAGGAGAAGGAAGAGCAAATTACTAAAGAGCAGACACGTAGTAAATTGGATAAAGGGAAAGGCAAAATGAATTTTAATATGGTGTTTCTTGTGAATGGCATTTTACTTACACGTAAAAAAAAGCATAACCCAAAACAAAACAAAAAAATTCGCTTATCTTCATAAATATTTCTACCTTGATCATTATGCTCTTGTAAAGAATCGTTTATGTGAAGTCAAATGGACAACAACAACTTGAAAAGTCAAATGAGAACCTTAAGGGGAAATGAGTTAAAATCAGTGGTAGTAGACCATTTTGTAATGGGATGGCAAGAATAGTTCTATGACTTGAGGAATGTTATCCATGTAATCAATGTCTCTCAGGAATATATCTCTATCTCTATATTGATATAGATATAGAGTGAGAGAGTTTGCTTACAACAAAACAAAGCAAAATATAACGCCGTGCTTCAAGACATGGTGGCAGAGTTTCCGTGTATTCTATCTAGTGGTAGAGTTTTATAATCAAAGCTGAGTTATTTACTTTGCATTGTGGTTTCCAGAATCATGATAATACTGAAATTACAACTTGTTCGTTAACATGTGTAAGGTTAGAACATTATTTTATGTTTCTTGTGATGTTCTGGTTCTCCAGTGTTGGAATGTTACCATGCATCTTCAGAGCCAAAATGTGCGTTGCTTAGTTGTTTGATAGCATTTCCTACTTGGAAACAGAAGGCAACTCTGATGATTCTCCTTAACAGAGACTTTAGTATTGTCATGACACAATCTCCAAGGCTCTTTCTGGTCAAGATTGAGCTTGGGAATATACAGTTTATTATTTTTTAAATTTTTACAATAAGGTCATTGTTGAAGTTATATCCCAGAGGAAACCCCATCAAAACTAAGGGATAGGCATCAGAGAAGCTGGACTAAAGAAATAAACAGTGTGCTCACACTTCGTGTCTCTGTGTCTTAACGGATCCTGCTCACAGGGCTCGAGGTGATGATACATACTGAGCGGTTAGAGCCATTCTGTGTGACCTGTCATTGTACAAGTGGCACCAGTATGGTACAGGGTAACAATGAAATGTCCTGTTGTGTTCAGGAGCTGCCAAAATGTATCTCTGATGGACTGTGAAATTCACTCCTGTCCTTACTGACACCTGTTCAGTCTATTGGATAAAGGGGGGTGCAGGTGGGAAAAGGAGCCAAACAAGGTCAAGGGAGCTACCCTTGTAGTTAGTTGGATATTTCCCAAACAATTTCGTTCCACTTTCATAAAGAGGTGGGGACATCCTAAAAATAAAGCCATGAAGGTCTTTAAAAAATAAAATAGAATCATTTTCTTGCCCTATCCAATTTGAACAAAAGCACAAAAATCCCTTTTCTTAATTTCCTATCATGAAAGGCCTGGTGACCTATTTCTGAAAAATCACCATTGAAACCCGATGAAGCACAGTTCTACTCTGACACGTATGGGGTAATCACATGTTGCAACACCCAAGATAGAAACTAGAATGGTAGATGACTCAGAGCCTTTTAATTCATAGCTGGCTTCACTCTGTCTCCTAATACCAATCTAAGGTAATACCTTTCTCCCTAGTTGCATGATGGTATAATTTTGACAATTATTGATTCTAATGTGAATTCTGATGCTAAAACAGCATAAAATATTCTAAAGCAAAATACAAAGGAATGCGATGATATATGCAAACTGGCATGGGTGCATGTGTGGGGTATACACACTCATACGTGTCTATATATCATATCTACACACATCATATTTGTAATTGTGGCAGATTTTCACAAAATGTCCCCACCAATATATTTGTGAAACTAAATGATTTACCATAACCTTGAAACTAATCACTCAAGTGGTAAAATTTTTACCCTTGTGTTGAGTTTTTGATGGACAAAATTCAGTGAATTTGATGCTGTAGGACTTCAGAGTTGAGTAATAAATGCAGTTAAGTCTGCTTGCCTCTCACGGCTCTGTGCCATGAGAACTCTCAGCAGACATACAGCCAGTCCGGTTCCCATGAAAGCGCCATTCAGGAAAGAGCATGGCTCAAGATGCTAGAGATGGTGATAGAGGTAGAATGATAGCTAGAGTTCATATCTTTCTATCATCTGTCTATTTATCTATCTATCATCATCACCATATATCTATCAATTGAGAGAGACACAAGTCTAGGACCTACCTATTAAATTCCCATCTGCTTACATATTCTGAGCTCAGGTTTCAGGCACATGAGTGAATGCATTTTCATATGATTCCACTGCGATCTTTACAGCATCCCGGGTGATGCTACATAAAGCAAACAAAGCCCTTCTTGAATGGCTTCTTCATGAGCAAAATATATATTTTAAAGCAACTAACTTTTGAGCTGGTTTGCTATACAGAATTAAATCACCAAAATAATAGCAGAATATTTTCCTCTGTTATTAGACCAGGTAAAGAAGAACTCACTTTTATGCATCTTGAAATTATCCTCAGTATAACTATAGATTATCAGCAGTACGAGGGACATGACTCAAGGTAATTAACTTTCTCTGTAGGACACTGAGTTCCCCAGCAGTTTATGTATCATGCTCATGTCAAGGAACAAGGACCACAACATCAGGAAATCTGGGGCAGTCTAGGACCAGGCTCTTTTCTGGTAAATATCATAGAACTCTAGGTGCCTGTGTGGATCTATGGTGTGAAGCTCAGCCTTCCCCCAAACTATGGGTAAGTTGTTATGATAATAATACTTTAGCTTTGATGTTAGTGACATGACTGGCGAGTGGATTGGAAATATACTGTGTATGGGGCTCATGGGCTTTCACTCAGCTGCTAACCTAAATATTAGCATATCAAATTCATGGTGGTATTTATATGATTTTGTCAACTAGACACTCTTGGCTAGGGGTGGAGTTAAATCCGTCAATCAAATGGTAGCTTGACGACACCTTCTTGGAGATGTGGCCCTTTGTATAAGTGTGAGGGACACTGGGACTTTCTCTCTCTCTCTCTCTCTCTCTCTCCTGCCTGCTTTCATGAGTGGCTTCTATGTGGTTCACCTGTCCATGGAAGCTGCCAGCACTCTGCCATTTTCCCATGGCACTTAGATCTACATGCCTGTACACCCACAGGCCTGTGATCTTGCTGGTTCCTGATTTTCCATTTTGTGTCACTAGCACATGGCTATGTGAGAATGAACAGGGAATTGTGCACGATCGTCGGACTTAAGGACTTGAGTTGAGCTTGGCTAGGATGTCTTCCTGATATATAATTACTTCTTGATCTAATGTTCTATCTTATATACAAATGAGTGTCAGTGGATTTGTTTTTCTAGACAACCCAGCCTAACATACACACCTAAAAGTGCTGTGGAATAAATGCCTGGCTTTCAGTTTGTGCAATGATAGCAGCAAAGAAAGCCTTAGAAATTGTTTCTAATGCGTAACACATCCAATAGTCATGAGCCAGCATCCACCCAACAGTCACTGGTTTCGCTTACTGTTGGTTGGTTTCTAAATAATGAACTTGACAACTATATATATATATATATATATATATAGTTATAGTTATAGTTATAGTTATAGTTATAGTTATTATAGTTATAGTTTTATAGTTATAGTTATGGTTGTAGTCATAGTTGTAGTTGTAATTATAGTTGTGGTTATATATAGTTATTGTTAAAGATGCATGCTGTCGTGTCTAGGCCATGACTTGGGAGGCCATACACCCTGATCCTTCCAAATATCAGTGATGTGACTTTGGGACTTAACCTCTCTGTGCCTCTATTTCATTATTTGTAAAATGGAGATAATGACACATAGTAGGCTACACATTGGCTGTTAACTACAAGGTCATTAGTTCAAAACCACCACTGCTCCATGGGAAACATGAGGCATTCTATTCTCACAAAGAGTTACATTCTTGGAAACACCACGGTGTCAATTCTATTCGGTCTTCAAAGTAACATCCTTGCTTTTCCTGCAGCAGACTTGCCTAATGAAACATGTCTTGTGATCTTTTGATGGCTGTTTCCATGAGCAGTGATTGTGAATCCAAGCAAGACAAAAACGTGACAACTTGAACCTTTGCTCCATTTATCATGATTGGTCCAGTTGAGAGGATTCTGGTCTTCCTTACATAGAGTCATAATCCATACTGCAGGCTGCAATCCTTGATCTTCATTATTAAGAATCTCAAGTCCTCCTCACTTTCAGCAAGCAAGGTTGTGTGGCATCCTTTAAATCTCAAACCAATTTTTCTAGGTTCTGAGAAATTGCCTTACTTTGTTTTAACCATTTTTTCCTCTATATTCATCATTCACTCTTTGTGCAACTTCTATCCATTTTAGAAACATATCTTAAATGTTTTTTTTCCTAATTTTGTCTTTTCTATTCCTTTTTAAACAGAAATATTCCAATTTTATGAAAGAATTCACAACAAATTTGGAAAAATTTCTGAGACAGAGTAAGTGTTAAGGAAATATTAGTGTTCTCTTTTCCCTCTTTTTTTTCTTAATTATTACTGCCTACCACAGACTGCTAATCTCAAACTTAGTGGTGCAAGTCTACCAGCCAGTCAGAGACAGAAGAAGGAGACCATTTGCCGCTGTAGATCTGTACATCCCAGATATAGAGAGAGCTGTTCTACTCTACCCTATAGGGTCCCTTTGAGCTGGACTTAGCTCAAAGGCAATGGGTGTCTTGTTTTCTCTTCTGGTTTACCCAAGCAAATGCTAAGTGCCTAGGGCTTTTGTTGCTGTTTGGGGTATAATTATTTGCGTTCAGTACTCTTTCAAACAATTAATTTATGTGGACTTGTGTCCTCATCCACCAAAGTATTACACTCTCTAGAAGTAAACCCCAAACTATTTATTGTTAATAAGAACCTATTGTATGAGAAAGACACTTTTGAATTGATTACTCCCAAAGCACTTAAAATGTGCCTAGTTTTGTAAACACTTGGCTGCTAACCAAGATGGTGGTGTGAAAGGACACTCCAGAGTTACCTTGGAAGAAAGGCCTGGCAATCTATTCCTTAATGATCTACCATTGAAAACCCTGCTGAAGACAGTTCTACTCTGGCACACCAGGGCTGCCATGATTCCGAATTTACTCATTGGCACCAGACAAATACATTGGAACAAAGAGCTACCCTAATCCTATAAAGTAGCATTAGTGTTCAATTATTTTACAAGTGAGGATATGGAGGGTCAGTAATGTTGCATCGTTTAATAATGATTATAAAATGCTATTTAATCTTTCTGCCTAACTCAGGCTCTTAATTCATACACAATAGCTCTGTGACAATGTAAACCTAAGTTCTAAGAAGGACTGATTGTACCTCAAGAACACACCTAACCTATCTTAGACAACTGAGATATGCTAGCCTACTGCCAGCTGAATAGGGGGGGAAATGCACACCCCCTCCGTAACTGTTATAAATGCTCCCACAGCAAAGGTGATCCCCTGATGTGTGCACTGGTGTGCGTTCCAAATGCCCGTGACTTCCCAGGCAGTACCAGTGCAGTACTGACAATGGAATGTAGCAAGTTGACTTCTTGTAGCTGGAATTCTCACCGGAGGGAGGAAAGAGGAAGATGCAAGCTTGTTTTGTTTTGTTTGTTCAGGTACAGGGATCTCATATTTCAGTGAGCACAGAGGTAAATGACTGTGGTAGTAGAAAAGGCCCAGTTGGTGTATCATCTCCACCAGCGCTCCCTGCTGTAAATGATATGTTTAAAGTGCATTTATTTCCATGTGGGGAAGTGATATATTTTAATGCAAATTCTCTCTTCTTGACCTTCCAATGACTTTCTATCATATGAGATAATATTTATATATAGGATTAATGCAGGCATGCCATGATTTATAGCTGTGGGGAGTTTTCATTCATTTTTTCTTCTTTTTCTCCCCCATCATTCCGTTCACTCCACACTGAACTAGCTGATACTAAACTGTTTGTAACATAATGAAAGGTAATTTCATATGGTTCAAAATTATACTTGCTAAATCCTGTAAATTCACTGTGAGAAAGCAAACATTTTATTAAAAGTAGACTTAAATGGTATTAGTGAGAAAATTATGTATTTCTATAACGTATATAGCAAATGTGTGTGGAGCCCCTACTACACATTGACTCTGAAGATATGCTGTAAACAACAGATGTTCAATCCATGCCCACATGAAGGCTTAATTTTTGTGGGAATATCAACATATGTGACAAAAGGCCATCGCCACGAAAAAAGACATTGGAGTTTCCAGAGTTAAAAAACTGGACAGTGAACACAGTTCTCAGTAAAGTGTTCTCATTGCAGATAACATCTGCAAATTCAGGGGTCCCAGAACAAGCCTTATATTGGCCAGCTGATTATAATTTGGGGGATTCTATAATTATGCTTGGGTTTAATAATTTATTAAAATGACTCATAGAACTCAGAAAAGAATTATGCTTATTATTACAGTTTTATTGCAGAAAATATGCCAATTAAATTAACCAAGAGAAGAAACATCTAGAAGAGATTTTTGGCCCGAGTCCAAATCTGAAGTGCTAGAAATGACAGAGGATGGCCATATCTGACCCCCTCCGCCTTCCCTATTGCCATGAGGCATAGCTCAGTCATGCCTTCAGTTTCCATCCTTCTTTACTTGTTTTGAAATCAGTGTTCTTCCCATGCCACTCCATAGGTAGGGTGTACTGAATAATCCATTGCAATGGCCATACAGAACTCAACAGACAATTAAGGGAGGTGATAAGGATGTTATTAAGTGACCACAAGTCAGATTAAGTAAACAGTAAAGATGCAGTCATGGTCCATAGCGACAGCTCTCCTTAGCCAAGAGCCAAGTCCCTCTCTGGTCCTCAATATCTCTGTCACATGATCCCTTAGTTTCTTTCTCTGTGGGCCAGGATGCCAGTCCACCTGTCCCTCTGTTTCATAGTCAAACAAACTTAGGCCTGAGGAAAAGAAGGTTCTCCGTTGTCTTGGCACTGGTCCTCTGAGCTTCTGTATCACAGTCTCTGGGACAACTGGTCTCAGCATCCTCAGCCACTTCAGATGGAAAACTTGGGTGTGCTCTACCAATGATCCTGAGATTTCCCTCTGTGTCCCAGATGGCTCTTATACATCAAGGATTGGTTTTGAGGGAGATGGAGGTTTTGTCTTTTAGCTGACCATATTCTCCCAATAAAAACGGATGGTGTCTTGTCACACCCTCTAGTAAAGTAGACTGAATGATGCCCCCATGTAAGCAAGCACATGACTTGGTTCACTCTTCCTACTGACGTCAGGATTTTACCCTTACTTAATCCTATAACAGAGAACCCTCTCCAAAATGGGATCATAACCACAGGCATAGTCCAGAATTAGAATAGCTCCCTAGGGAATTAGGGCTAGAAATGCCACCTTACTTGATTACATATTAGAGCAGTGGTCCTCAACCTTCCTAAGACTGCGACTCTTTAATACAGTTCCTCATGTTGTGGTGATCCTCCCCAACCATAAAATTGTTTTGTTGCTATTTCACAACTGTAATTTTGCTACTGTTATGAATTGGGTGACCCCTGTGAAAGGGTTGTTCAACTCCCAAAGGGGTCGCAACCCACAGGTTGAGAACCGCTGTCTTAGGGGCTGCTGGTGACCTTACTCATGGAGTCATGAATGACTGCATGTCCTCCAAGTCACAGTAGATGCAAGTTTTTATTGGCATTTGGCCATGTACTATCCACGTGACTAATTTACACCACTTTTGCATGTCAAACGAATGCCTCTAGATTCTGTTCTCTCCAGAGATAAGAACATATATGACCTAAAACCCCCATCGTGGCCAAAATTCCCCATCAAAACCACACTGTTAGGCTTCCCAGTGATTGAAACCCCGAGTCAAAGTACTCCCATCAGGCTGGTCTATCCAGGGGCCGAGGGTCACTCCCATTAATTGATGGCAGCAGCAGTCAGGCCTCTTTAGTAATGGTAATCCTTTAATATGTACAGTGCAAAAGAGAATCATGTAATTTTTTTCTAAATAATTCAAAAGTTTCATGAGAAGGTTATGTCTAGGTACATTGTAAACACTGGGTTGGATTGAGTGAGAACTAGAAGTATGGGTTTCCAATTAATGTGGGACTAAATCAGCAGTGGAATTAAGCTGGTTTGAACTGGTCCTGCAGAACAGATACCGAATGTTTTGTAGATATCAGTGAATTGATTGTTTAAATGGAATCAGGATTCCCTCTAAGGAGAGAAATGTGGAAATCACAAATTAAATGCCTTACTCTTTCTGAAAGTTCAACTGCACAAAATCATCCTCCAAGCAACCATAGTAATGTTCACTCCTTCCATAGGTTAAATAAAAAAGGTAAGTGCAACTATGCTGATAATATTTATTTATTCATATCATAAAACTCATTATATTTCTGATAAGAGACTAGATTTCCCCTCGTGTTCCTGATTTCAGTAATCAAAAAAGTAATATAATTAGAAAAAGTGGCAAGCAACCAGAGAATGACACTCTGTCATTTGCTTCAGATTTGGTATATGCCCAGATTCCCAGGAGATATTATTAGTGACTCGTGCAATTCCTAAAAGTGTGCAAAGAGCTAAAAATATTGCCAGCACATTGCTGTAAGTTCATCAGACACAGAAAGGGGTTTTTCAAAGATGAACATAATGTGTTCAGACAAGAGAAGTCGCCTGTTTTTCTGATATATCACACACAATGACAGTTGTCTAATTGGCTTACTTCTAAGGGATGGGGATCCTAATCCTGCAGTGAAAACATGATTAAGGATAAATCACACAGTCAATGATGCTTGGATAAAAGTGAAGAATATTGCAAATAGAGACACCAATCAAGGAGCAATATGGAAATACCTTAAATACCTTTTATTGTTTTAGTTATTATTTAATATTTTCATTACTATTCTAAAACTCTTATAATCTAGTTTTGTGCAACTCTTTTATAGTTCTTATGAAGTATTCACTGTCTGAAAAAGTCAACAACCTCTTGGTATATATATTTATGCTTAAAATGGTCATTGGGGCAATGAACCAATTGTTAATTCCCACCAGTGGGAACAAAATCATGAGTCTTGCATATCAATAGTGTATAATGAACTAGGGAGACACGATATAAATGAATAACCTTAATACACAGGAATAGAATGTGAAATTTGCCTATATATGTGTGTTCTATATGTGTGGGTTTGTGGATGTGTGGGTGTGTGTGAGGCATTCTTCAAGATAATTAATGTGGCATTAATGGGCATTCTGCATGATGATTAGTTTTGTTGTTATTTTAATATACATATTTGATTTCCATATGCAAGAAGAAAAATTCATTGATGTCCCTGAGAGTTGCAATGGTCAATGCAATCAGTTGATAACTGGAAGTCGGAAGTTCGCAGCTAACAGAGATGGCTCATCAGAGAGACCTGAGAAGCCACTTCTGAAGATGAAGCCCATGAACTCTTTGTGAAGGAATGTTCTCCTCGAATACACATGGGGCTGCCCCGAGCCAGACTTGACTGGACAACTACGTTTTTTTGTTTTGTTTTGCTCTCTCTAAATGCTTGCTTTTCATTGGCTGAATGTTTAATTCATTGTAATGGTGGAAATAAGGAAGGACTTCAGAGCCATGGTTTCAACTACGGTAGAGTACTTGGAAAGAAGAGCATGACTTATTTCGGTGATAATGCAGGAAAAGGTCCCTGCTTGGAGAAAAGGCCTTAAGAACGGCCTGGCAGTAAAGAATGTCATACTTCAGAAGCAAGATCTTTTCCGATGCAGCTGATTAGAATAAATAAATGCATATACTACAACTGATAGCTGTAGATTCAGCTATCTTATATTCAGTGAGGTGTCTTTGAAACTTTTTGTAAACAAGTTTACTTTTTTTCCTGGAACGGCAGAGAGAAATGCACAGAAGAAAGCAGGAGAGTGGCCCGATGATTCGTTTCTTGCTTTGGCACTCAGTTTGATATCTTGGAGAAGGAAGTGAGCCTGGAGTCATAGTTACAAGTGAATGGATTAGAGGGTCTAATGTTTCATTCCCTCACACCCAAAAGAAGAAGGAGCAGTGGAAAGGAGAAAGGAAAGGGAAAGAAGGGGAGGACGAGGAGGCAGAGAGGAAGGGTGTTAATATGCCTGGTTCATCAAGCCATTGCCAGGAAGATACCAAAGATAGCAGTCATATTCCTTCTTAGAACCACAGGGAAGCTTGCCTTGGAAGTGGCATTTTAAAGGAGGGGATTTAGGTCAAGAGCAACATCATTGGAGTAAATCCCTCACAGCCATGCAGGGCCAGTCACCAAGTATTTATGCTGATAAAGAATGCATCATCTATGGCCACAATGGGTGCATTCATTGACTATAACCAAAGCCAGAGTTATGTGAGCAATATGATTTGATTTTACTATAAATGATATTATTTGGTGTTTATCTATAAATAGATAACTTTTCTGTAAGGGTACACATGAACTTGCTAATACTGGTTAATTCTAGGAGGTATAGACAGAGAAACGTGCACTTGCTATTGTTTTTCTGTTGTGTAGTAATTTATTTCATTATATGCTTTTCTTCTTTATATTTTAATGTGCTTATAGTTATTTTTACAACAATTTTAGGTTTACCAAAACATGGAAAAGGAACTTCAGAGAAGTATTAATCCTCCCATCCCGTGCACACTCTATTATTAAGGTTCTTCATAAGTATGTAACATTTGTTACAAATGAACTGATATTATTCCATTACTATTACTTGAAATCCATAGTTTACATTGGCATTTATTGTTATCAATATTGTCAATGTTGTCAAGTGAACAGTGTCATGTATCTACCATTGTATCATGGTAGGATAGTTCCAATGTCCTTTATATAGTTAGGGATGATTTGTGGACAAAATAAATGGAGAAATAAAATATCTAAAGTTCTGCACAGATCTCAAATGCCAAAACATAAAGCAGAGAACTAACTCAAACAATTGTAGCACAGTTTTTCAGTAAGTTTCCCCTGTGGCCCAAATCCAGGACCACCGCATGTATTTTAAATATTTCTGAGTGTGCTATGCTACTTTCTGAGTGACAGCTGGACAGGGAACATTGGTCAAAGGCTGGCCCACAGCATATGGCCTCACAGGTTTCTTGATTCCCGCACACATAGCATTCTTGACAAGGTCAAAAGCAGGCAAGAAAGTGATTCATTAAATTTTTGTGGTTGATGTGGGCTAGCTGTGTACTGCAAGTCAGCATCTTGTCCTTGCAGACCTCTGCTCCTTCCCTTTGTTTAGAGGACAAAGATCCTCTCAAAAGAGGAGACCGGAAAACTGCATGTGTTGGGGCAAAGAGCTGATGATACAGCTTATCGACCCAATGGAATTCAGCCTCAAGTTGCAATTTTTCAGTTAAAAAAAAAGATATTGTAATGAATAATAGGAGTCCTACATCTAAGCTTTACTCCTACATAGTTATGGGAATTTAGCTAAATAACAATGGTAATGTTCTAATTTGTTATTTGTCATTTAGATGGAGTGTAGTGTGGTAAAATACTTTGTCTGTATCCAGCATATAATGGGCCTCTGTCCCCAAGAAGCTTATCATCATTTAAACACATTTTTCTTTTTGGACAAGGTAAATGACAAGCTAGCTTCAGAAATTTATTTACAGGTAAGGCTAGTATTAGCTAAAAGATCAAGAGAAAGACTTAATGTCCTGGGGCAAAAAAGTGCATCCTAGTTTCGGAGAGGACATAAAGCAAGTTTTCATCCACCCCTTCCCTCTTTACTCACCTTTATATGTATTGAGTCCTTGTAAGTTGGAAATATATTTTGGCTCACATCAAAGTTGTCACCTTAGCCCATCCAATAGGATAGTCATTCTTAAAATTTCAGCAGTTAATCCTCCTTCTCCTGAATAACTGGATAATCTTGAAGCATCCACCCCAGACCTGCAGTATGCGTCTTTGCTTTCATGGCTTCAGTAATGTCCAAAATACATAGGATTTCCCAATCTACATTTCCAACTCTTATTTCCCACCAACACTTCCAGACACAATTTTCCATGTGATATTTTTTCTCTGATATCGCCAATAAATCTGAAATATACCGCAGTCCATAAGGACCAAGTTCATCTCCTCTCTTTTGTAGTCTAGCTCACAGTCTCCATTTCCTTTTCTGCAGCCCAATCAGAACCACTCGGCTTAGAAATCAAGTGTCATTTCTTTTTCTCTCCAGAACCCCTCCAGCTTTTCTTTTTCTAAAAAAAATTCTACTCCTTGTTTGGCTCGTTACCCTTCTTTTAAATTATTTATCCTTTGATGATTGCTACCATTGTTTAAATGATCCCTTCTGAAAGAAACCCCACCTTGCCCAAATTATTCTCCTGTGCCTAGTTCATGAATAAATGTCATGCAAAGCTATTGCCCGACTCAGTAGTTCACAATGTCTAATATCTTTGGAGGCCCATCCACATCTGCCTTATTCATGTTCCACTTTTCCCAGGTCAACTCATTAACTTTCATTCTAATGGCTTCCTTCTGTACTCACTAACTTCAGTATTTTAAATGTTCCATTTATTATACATTTTCTAATGGAACTGTTTTGCCCAAGTGATTCTCACTATGCAAGTAGCTAAGTTAATTGATTGCATTGATCAATTTATTTATCCCTTTCAGAACCTGGCTAGAGTGGTCTCTTCTACCTAATTGGATTGTTTTACTTTCTTACCTCATGTTCATTCATTATTTTAACTATCAGCATGTCCTTAGGTGCATATATGAATTTATTAGCTCAAAGTGGTCTACATGCATTGGCATTTGCCTTAAGACATGCATGTCCATGATATTTTGCAAATCTGGGCAGTTCTTTTTTAAACTCTGATGTTATCCAGGGAAGATCTTGTATTATTATAACTCTTCACTCTCTTCCATTATGGTAACTTTGCCTCCTTCTCACATTCACCACGTCCTCACCCAGGGTCTGCATGGTGTTGTTGTGTGCCGCAAGGTCAATTCTGACTCATAGACTTTATATGGGACAGAACAGAATCACCACATAAGGTTTCCCAGGTCATAATCTCAATGGAAGCACATCACAGATCTTTTCTTCTGTGAAGCTACAAGTGGGCCGGAACCTTGTGCATTTTGGATAGTCATTTTTCCCCCAAGGCTCCTTCAGCCTTACAACGTGGCTAGAAAAATGCACTAATAGAATGAACACGTTTCCATAAAAGAGAGCCCCTATGCCTGGGTACAGTATCAAAGCCGCCTAATTATCTAGTTCCAAAAATAAAGAAAGAAAACTATCATTCTGGGGAGCAAATTACTCCTATCTTATCATTTTAAAGGTCAAGGTTAAAGAGAGTTTGCCATATTTGTATTTATACACATAAGATCTAAAAACATACTTTTTTGAATGGTCAAATAAAGGCTGTGTTCTTATCTTAGTGTTATAGGCCTGCTTAGCTGATTTAAGTTTTTGTGCCCCTGTAATTTAGATGTTCCACTTTGGGGAAAAAAAAATCCGGTAACCCAAGCATATAATTAGCTCTCTTGTGAAACATTTTGACAATTATATTATTTCTTCTGAAATTAAGAATATACCAGAGTAAATTTAAAATGAGTATTTCTACAAAATTAAACAACAACAAAAGCAAAATGCAAAGGTATTGTATCTTAACTTATCCTTCATCGGGGTCTATTTCCTTCTGAAGGCAAGGTAGACAGAGTTCAAGGAAGGAACTTCCCTAACACCACCTCACAGCCGGGCCCTTCAATTTATACCCCACACAAATGGAAGTAAAGAGACTAACATGTCATTCCTTTGAAATGTGCTTTCCATTTTGGGAACAGTGAAGAGGTAACATCAGAACTGTAGGATGGGTGGCATTTCATTGGGGTTCCCAATGAAATTCTCATTGGACAACCTTGATCTTGCCTCCTCCTACCTCAAAGAATTTGCAGATACATTAAAATGATGGGGAAGATAAAAACAAACTTCTCTTGCCTCTTTCTCAGTAATGTCATTTTCAAATATCTTAACATTTCCTCATAATAAGCCTTCATCATCATTGTGTGTTTTGAGGAAAATCTATTAAGATTACCTTTTCGGATTCCAAAAAAATAGTCACCTTCTGCCTTGATTTAACTGGCTTAGCAAATTCCCCTAGAAGCCACTGTTTTGATTGGACCCTGTTTGTGAGGTGGAATGATGTCAGGAAATATGTCAACTAGACTCTCTTGGGCAAGAGTGGTGATGGAGCCCGGCCTATCAATGGGCTGTAACTTGATGACCCCCTCCTTGGGGGCATGTTTTTTTGTACAAGAGAGAGACACACAAGATAGTCAAACTCTCTCTTTTAGCCTTTCGCCTTCTTCCAGAATTAGATCTTGTGACTGGTTCCTGAATTCTATTTTGCTTAGCCTGCCAATCCCAGGAGCCATCATTGGACGGTCCACAGTGGATTCATTTGGCTGATTTCAGATTCATATTATCTCTGCATCCACTAACCTGTCCCTCCCATCCCCTTTCTCTGATTCTTCATCCTGTTTCCTGTTCATCAGCTTCTGTAAGTCAGGAGCAGTCTGACTTAAACCAGACAGGACTTCTCTATTTCTTCAATTGTGTAAATCCCTTTCTATATACAAACATACACAAGTGTCACTAGTTATGTATCTCTATAGAACCCAACCTAACATAGATGGCTAGGGAGTTTCTCTAACAGAAAACACATGCCTGAGCTCTCCTTGATTTCCTGGTACCTACTGGTCACTTTCCATGCTGGCTGCCATTAGAACCTCTCCAGTTTCTCACTTTGAAGTGTCTTTGTCCTTAGGTGGCTTGAACATATTGCTTTGTCCGACTTCATGTTTATTCACTGAAGACAAGAGATACTGTATCTCCAATAACTAGTATCGATTTGTGGGTCCAGGAGCCAACGGATGGAAGCTGGAGTGGCCCTGCTCACTATTACTCCTAGTGATCCACTTGCAGCATTTTTGCTTTCTGTCCCAGGCGCTACTGGCCTCTGCTACACCTCGCCACTTCGTCTTTCTGTGGTCTGCTTCCTTGACCTTGGGCTAGTAGCCCTTTAAGTTGGAAGGACCTTCGGAATATTAAATGGGCCACAAAAGTGAGTTGTACTGAGCTCTATGTACTCCTGTGTGGACTGATGGCTGTAAAATGTATCATTTTTGCTATAAAAATGTATCATTTTACATATATAGTCATAAGTGTCTTGGTTTTGCTTCTCTAGAAAAGCTTACCTAATACAAGACCCTTTTAAATATTCCCTACACATTCCTATTAAGCTCATGTTCTCTCCCCCAGTTGTCTGGGTTCAAATTGTAGTTCTGTCATTTATGATGAGTACAGCTCTGAGTAGTTTCATTAACCTCTTTCTGCCTCCCTTTCCTTCTCTGTAAAATGAGATGATCTCATAATAGTGCTGACCGCATAGGGTTGTTGTGAGCATTAAATGAGTTTAATGCATGCAAAGAGTACCGTGAAATTCTGACTAAATAAAAATTCCTCATTTTGTTGTTGATAGGATGATTATGAGTTGACTATATACTGGATTTTTAGATTTGAAATTTCTGTGCCATTTTTCTTCCATTTGTCTAAATAAAACATTGTATACCTGATGGTTTAATTTTGATATTAGGGAACTTTATTGAAAGAAACTCACATAGCTTACTGTCAAGAGCCCCTGAAACTCACTAAATGCCACTAAGAAATACATTATTTTCAGTGTTTCTGAGAAATCTTTTACTCTCCAATATTTCGGTAGATTCTTTCAAAGTTGAATGAGATGAGATTTCTAATAATTCAAATATTCTTTAATCTCTTCAACTTAAAAATGTAAAAAAAGATAAATCCATTATAGTTTGCTATTTAATCTTTCTATTTTGTCTCACCAGACCATGTCTGCCACCTTACAAACCTATTTCTGACAAATAGACTTCAATAATAAAGAACAATCTTATTTTATTCATTGCCTACTCTTTCCTAGAAAAATTACTATTGGTTTCATAATCATTTAAAAGAGTGCTAAAATGATACATCACATTTGGTTTTCAATAATAAAATTTTAAAAATAGGAGTAAAATGTGGGCTATATTTGACTACATATTGGAAAAGACCATATGCCATTCTTAATTATATTAGAGGGCTGCAGAGAAGCTGTGGAAAAATGGAAGGAAAGGGATGGAACTTCCCCATGAACGTTTGGAAGGCTTTTTTTATCAGGGCATGCTCTAAGAATGTTTCAAGGATTAGAGCTTCTTGGTGAAATAAGAAAATAACTTACTTTTCCCTTTCTTGCTTTCATTTTCTTATTAAAAGATCATTTTATTGGGAGCTCTTAAACTCATAATAATTCATGCAACAATTGTATCAATGTGCATTTGTGCATGTGTTGCCATCGTTATTTTCTAAACACTTACTTTCTATTTGAGCCCTTGGAATCAGTTTCTCTTTTTTCCATCCCTCCCTCCCCTTATACCCTCGTGACCCCTTGATAAAGTGTAAATTAATATTACTTTCATATCTCACATTTTCTCCCTTCCCCCCATGGTTTCAGTTGTTCATCCCCCACCCCCAGGGCATGGGGAGGGGGGTGGAGAGGAGGTTGTTTGGTAATGTGTCTATCTTTGTGATTGGGTCCTCCCTTCCTTTCCTCCTCTCCTTACCTTCCCCCTATCCTGGTATCACTACTCTCATTCCTGTTCCTGGATTCCATGTGTCTCTTATCTGTACCTGGTACATGCTCCAGTCTAGCCCGCAGTGAAAGGCAGGACTGAGGTCATGATAGTGGAGGGTGAGGAAGCCTCAAGGAAACAAAGAAATATTGTGTGTTTTATCAGTGCTATACTGCACCCTGGTTGACTCATCCTTTCCTTGTGACCCTTCTGTGAGGAATGTCCCATTGACTACAGATGGGTTTGGGGTCTCTGCTCTGAATCCTCTCATTCTCAAAATATGGGTTTTTCTGTTGTTGTTTATTTGTTTTGTGTCTTCTGATGGCTGTTACCTTATCCCGTCGTCAACACCCCATGATTGCATAAGCCGGTCTGCTTCTTCCATGTGGGCTTATTGCTTCTCTCTTAGATGGCCACTTGTTTAACCACAAGCCTTTAAGACCCCAAATGGGATATCTTTTAATAGCCAGGCACCATCCACTTTCTTCACCACATTTTCTTATGCATCCATTTTGTCTTCAGTGATCTTGCGGGGAGGGTGAGCATCACAGACTGCCAGGTTGTTAGAACAAAGTGTTCTCAAGTTGAGGCAAGGCTTGAGCAGATGCCCAAAGTCCATCCACTACTTCAGTCTATACCCTATAAATATATGTACATAGGCCAATACCTCTATTTTTTTTTCTTTTTTAACATTTTATTAGGGGCTCATACAACTGTTATCCCAATCCATACACACATCAATTGTGTAAAGCACATTTGTACATCGTTTCTCA
>NW_022103958.1:10774115-10798610 GCF_000313985.2 Echinops telfairi
GATGGCCACTTGATTACCTTCAAGCCTTTAAGACCCCAGACGTATTTACTTATATACATACCCACATGTTTATACCTCTATCCAAAGCTTTGCTTCTGAGATTTTTCCTCTGTTTCGCTTTACCTTCCACCATCATGGTCACCTTCTTCTGCCTCTTAGTAATTCTACTCAGCTAGATTGCTGTTGCTCTGACACTCCCAGGGTCTCTACGTCCTTCTCATTGTTGAATTTTAGTCCCTAGTTGTTGCCCTGTCGATGGTGTTGTTTTCTCAGCCCTCCCTTCCCCCACATCTTCTTTCCCCGAATTTCCTCTGGAACCTTCGGTCCAGTTGCTTTCTACCTGAGCTTGCTTCCCTAAGTAGGCAAATAAATAATAATGGAGACAAAACAAAAAGAATAAGAAAAAAACTGAATAAAAAGTAGGGGAAATAGATAATAAATAGGGGGGCGGGATAGCACACATAATTCCAGGTCTGTCCACTGACCTTTATGACTATCTTTCAACTGGTCCTGGGAGAATTCTAGGAACTGCCCCTCCTAGCCTGAAGTCTATTTTGGAGGATTCTTGGGGGCTCTGTGGCTTTGATTTGCTCCTGTTGTTGATCTGTTGTGATCCCTTCTTAGTTCACCCCACTCTGGGTGGTTCAGACAGGACAAGCTCCCCTGTGTCCCAACTATTGTTCTCTGTTGCGGTATGCTCCAGTGAGGGCACATCATGTCTCTTGCTATTGTCAGCCCTACAGTCCTCTCTACTTTAGCAGCTCCAGCACCAGGCAGGGAAGTTATCCTCTGGGCTTGGTGTGCTGATAAGGGATTTAGACTCTTACTCCCTCATTTATTCTTCTTGGTTTGCTTCTGTGTGGGCGTGGCAGGCCATCCCCTCTCCAAAACCTGTAGGTTTAGTATTGTCCTCTGTAGCACATACTTATAGGCAGGGGATCAGTTTGGGTCTGATTGCGGGCAGCCCTGTAGTCCACTCTTTTCGTGAGTTGCTCCATGTAGTCATGCTGCCCTCAAGGTTTGGTGCACCGTGATGGAGTCTTTATGCACACTTCAATTCTATGGAGACATAACAGTACTCTCCCCCTGGGTGGGTTCGTGCCCTGCTCCCTCAGTGCCATTATCTCCTTTTCACGTCCCTCCTTTTCACCCTTTATCTCTACCCCTTTCCCCTTCTTTGTGTTGCAATAACATGTACATCCTTGGGTTTGGTCTGTCCCCCACCCAACTGCTTGTACCTCAATCTGTATAGAGTGAGATAAATGGTTTTAGTTCTATACCTACTGTGCTGATCACGCTTACTTCAAAGAACTAATGTTGTACTTGTCCTTTTGTGATTGGCTAACTTCGCTTAGTATAATTTCCTCCAACTCTTCCCATGAAACGATGTGCTTCAGGTGATCATCAAATGTTTTTTAGTTATGCACAGTACTCCGTTGTGTGTATGTGCCAGAGTTTTCTAATCCACTTGTCTATCAATGGAAATTTAGGTTGTTTCCAATTATTTGCAATTGTGAGTTGCACCGTAATAAACACTAGTGCACAGATAACTGGCCGTGGTCTATTTCTTACCTTTTTTGGGTATATGCCCAGTAGAGGGATAGCTGGGTATAAGGTAGCTCAATTTCCATTTGCTTTAAATATCAGCAGATCACTTTCCACAGAGGCTATACATATCTACAGGACCACCAGAAGTGTGGAAGAGATCCTATCTTGCCACATCCCTTCCAACATTTGTTGCCGTCTGATTTTCTGATTGGGGCTATGCTTGAGGGCATTACATGGTATCTCATTTTTTTTTAATTTACATTTCTCTGATGGCTAATTATCAAGAGCATTTTCTCATATGTTATTTGGCCATTCAGGTCTCCTCCCTAGTGAAACTTCAAAACGAAAAAACTTCAGGTCTTTTGCCCACTTCCTCAGGGGGCTAACTGTTTTCCTCTTTTTGTAGGCTAGGAGGGTATTCTAGATTTCAATAATAAGCCCTTTTTGTGTCATTGCTAAAATTCTCTCAGCCTGTGGGTTCTCTTGTTACTCTCTTGGTGAAGTTTTTCTGCACACGCAAGTGTTTTATCCTTAGTATATCCCGTTTGTGGACTATGTGTGTGTGTCCCTCCCTATTGCAGTAAGCTTATGTATTCCCCGAACCAAGGTTCTTAGGTTTGTCCTAATTCCTTCTTTGATGATCCTAATAGTTTGGGGTTTTACTTCTAAGTCAGTGATCCACCTTGAGTTTGTTCTTGTATATGGGGTGAGGTAAACATCTTATTTCATTTTTCTACAAGTAGATATCCATTGTTTCCAGCACCACTAGTTAAGGAGGGCATTCACCTTCCACTTGATGATTTTTGGGGCCCTTGTCGAAGATCATTTGGTTATATGCTCATGGTTTTATTTCTGGGTTTTCTGTTCCTTTCCATAGATCTGAGAACCTGTCATTATGCTAGTACCATTATTCCAGCTACCATGGTAGCTATGTAACAGGTGTTAAAGTCAGGCAAAGTGAGCCCTCCGTTATTGTCCTTCTTCTTGAGGAGTTCTCTGATAATTCTGAGCTTCTGCCCTCTCCTTCTCCCCTCCCTATGAAATTGGTGGTCGACTTTGAAGAAGGTTGTTGGCATATGAATCAGGATAACATTAAACATATATAGTACCTTTGGGTAAGATTGACATCTTTATTATATTGAGTCTTCTGATCCACGAGCATGAGATTTTCTTCCTTGTGGTTTCCTGTAGCAGGGTGCTGTAATTTTCCTTGCATATGTCTTTGTGTTTTTGGATAAATTTATCCCTAGATATTTCAATTTGCTCTCGGCTATTGTGAAGAGTACTGCATTCTTGATGCCTTCTTCAGTGGTCTTGTCCGATGTATATAGCAAACCAATAGATTTCTGTTTTTTGATCTTGTATCCTGCCACTCTTCCATAGTCCTGTATTGTTATCAGTACTTCTATTTTGGATTTTGGGATTTTTGATGTATAGAATCATGACGTCTGCAAATAGAGATAGTTTCACCTCCTCCTCTCCCAGTCAGATATATATAACGTCCTTCCACTGCCTTTTATTGTTAGCTAGGGGTTCCAGTACGATGTTTAATAGAAATGGGGACAATGGGCATTTTTGTCTGGTCCCTGTTTTCAGTGGGATTATTTTTGCCTTTTCACCATTGACTATGATGTTGGCTTTTGGCTTTTCATAGATAGCATGTAATAACTAGAATTTTCCTTCCATTTCTATCTTTTTGAGTGTCTTAATTAGGAATGGGTGTTGGATGTTGTCAGATGCTTTTTCTGCATCTATCAATATTATCATGTGATTCTTATCCTTTTTCTTATCCATGTAGTGAGTTATATTGATGGATTTTCAGATGTTAAACCCTCCCTGTACTCCTGGAGTGAATCCAAACTGACCATGATGGATGATATGTTTTATATACTTTTGTATTCCATTGGCCAATATTTTGTTAAGGATTTTGTATCTATGTTCGTTAGACATATCGGTCTGTAGTTCTCTATTCCTGTGGAATCCTTGCCCTATTTGGGTATCATGGGTATACCGGTTTTGTAGATTGAGTTTGGGCATTTGCCATCTTTTTCTATGCTATGAAATAATTTGTGGAGGATCAATGTCAGCTCTTCCATGAATGCTTGGTAGGATTCTCCTGTAAAGCCATCTGGTCTGGAACCTTTTTGTTGCTAATTTCTTGATAATTATGTCTATTTCTTCTTTTGCTATGGGTCTTTTGAGGTTCTTGCCCTCTATCTGTGATAGTCTAGGGAGGGATTGTTTTTCCAAGTATTTGTCCATGTCTTCTACATTGCTGCATTCATTGGAGTACAAACTTTCTTATTACTTTGTGATTTTCCTTTTAATCCCATTTTGCTCTATTGTGATTTCACCTCTTTCATCCTTCATCCTGGCTATTGATGTTTGCTCCATCCTTTCCTTGGCTGGCTTGTCAACAATATGTCAATCCTGTTGATCCTTTCAAAGAACCAGCTTTTTTCTGCATTGATTTTTTTTGCATTGTTCTTTTCTCTTCCCACTTTTAAAATAAACTCTGCCCTGATTTTTATTATTTCTTTTCTTTTATTATTGGAGGGGTTGTGTTGTTAACTCTGTTCTAGTTGCTGGAGGTTTTATGATAGTGTATCAGTCATTAGTCTCTCTTCCTTTTTCATATATACACTTATTGCTATCAAGCTTCCCCTGATAACTACTTTTGCTGTATCCCGTAGGTTTTGGTACATTGTGTTCTCCTTCTTATTAGTTTTCAGAAACTTCCTAATTTCCTCTTTAATCTGGGCCAGTACCCATTTGTGTCACAGAAGAACGTTATTCATCCTCCTATTGTCTGTCCTTGTTTTCTGGTCATCCTTTTATTTATTTCCAGCTTTATAACATGGTGACCCAAAAAGGTCATCCCAGTAATCTCTATTTGTTTGAATTTAGTCAAGCTCTACTTTTGCCAAACTGTGTGGTCTATTTTTGAAAATGAGCCATGTGCACTTGAAAAGAATGTGTGTGTGTTTTTTTTTTCCATTTGGATTGAAAGCTCTCTAAATGTCTATTGTGTAAATTTGACTAATTTTAGTGTTTACCTCTCTAGCCTCCTTGCTGAGCTTCTTTCCTAGTGATCTTTCTGCGATAGTGGTGTATTAAAGTCACCTACTACGATTGTTGAATCTGTGATTTCTTTTTTTATCTTTTGAGTAGTTTGGTGAATTTCGTTGGTCTCTTATTAGGCGTGTATATATTTATTATTTTCACTGATTCTTCATCTACTGATTCTTTGAGTACTATATAGTGCTTCCCCTCCCCGCCATGTCTCTTGTTATGAATGCGCCTTGATGTCAATTTCGTCGGACATTAGGTTTGCAACCCCTGCTTTTTTATAAGTTGTCGTTTGTCTGGTATATTTTCTGCCAACCTTTTATTCTTTTTTTTTGTCTGCAAGACTAAGATGTGTCTCTTGCAGGCAACAGATTGATGGGTTATGTTTTATGAGTCAGTCTTCTAGCCTTTGTCTTTTAATGGATGAGTTGAGGCCATTGACATTCAGAGTTATTATCACCATCTGTGGATTATTTGCTGTCATCTCGTACTTTTTATGTTGGGTGTTCTCCTATCTGCCTTCATATCAGTTGCTGTGTTTGTGTGGAGAGCTTAATTCTTTCCTTCTTTTCCCTCTGAGACCATGTTATCTTGGTAAGTGTTTTTAATATGTTGCCTTCTGGGTGGAGTTGTGCTATATGGTGGTCTCCTGATTGTGTTTGGTGGATATTGATCTTTTGACCATAGTGAGTCAGCAAGAATTTTCCACAGGGTTGGTGTGTTATAGCACATTCTTTAAGTTTTACCTTGTCTTGGAAGGCTCTTAGCTCACCATCTATCATAATAGAGAGTTTGTCAAGGTAGAGGATTCTTGGGCTAGGATTTTTTTTTTCTTTCAGCTTTCAGAAGATGTTACTCCACTTTCTCCTCCTCTTCATGGTGTGAGCATATTCTTACATGAGCACCATTGTATGTAACTTCCTTTGTTACTCTTGCTGCTCTTAAAATTTTCTCTTTTTCCTCAAACTTGGATAATTTAACTATTATGTGCCTTGGTGAATTATTCGTGGGGTTTAGTGTAATTGGTGTCCTGTATGCTTCCTGTATAAACTTTTTTTCTTTAACCCAATTGCAAATGTAAAATGAACATATCACCACATGAAAGAGGAGGGGAGTGAAGGGGGAGGGGGAGCACCAGAGTATTTGTGCTTAATAAGGCTGAGAACTGTATTTTCATAGGTTGAATCTTCACATTAGTTTGTATATATAACTATGAACAAAGAACTAGTGTTGTTAGGTGCCATTGATTCAAATTAATTAATTGTGAACCTCTATACAAAATAAAAAACATTACCTGGTCCTGCACCATTTTCACCACCATTCCCATGTTTGAACCCATTGCTCCAACCGTGGTGTCAATCCATTTTATTGAAGGTCTTTCAATTTTTCACTGACCCTCTCTACTTTACCAAACATAATCTCTCTTTGCAGGAATTGGTCCCTCTTGATAACAAGACAAAATACATGAGTCAAAGCTTTGCCATTTTCTAGTCTAGAATATTCTGGCTGTATCTTTTTCCATCACATATTCCAGTAAGGAAATATCCAGTGAAAATCCAAGACCATGATGGAATCCAGAAAGAATAGAAGTGTATTTAGCATGAGGAAGTCATTGCCCTTCATCTGGATGCTTTATGTCCTCTCTCCTACCATCACTTCTGGACTTCAATGTATTAGCAGGTGAACTTTATGAAATGCAGGTCTATTTATATACAAAGGAAAAAAAATGCCAGGTTATTCACTTCCTGGTTCCTCAAATCTTGCATTAGCACTTTTTCTCCCTTTAGATCTTCTGGGAGTGCTTAAAGAATGTTCAGAAACCATAATAAATTTCCATCTAGAGTGGATGAAAATCTGTCTGTAGAGTTTTCTTTTTCTCTCTCCAGTCTTAATCCTCGCTCATCACTTTCTCTGATTCATCAAAAGCCACATTTATTGTTCTTCTTAGGCATATAAACATTGTATAAGTTCATTTATTTGAAAATAACTGAAAATTTAAAATATAAAATATATAAGCAAAGGACTTTTCATAGAAAAAGGGTATTAAATGATTACAGTATTTTCTCATCTTTGTATATAATCTCATAGAGCAAGTTATTTTGCTTTGTTTTTCAAAAGTAGTCACGTGCTCTGTATGCTCACACACAAAGATGTTCATGCTATTAGAAATCCTGGGGCTGCCTGGGCAGGGGAGGGTAAAGAAAGCTTCATCTGGAATGAGAAACATTAAAGGCACACAGCATTTCATCCCATGGTACTAGACTTGAGTGAATAAATGCAACACATATTGTGGTATTTCTAAGTACATGAACACCTCTGTTTAAATAACCTCACTTCCTGTGATTCTCAGGAATATCAATAGAAGTGGTGCATTGTGGCACATCCTTTGTTGGCTCATTGGAGTTATAATGAACTTTTGGATGAAACATATTTTCTTTAATTCTTTTGTGATTAATTTGCATGAGATGCCTTGGAAACCTTACAGGAGGCAATAGTAGCCTGCCTATTTGTAACTAACAGATCCCCAACATTAATGCATTTTCCCAACAGGGACTAATTAAATAAAAAGCTTTATTGCTGAGAAACTTGAATGGATAAGATTGTGTCCCTGAAACAAGTGTTTTAACAAAGATTTAGAACAATGCCATATGTTTTTATGATGGGGTGTTTTCCCCACTGTTCCTCATTGACATGATCATTAGGGAAGCTGCAATTACATTTCCTTTGGCTTAAGCAATGGATTCAAACTGAAGACGTGGGCTGCCTGAACGCATGGGACAGAATTTAGGACCGAGTGCAGTTAAAGAAAGAGTGAAGACAGTCTTTCCCTCTCTAGTGAAGATGGTTTGCTAGTACCATGTGCAGTTTATTAATCTATTCTTTAACTTCTACAGTGACAAGATAATATATTTTGAAATAGGTATTATTCTTAGTTGCTGGGTGTTCAACCTCTGTCTCATGGAGACGCATACCCAATAGAACAAAACACTGTCCAACTTGCATCATTCTATGATCCACTGTGAACTGGGCTGATAGAATCCATAGAGTTTGAATGAACTCATTTCTGGAAGTGGATTACCAGACCTTTCTAGTAGTGAATCATAGTCTGGAATCTTTGGTGAAACGTGTTCAACATCATAGCAACATATAAGCCATGACTGACAGACAAGTGGCGGCTGAACACAGAGGCATTGGCTAGAAACTGAACCTGCATCTCTCCCCAATAAAAATTCTTTCACTGCCCCTACTTTGCTATTTTAAAACTACAGATTGAACAATCAAAGGAATGGGTGGCTATGGATGTATTCTCTAGTAAACTATGTAACAAAGAGATGCCATTTCACAGACATTAATAAAATATATAACATACTCATTAATATCATTTCACATTGTTGAATGAACTGCTAAGCAATGTATAATTGTTGGGCTCAAATCAAAGATCTTTCAAACCAGAAGAATAGATGTTTAAAAGTTGAAGGGCATGCTGTACCTACAGGGAAGAGATGAGGCTGAAACTCACACCCAATATTTGTTATTATGAATAAATCCCACCTGACTTTAGCAGAATTCAGCCTGTGAATCATGAGCCTGCATTCACTCCTGGGCACCATCTCTTATCTTATCCATACAGAAGTGTACTAATTAGCATAACAACATAGATTATATAGTTGTGTGATAATTATAAATTTGTAGCCGAGTTCACTAAGTGCCAACTCTGCAAATATACTATCATTGCATTTAATGGGAAGACCTTCATAATTTTGAAACTTGTCAGGTATTTTTAAAATGTGAGTTCCCTACACATTGATGGTAGCCCTCTTTTTCTGACTATGCTGCATATTTTGTTTCGGTCTTCTTCCTTTCATTCCTTGTTAACTCCTTTCTAATCTACTGAATCCTGAAAACACTGAACTTTTTAAAGCTCCATACACTTCTTTGCTACCTCCTTCTGCCCAAGGGAAATTTAATTATGGACTATTCACTGTACCTGTCATCTGTAGCAAACCGCAACATGTTTTATGATATAAAGGGCCTTGAACATTAATTCATATTATTTAAAACCATTGGATATATTTCTATAACAAGAATAATTTATGAGCAATCAGAACAAAAATAAGGGGGTACAAAACTGGACTGATTGTGAGACATCAATGAGTTGTTACATGAGTATATTTTAAATGAAGTTAAAAATTTAATAATTAGAGTAGGAAAAATGAGATCTAAGTAATTTGGTCAATACCTTGTAGTGACTATTATATATTTGCTTTTATCAAGTTCTTTCTCAAATCTCTCATCACAGTTTCTGTGGTCTCTTGACCCATTTCATAACACAGTTCAACTCTTCAACCTTCTCTCAGGTACACTGGGGCAGTTAATTAGTGATTGCCTGCTTGCTGCTCAGAGGATACAGATGACAATCAAAGAGGAGGCTTCCCTGTCTCTTAAGTTCTCAGCCAGATAAGAAAGTAGGCATTGTAGACCTATAAGGTAGAAACCCAAGATAATGAAGCATTAAATGTCTACAATGCAAATTATTCTCCAATGAGCATAGGTATGTGTATATTTATCATATATATCTTTGTAAACATTGCTACTTTGACTAAAATATAAGATTAAATTAATCTGTTCAGCGAGGATTGCAATTTAAAGTGTTGTTTCATTTTAATTTACTATTCTGATTAATGTGGTTACATCTCATTTTCAAAAAGTATTCTGGACTTACCTTTCAGAAATACCTGCAGAGTTGAATTATAAGATACATGAAAACATATTTTTAACACTAAAATTATAATAGTTTATTAAATCAAATGAATTTATTCTACTTTATCTTTCATATTTACTAACACTCTGGTATTAAGTGGTTACGCTTTAAACTGCTCGCTGCCATGTAAGCTCTTCACACCTGCCAAATGCTCTGAGATAGAAAGAAGTTATTTGCTTCCATAAAGATTGATAGAGTTGCTGAAGTCAGAAACCACTTGACGGACGTGGGTTTGGTTTGTTTATTCATTAGGCTTAGTATGATTTCCTAACCTAAAAAATGCCCCCAAAAGGTGTTAAAATGAGGAGACAGTGTGCTAGTGAGATGTTAAGTATAAAGTCAGCAGTTTGAATCCACTTTGGCCACTCAAAGTGAGAAAGGTAAGGCTGTCTACTCCTTAAAGATTAAAAGTCTCAGAATTCCAAAGGGCAGTTGTACCCTGTCTTATAGGGTTACTATGAGTCAAAATCAACCCCTGGGAGTAAGACAGAATTAAAAATACTCAAATTAACTGCTGCATATCTTTTTCATACTGAATTTTAAAATCCTTATAACCAAGATTGGCTGAGGAAAATAAAAAACAGAAAAAGTAAGCAGCTTTCAAAGGAAACCATGTTTAAATAAAGAGCCATGTTCATTTGCAAAAATTATCTCTTCCAAAATTAGAGATCATCTTAGAAATTGACATTTCTATATATAGATGACCAAGACCTACAGTTTTGTTCTCATGTTGGAGCATTTTGGACAGTTTAATCTTTAGTACCATTTCAGCAAAGGCTGTTTTTAATAGTAGTAGTTCTAAGATGATTATCAATCAACACTTAATGTTATTATTTATGTTTCATTTCAAACCTATAATAAGTCATTTGAGGATAATGATTTTCTTTGTAATTCATGTACTATGATTACGTCTAAAAGTAATGCTTGGTCAAGTGAAACATTTACCAGATCAAAGCAGGATGGACATGTGTGAAGTAGTCACCATCACTGACAACTCTGAAATCCTGTTATTTTGAATTATGATTACTGAACAGGAATGTTGTCACAGGGACCACAGGTAGCAATGGCTTTAAAGAAAATGGCAGAATCAATTTAATCATTTGCTCAAACCCACTCTTCTTAGACTGATTCCTTTACCAATTACTAGTTTCTGCAGGACTCTGTAGTAGAGGACAAACAATATAAGACTTATGTTGGGAAGTTCAGATGGCCCTGGATGTTTCAGTTTTATTCAAGTCATTTTGCCTCTACTAAAAAGGGTTAAATATAGCTGGGTGGGTGAGATGTAGGCCAGAGAAGTTGTGTTTATTTTTTGTCTATCCGAAGGTGTTAACAGCCATAACAAAGCTTAAAGCAGAAGTAAGAATGAATGTGCTGGCATATATTAAACGCTTTATCTTCAGCGATTGTGCAGGGAAGGTGAGCATCAAGGAATGCCAGCTTAATAGAACAAAGTGTTCTTGCATTGAGGGAGTACCTGAGTGGAGGCCCAGTGTCCATCTGCTACCTTAATACTAAACCTATAATAATAGGCATATAGATCTAGTTCTCCATCGTCATATATAAATATATTTACATATGTACATGCCTATATTTAGACCTCTATAAATGCCCTTTGCCCCCTAGCTCTTCCCTCTATTTCCTTTTACTTTCTTCTTGTCCCACTATCTTGTTCAGCCTTCATTTGGGTTTCAGTAATTCCTCTCAGTTACAGTGTCCTTGATCAAGCCTCTTACACCCTCCTTGCCCTCGATTTTGGATCACTTGTTAGTCCCTTGTCCCTGGGTTTGTTAGCACCCACTTCCTTTCCCCTGCCTCCCCTTCTTCCATGTCCCCCTGGAACTGTTCGTCCCATCATTTTCTCCTGCAGATTGTTTACCCTATCTATCTTATATAGATAGACATGCAGAAATAATATTATTCACAAAAACAAGACAGCAAAACAAAGCGACAAAAGAAAACAAAACAACAATAACAAAAAGTCAATGACAAAAGAGAAAGAAAGAAAAGTCTGTAAATAGTTCAAGGTTGGTTTGTTGAACTTTAGGAGTGTTTTCCTGTTGATTCTGATGGGGCACCATGCCCTGACCCCAAAGTCTATTTTTGGTATTCCTTAGGGACTCCGTTGCTCTGTTCCCCTTAATGTTCTGTTGTATACCCTTATTGTTCCTTCTCAGTGTGGTGGGGTCAGATCGGGTGCAATTCCCACACTCTGTGTCTCCAGTGTTGTCCCCTGTAGGGCTATGGGTCAGTGAGAAATGTTGTGTCTCATAATGGGGCTGGCCATATTGTTCTATCTGTCCATTGGCTGCTCTGAGCAGACAAAGCGAGTGCATAAGCAAATGTGGTTAAGAAAGCTGATGGTACCCGGCTATCAAAAGATATAGCATCTGGGGTCTTAAAGGCTTGAAGATAAACAAGCGGCTATCTAGCTGAGAAGCAACAAAGCTCACATGGAAGAAGCACAACAGCATGTGTGAACATGAGGTGTCGAAGGGATCAGGTGTCAGGCATCAAAGAGCACAAAATCATTTCATTGTGAATGAGGGGGAGAGCGGAGTGGAGACCTAAAGCCCATTTGTAGCCAACTGGACATCCCCTTATAGAAGGGTTGTGGGGAGGAGATGAGCCAGTCAAGGCACAGTGTAGCAATGATGAAATATATGACTTTCCTCTATTTCTTTAATGCTTCTCTCCACCCCACCCCACTATCATGACCCCAATTCTACCTTACAAATCTGGCTAGACCTGAGGATGTATACTAGTACAGTTTGGAACCAGAAACACAGGGAATCCAGGACAGATAAACCCCTCAGAACCAATAATGAGAGTACCGATACTAGGAGAGGAAGGGGAAGGTTGGGGGAAAAGATGGAACCAATCACAAGGGTCTGCATACAACCTCCTCCCTGGGGGACAGACAACAGAAACGTGGGTGAAGGGAGACATTGGACAGTATAAGACATGAAAAAATAATAATTTATAAATTATCAAAGGTTTGTGAGGGAATGGGGTGGGGAGGGAGGGGGAAAATGAGGAGCTAATAACAAGGGCTCAAGTAGAAAGCAAATGTTTTGAGAATGATGATGACAACAAATGTACAAATGTGCTTGACGTAATGGATGTATGTATGGATTTTGATAAGAGTTGTACGAGCCCCCAATAAAATGATTTTTAAAAAAAAAAGCTTTGTCAGGAGACAGTAGTAATTATTCTTAGGGATTCAGTCTCAAGTCAGGAGATCTGACAAAATGTTACTTGGTAAAAGGTGCCTGAAAGCAAATATGCCAAAAACATAATTAAGGGAAATTAAAGTTGTTATTTATGAAATTGATTGAGATGCTGAAAGGGAAAAAGTAGGTTGTGAGATGTTTAGGGGAGTAAAGAAAAAGAGGGGGAATGCCAATTTTAAGGAAGGGAAAAACAAAACAAAAACAAAAAACCAAAAGGATTGAAATAGAGGCTTTTGCCTGGAAATTAAACGAAATAAGCATTATAAATCAATAATGCAATAAAAGGGGCTGAAGTTAATGGTTCCATTCTTTCAAATGGTAAGTGCCAATTTTCTATCCCACTGTCTGCTTTAAGTGATGGCTCTTTACATTCCCACGTGGACAGCCTGCCATTTTACTTTCCCCTCTGCCACAAGCTCCACTTCCTGAAGCTTGCATCTTACTCTGCATTCAGGCATCCTTGGGGAGAAAGGAAGCCCTGTGGCTATTCCAACAAATGGAGATCCCATTTCCCAAGGCAAGAGTGTTCACCTTGAGACTTAGAGCCCAGTAGATAAGGAGGAGAAGGTTTGGAAGAAACAAATACTCAATGAAAGAGAAAATAAAAAAACAAAAGATTTTAGGGATTTTGCTATGCTGAAAAGCCTAATTATTTGCATAGAACCCTTTGTGTTTTTGCGAATAGGAAATATCATGCCAACTCTGAAGACGCATCCCTACATTAAAAGTGAGGCTGATTATTTCTAGAGCTTCCTCAACTTCCATGTAAAGCCTAGATATTTTATGACACTAAATGTGGTACTGTTGAATGCCATGCTCCAAGGGATGTCCTTCCATGAAGCCCTCACACGTTTATGACCTTCAGCATAATGAATTGCTGTTTAATGAGTTACTCTTATTTTGTGTAGGTATTTTTGTGTTTCATGAATGTATAATTTTTGGGGACATATTCACTCATCATTCAGTATCTCTCTTTCTTTTCTTAAGTTTCACTTCTGATACCCCTTTACCCTATGAATGTAACTTGCAATCTGTACATTCATTTAAACTATTTCCCATAAAGTAGATTCTAATATACGGCACCCCTGTGCCTGTCAAAGTGGAACTCTGCTCCAGAGTTTGCAGTGTCTGATTTATCGGAGGGAGATCACTTGTCTAATGCATGCTAATTATTAGATTTCTTATTACGTAAAAACAAAGCAACCTTCTACCCACCCCATCTCCCTGCCTAAACCCACTCCCTAAAAAGCTGATTTTCAGTTTTCAGTTGGCCAGTTCTTTGATTTTATCAAGTGTTCTTTTACTTTCTTATACTTTATAAGAACTTTATATGAGGCTCCATTTTCAAAGAATGATCTCTAAATGCTTTTTGTTATAATGGTGTTTAGGAACAAAGCTTTGACAACGACCCTTTGTATCCATTTTATATATTCAAAATAGGTCAACTATAAAACCATTCTGGATGTCAGTCATCATTAATGTACCTCTATTATCTTCCTTCGTAACTTCTCCTTTTTATATTAAATTGCCTTCATCCTCTGAACCTCCCCTGAGAGGAAATTGTCTTTCAGTCATGACTTCTCTTACCCTGCTCCACACCTCTTCTGTTCCTGTTTTGTCTTTGTAGAAATTACACAAGGACAAATGGAATGTGTAAAATCAGAGCAACCATTTCCCATTCTATGTTTAAGATGTTTTTTTCCCTAGGTATATGGATCCACAAAGAAGTCTGATGTGCCATAAATTACATTCAAAACATTGACATTTCTAGGATAACAATAAAAAAGGCATGTCGTCGTTGTAAGGAGTAACCGAGAAGGATAAATGATGTGTATGTTAGTCGCTACTCCACCTCTTGCCAAAGGATAATGAAGCTACTTTTGTTTGATGGATGTGTATCTTTTGGATTTTCAGAGTCAGCATGTAAAATCTGGTAGATGTCCCAGAGACAACATTCTATCTGAGCCTTATTTTAAAGACAAAGCAAGTGGGCCTCTCTACTAAGAAAAATAAGGGTTGAAATCATCTCTTCTCAGCACCCTACTCACCCCACAACCCCTCAACTGCTCAGTTCTTAGGTCTATCCTATTTCCACTGAGTTATATCGGCACCTGTTGTGTTGTTAGGATAAATTGCTGCAACCATTTGTAATTTAGAATGATTTTTTTTAACTGATCATGTGTATCATAAGCAACAGACTGTTATAGCTCTAAGGTTGTAGCACAGAGGAGTGATTGGAAATAAAGTCTTACAGGTAATTTTTATTATTTTTTATGATAGATGTACATGCATTAAAACATTTGCCATTTCAACAAACTTCACATGTGCATTTCAGTGATACTGTGTTCCTAATGTAATTCATCCTTCATGCGCTGGCTTCCCAAATATGCTGACTACTTTATCACTTTTCCTCACCTCCCAATAACATTTTCCATTCAATTACAGCAGTCTTATTTGATTGCTACATCTTGAGAAACTTTGTTAGCCTTTAAATTCAATTAAATAATATGAATTACAATCATAATTATAACACTTTTCAATTATGCAACTTTTGAACCCCTAAACCTAAAGAAATATGGAACAGCTATTATGACCAACTACCATATATACTCGAGTATAAGTCGAGTTTTTTCAGCACATTTTTTATCCTGAAAAAGTCCCCCAGTTTACTTTGGTAAAATTAGGTGCCTCGGCTTATATGTGAGTATACACAGTAGCTGGGTTTTTTTTGGTTTTTTTTTAGAAAAAAAGCATTTAAGAATGGTTGAGTGACCTATTAAACATGTCAGTGTTAGTTTGAAGCTGATATATATCTAGAACCCACAAACCTCAGCTTATTTAAGATGGTTTACCTGCTACACCATTTATTTCCCTTTTGAGCTTCTTTTGATTTATCATTGAAGTATGTATTAAATAATGAAACATTTATATTTAAAGAGATATACTTCATGCTTGGAATGATCCTTATGTGACTACCAATTCAGACATTACCCACCTCAGCCAATATCCATTTGTAAGTAAAATCAGCACCTCTATCATTATCTCTATGTAAATATTGGTGATATTTTTACACACTGACTTCATTTGGCAAGAACCAACACATAGGGGAGCAGCCTCCACAACCAAATGGGTCCTAGGGGGGCGGTTGTAAAATTGAAGGGCAAATTAAATAAACATCACACACGCCATGGAAGTGCTCACCTTCCCCATGGTGACTGGAACTAGAGCGTGGGGTGAATGCATTCTCTCACAAGCTTATATAATATTGGGCAGCTAAGCCATGTCACACACACACAAGGGGGTACTAAAAAAAGTCGGATTTTTTTTTCTAAGCTAAGTATTTTATGTTATTTACAAAACAACCTTATCACCTTCAAAGTACTCTCCAGTGCACTTAATACATTTCTCAAATCTGTGATTCCATTCTTTGAAACATTTTCCAAACTCATCTGTTTGGCTGGCTGACAGTAATTCCCTTGTTTTTTTCTTCACTTCTTCTACATCATCAAATCGCTGTCCTTTCATGTCCATCTTTATTCGCAGAAACAAAAAAGAAGTCTCATGGAATGAGGTCAGGTGAGTAAGGTATGTGGAGCAAGAAAGGCATGCTGGTTTTTTTGCCCCAAACTGGCACACTGAAATGGTTACATGAGCAGGTACATTGTAGTGGTGGCAAAACCAGTCCCCTATCTGCCAGAAATCAGACCTTTTTTGTTGCACACTGTTATGTAATATTTTCAGAATCTTGGAATAGAAAGCTTGATTCAGTCTGACCTGGTAGAAAAAACTCCCAATGCACTACCAGTCAGCATTTTTGTCCATTCATGAAGTTGATGGATGTCCAGAATGAGGTTTGACATCCATCGATATTTCATTGTTTTTGAAACAAGAAAATCACTTGTACACTCAAGTTTTTCCCATAGTGCTGTCTTTGTCAACTGTGTTCAACATCACAACACTTTCCATGGCATTTTTCTCAAGCAGGAAATAAAATTTCACAGCCATATGCTGTTCTCTTAAATCAGCCATCACAAAAAACAAGGTTTGAGTGAAACTCTTTTTATAAAAAAATTCACTGTGACCAGAAAGAACCTTCGTAGGTGATGCCACTGGGTGCACTAACTCAGGGTGAGTTGCTTGATGCTTGCCTAGCAGGAAACATGCATACTATGAATGTTTCACTCTGCCCAGTGCAATTCTGTTATTTTGAGTACCCCCTCATACATGAACAGGAAGGGGTGTATAAAAGACATATATGTAACAGAAGGGAGATGAGCTAGGAGTATACATGCAATAGTAAGGGGAGGCATTGGAGGCATACATGTGACAAGAAAGTACATACATAACAAGATGGGCAGGTTCTATCAAAAAGATGGGGTGCCTAAAGTTGGTCATGTCTAACCTGGCTGAAGTGTTCCTCAGCTCTTCTCCAGAGGAATAATCTATGATCCTTATCAGAAGGGAGTGGGCCATACTTAGGGTAAGATGGTCTGATTGCTTTTGATGGCAGATAACTTTTAGGCAGATAGGCTCAAGGATTTAACCTTCAAGAGTATTATAGCAACCATGTTCTTGCAAGCAGAATCTTAAAAGTGAAATTGTATGGGGGTACATCTTGGGGAATAACTTTTACTTAGAGAATGTGACTGGGATGCATCTCCAACTCATGAACCTGAAGGCCTTCCTCCTCCAAAACCTGCCTCCCAAACTCCTTAAATATGAGCATAGAGAATTTCTCTCCAACACCCCACTTCTGGTTCTCAGTTTCTTACATCAACACATTTTAATTCTGTATCTGATAGGATTTTCAAATATTTGAAGCTGTCAAAATAGTTTCTATTGAGTTGATTCTGACTTATGGTTCTGATTTATGGGAATCAGAGTCAAACTGTAATCAATAGGGTTTTCAATGGGTGAATTTTTAAGAAGATGGCCACCAGGTCTTTCTTTCAAAGGACCTCTGAATAGACACTTACCTTGAACTTCTCAGTCAGTACACAAGTGTGTGCATTTCCTAAGGCAATTTGAGGGTGTAGTTTCCTTATTTTTTAACCAGTTTCTATCTTTAAGTTCATAACTCTGATTATATAATAATTCTTTATATATTAACTTAATTTCAGTGTTGACAAGAACAATGGAAATTTTAGACATCTTTTGTATTTAGCTATAAACCATTTAAAGTTTTCATGAATTTGAAATTATTGTGAACACTGAGCGGTTGGACTGAGTTGAATAAATAAAATAACACTCTTAAATATTTTATGCTTTATAATTTTATTTCAAAATATTTTAATCGGATGGCTGTACAAGGAATGCAAATGAAATCTAGAATTACTAGAAATATGCTATAGTAGGAGGAGGAGGAGGAGTAGGAGTGAATTTGTTGGATGCTTTCAAGTCAGTTCTGACTCATAGGGACTCTGTACAACAGAACAAACACCACTCAGTTTTGTGCCATCCTGACAGGTCCTATGCTTGAGCCCATTGTTGCAGCCACCATGTCAACCCATCTTATTGAGGGTCATCCACTTTCCACTTTTGCTCTCCATCCACTTACCCAGGTGGATGTCCTTCTCCAGGAGCTGGTCTCTCCTGAGAACATATCAAAAATATGTCAGACGAAGTCTTACCATCTTTGCTCTTAAGGAGCATTCTGTGGGTACTTCTTCCAAGGAAGGTATGTTTGCTCTTTTGGCCATCCGTGGTACTTTATTAATACTTTGACAACACTGTAGTTCATGTGAATCAGAAGATAAGTACAATTATTCTTGTGTAGAAAAAGACACTCTGTTAACATTTGTTAGCTGATTTTCAGCGTTCTTGGTACAGATGACTGAGACCTTCCAACATTTCATCCATTCCTGTGTATTACATCTGTGATGCCTGCATGCACATTGCTGTTTATTTTGTAAATATCGATAAATGTGCCCATTTCCGTGAAATGGTGAGAAACCAAATAAGAAAATAATTTAACATTATCATTAATATTAGCTGTAAATAAAAGTTTGTGGAAGATAAAAATTTTCAGCGGTGCACCAACAGGGAAGAGACAGAATTTCAAGCAAAATTAAGAAGTCTTAAAACAAGAGATATCATTACTTATGTCAGATGCATCTTGGATAAAACCAGAGAATACAAAAAGATGTTTACATGTGAGTTAGTGACTATACAAAGACATTGAACTGTCTGGATCAGCATAAATTATGGATGGCATTGAGATTAATGCAAATGTTAGAATGCTTAATTGAGCTAATGGAGAAGCTGCATCTACCCTAGAGATAGTCATTCCTAAAGAACAAGACAAATCTGTATATTGGGCAAATAACCCAGGAAACTGGTTTATTTGAAGAAGAATGAGGCATCAAGATTGGAGGAAAATTCATAAACAACCTATGATATGCAGAGGAAGTCTTACTCAGTAAAATTGAAGAGGACATGAAACAGTTACTGATGAATATCAAAGACAACAACCTCAATATAACAAATTCAAATTCATTATACCTCAATATAGCAAAATCAAAAACCCAACAAATTAATCAATAGCAAAATCATGATAAAAATATAATATTGAAGTTGTCAAATAGTTCATTTTGATTGGATCTCCAATAATAGTCTATAGAAAGAACAGTGAAGAAATCAAGTGGAAAATTACATTGGACAAATCTGCGAATACCCTCTTTGAAGGATTAAAATCCCAACATGTCAGAAAGCAAATGTTTTGAAAATGATGATGGCAACAAATGTACAAATGTGCTTGACACAATGGATGGATGTATGGATTTTGATAAGAGTTGTATGAGCCCCCAATAAAACGATTAAATAAAAAACAAAAAAGGTTGTTAATAGGCCTTCCTCCTAAAACAACAACAAAAATTCAACATGTTACTGTGGAGACTTGAATACCTCTAACTCTATGGTTCTGTTTAAAATCACCTCTAATGCATGTGAAAGATGGACAATAAAATAAGGAAGACCAAAAAATTGATAAATTTGAATTATAATGTTGGGAAGCATATTGAATATAACATGGACTAGCAGAAGAATGAAAAGATTTCACTTGGAAAAAGTACAACCAAAATATTCCTTGGAAGAGACGATCGTGAGACCTTGTCTCCCATACTTCGGACACGTTTTCAGAATGAATCATTCTCCAGAGAAGGATATTACTCTTGGTAAAGTATAGGATTAGCGGGGTGTGTATGTGGGTGGATGGGTGGGGGGTGTTGAAGGAAGGCTGTCAGTAAGACAGTTGATACAGTAGCTGCCACAATGCATTAAAATATGGCAACTACTGTGAGGAAGGCAAGAAACCATGCAGCATTTCTTTCTGTTATTTATTTCTGTTTTATAGGATATCTATGAGTTAGAGCTAACTCCTAACAAGAACAATATCATGATTAGAAAACGTTTGACCAATCCAAGATTATAAAACTATGTATTTACATATTCTTCTAAAAATATGTATTTGCATATTCTTCTACATGAATCAAGCACTCACTAATGATTGATAAAGTAGACCTGAATGAGCTCATGAGGGCTGATTTATAGCTAATGCATGTGAAATATAGTCTTTCTGAAGGACATAAGAAAAGATGTTAGTAACTTAAATTAATAAATTAAATATTTTTGGATCTTAATTGTTATCATCTCCCAGCAATTAATGAAAACATATTATGTTTACTTGCTAAAATGATTGAATTATTTTTTAAAGATGGAAAATAATGCAATAATTTGCCCAAACATAGACTGGCTTGGATTATAAAACTAAAATCATGCACAAATACACAAAGAGAAGTTAAAAAGTTTTGCTGGAAAATCAGACACCTGTATTAAACAATAATATCAAAATGTAAAACTATTGTTTCTTGACATTTTTCCAGATACATTTATACACTTTAAAAGGCAGTGTTTCTATCTGTTTAACCTTTTCCTCATAGAATTTGTCCTTTTTGATTTATATTACATCAAAATAATAGTTTTAGCATCCTCACAGGATTCGAATTGTGTTCTTCCTTTTCCATGTTATTTCAGTTTTAGAAACAAGAGGAAGTCAGAAGGGGCAATGAAGGACATGATGGTGGATGGGGGAAGATTTCTCGGTAAAGCTCTCATAGGTCCATGCTTACTATCCTCAAAGTATAAGTATGTGCACTGTTGTGATGGGGCAAGAATCCATTGGGGGAATTATCCTGGCTTTTTCTTTTTTAACCAATGCAGTCTAGACCAATGGTCATTCTGTATCCTTTAAGAAAAAAGTTCTCAAGATGAGCCTTTAGTAATTCTAAAAAAGAATCACGGCAACCTTCTGAGCTGAACTCTCTGCCTTGACTGTCACTGGCAAAACAAATGCCACTGTTTGGATGTGGTCTATTTTTGAAGGCACCCTAAGGACAATAACAGGCAGCTCATAACAATAGAATTATGCCAGTAGCATATTAGTTCTCCTTCAGTTAGCCCGGCCACACGATGACTCATAGACAGAACAAAACATTGCAGGATCCCACACCACCTCTGATCACTTTAGGATGGCACCCTTGTGATCTATGGGATTTTCCCAGGCTGATTTTCAAAAATATAATGCTAGTCATGTTTTATGATTCCATTGTCATATGATAGTTTCACAGAAATCTGTTTAGCATCATAGTGACATGCAAGCCTTCCTGAAAGACAACTGGTAATTGTGTCTCTGGTACATTGGTAACAACAGAAACCAAGTCTTCTGCACTTGCAAGAAGTATACATGTTGTTCTTAGGTACCACCGTGTTTGTTTAGACTCATTGCAACCTTATATACAATAGAATGAAACACTATACATTCCTAAGCCATCCTCACACCTTTTTCTTTGTTTGAGCCTACTGTTGCGGCCACTGTGTCAATCCATCTCATAGTCACTGATGCTGTACTTTAACAGTCATTATATGCTCCACCAAAAACACTTCCCTCATGATAGCATGTCCAAAGTATACAAGATCAAGTCTTGCCATCCTAATTTACAAAGAACATTCATACTCTCCTTCTTCCAAACCAAAATTGTTTGTGTTCCTGCAAGTCCTCTTCACATTTAATATTCTTAGCTGAAAAGATAATTTAAAGTTGTCAATTCTTCCTTGGTCTTCTCTATGCAACGTCAGCTTTCATGTGCTTATGATGCTATTAAAATATAAAGAGTTTGATCAGGTTCATCTTAGTCCTCAACTTGACATCTTTGTTCAGAAGAGATATTTTGTGGTAGGTTTGCTGACACAATGTGTCTTTTGATTTTTTAAATAAATCTATTGACATAATTCACACATTATACAATTTAATAGTTCAAAGTGTTACACTCTTTAGAATTTTTGACTGCTGCTTCCATGATTGTGGATCCAAGTAAAATGAAATTCTTGATAACCTAAATTGCGTCTTCACTTATTATGATGATATTGATTGGTATAGGTGTGGTCCTAGTTATGTTTACCTTGAGTTGTGACCCATACTGAAAGTAGTATTGCTTCATCTTCCCCAGTGTTCCAAGTCCTCCTAGCTTTCAGCAAAGAAGCTTATGGCATCCATATATAGCAGATTGCTAATGAGTCTTTTATCCATTATGATGCACATTTCTCAGGTTTTCGGATTATTCAATCAGTTTACAGATTGAATAGTATGGAAAGAGGATACAATCCTGACACACCCTTTCCTGATGTTAGACCATTCACTATCGCTTTGTACTGTTCAAGTGACTGCCTTGTGTTTTATTTAGAGAGGTCAGAAGCAGCTACATGATCACAATAAAGTATTTTGGAATTTATATCTTTCACAGTGTTATCTATATTTTGCTATTATCCACATGGTCAAATGCCTTGAACAGCAAAAAGAAAAAGAAAGAAGGTGAACATTTGTCTAGTATTTTCTGCTTTCAGCCAACACCGACAGGACATCTAGAATAAACGCTTTGTAGCATGACCGCTTCTAAAGTCAGCGTGACATTCTAGCAGTTTCCATCGGAGGCCACACAATTTCTCTCTTTCCTCTGCATCAAGATCCTACTTCGAAAAAAAAAAATGAAAAAAAGAAGATTCTACTTCGACGGGATTTCTATTAATGATGTGGCTAATTATTTTCATATTATGTTGGATCACCTTTCATTGGAATGAACATAAATATGCAGATCTTTCTATTGGTTTTCCAGGTAACTGTTTCCCAAATGTCTTGGTGTAGATGAGTGAATGTCTCCCGCATTTATGTTTGTTATAACACATCAATTCATAATCTGTCGATTACTAGAGATTTGATCCTCACCAATGCCTTCAGTGCAGCTTAAATGTCTTTCTTCAAAACCACTGCTATCTCTTTAAGTTATTGAAAGTGTACCACTTATTTTTGGTAGAGTGACTCTGTGTATTCCTTCCATCTACTTTTACTTCTTCCTGTCTCATGCAATATTTGGTCCAACAAATTCCTTAATATTATAACTAGAGACTTGAATTTATTTTTATTTTTTTCTGATTTATAAATGCTATATGTGTCTTTTTTTTTAGTTTTGTAATGTAAGGTCTTTGCACCATTTATTTACCACAGTTTATTTTGTCTTTTCAAGTTACCCTGTAAAAGTTTCTGTTGAACTTTCACTTCATCATTCTCTGAAGCCACTTTAACTACTCTATGTTCAAGAGTGTCACAGTTTTTTCTGACGCCTATTTTGGTCTTTTCCATCATTTCTGTTTTGTAGATGCCTTTTGTTTTGTTTGTGTATGATTAAAAAAATATATAATCCCACAGCTTTCTTGTCTTCAGTCATTAATGTCAATTGTGTTCTTGAAATGGTCTCTAATTTCAGGTAATTTATACTGAAATTTATATTTTGACTTTTATTAAATTGTTTTAATTTACCTTAGCTTCAACCAGAAACCCCTTTGGGCAATTGATCATCTCATCCAGACTTAGCTAATGATATTGAGCTTTACCCTAACCTCTTCTCAGAGATGTAGTCAATTCAATTCCTGTGAATTCTTTTTGGTGAGGTTCACATGTATAGTTGTGTTTGGCATAGCAGGTTACACATTGTGCTGCTAACCACAAGGTCAGCAGTTCAAAACCACCAGCATTTCCATTGGTGTCTTTCTATTTCCTGAAAGATTTATAGTCTCAGAAAACCACAAAGGCAGTTAGTTCTGCTATACTCTATAAGATTGCAATGAGTCTGAATTGACTTTTGAGTGAATTTGGTTTATGTTGTTGGAAAAGAGATTGAATAAAATGCTTAAAAATAAACCTTTCTGGATGTCTTACCCCTTGTAGAGCCACTTAGAAGAAACCCAACACAAATCAATATTTAAATCCACATAATATATCCAATACTATCTGTGTGACTATATACATATACATTTTTTTATATGTATGAGACAGAGAGACTGAGTGGTGGGTGCAAACAGGTACATACTCTTCTACTAGTCAAAAGTTGGAGGTTCAAACCTACCCTTGAGTACCAAAGATACAGACCTCCCAGCCCTGGAAGCCCTGTGGAGCAATTCCATTCTGCAGGCATGAAGCTACCATGGATCAGAGTGGGCTTAACTGTAACTACTTACAAAAAATACAAATAGTCAGGAGTGTCATAATTTTACAAGCAAATATATTTCTTTGTTTTTTCACCAAAGCCGTTTAGCCTTGTAAATATACAAATAATAAAAAATAAAATGAGATTCAGTATATATTTTTTTAATTTTATTTAATCATTTTATTCATCACACCCATACAATTCATCACAATACATAGATCAATTGTGCAAAGCACACCTATACATTTGTTGCCCTCATCATTCACAAAATTCACTTTCCTCTTGGGTTCCCGGAATCAGCCCATTTTCCTTTTCCCCCCTCCCCCTCCCCCCTTCCCTATGAACCCTT